>NC_134837.1:129192080-129792080 GCF_004210375.1 Tachypleus tridentatus
TCCGATCCGGAACTCCGTTGATATCTATCGATGGTTCACAATGAGCCAATTAATTATGAGTTGATACAGGTACAAGTCACTTAACAGGGAGCTAGTTAGCTTTTCGCTGATCACACATGAGTTTTTACACCACATAAGGTATATAACGTCTTCATAAAAATACTAACGTCCGATATTAATCCCCCAAAGTTAAGCGATTTGTAATGTTCGAAAGCTACAAACATTTCTGCTCAATATCTGAAGTTTCCTAATTAATAAGTGCTAAACACAGTTTTTAGTATACTAACAGTAGCAAACCAACAATATATGCTGTCCTTTGACACGTTGTGTCGGTCAGTGTTATTATCTTTAGAGGAGAGTTTCTAGAAATTTCAGCTAAGGCAAAAATATTGAATTCATATACATACAATATTGATGTTTACACTCAAGAATCTTCTAAAAATGTATTCAGTAGGCGGAAATTTTGCAATATACATTTAACATTATAAATTATGTACATTTCTAAATATATATTTAACTGAAACAAATATTGATATTAATATAAATACATGATATGAAATCCATCGCAACGGATAAAATAAATATCTCTTGACTATCTTTGCACGAAGTTCAGCAACAACAAAAAATACCACAGTTAACTTTACACTTCTTTCTCAATACAACTGTTGTTATTATAACTGTGTTCTTACACTATGCAGTATACAACTATCATTCAGTCATCAGTTGGCATACATAATATCAAAAAGTATGTAGTATACAACCATCCTTCAGTCATGAGTTCACATATATAATATCAATAAGTATGTAGTATGCAACCACCATTCAGTCATTAGTTGACATATATAATATCAATAAGTATGTTTTTCCTTGAACACGAACATAAAATCTTCTAAACCGTACTTTACTCTCCTCATAAAACTTTCGAAATTTATTTTAATATACTGTTACTACGCAGATTAAATTACCAAACAGAGATTATAAACGTTTTAGTGAGAAAATTTTTGTTTTTCTTAGATACGTGAGGTCGAGGTAAAGATCATTACGCAGACTTTGCTACAGTATAAAAAGGAGTTGAAGGAACTCATGTTTGGTTTTCCGTTTCAAACCAATATCCTACATCTAAGATGAGAACAGACGTCTTAACAGAAACGTCGCTGAGCTCTACCTTTGCTATAACAGTTCTTTCAGCAGCTTGTATTGTTTGTATCCTTCGATGGTTCTTAAGACGACCAAGGAACTTTCCACCAGGTCCTTTCGGTCTTCCTGTCGTCGGATATCTTCCTTTCTTCAGCAAAAAACCTTTTATAGATTTAATAGATCTCAGTAAGAAATATGGAAAAGTGTTCAGGTAGTATTTTGTACATTTTGCACTTGAAAAATTCAAAATAAAATTAAAAGTTTGATTATTAAGACTTGATTAAGGGTATTTACTAATTACTCAAAAAATATTGATTAACAGAAAGCTCGTTATGATTAATTATAATAAAGGAAGCACAGGATGAGCAAAAGATGAATGTGGAAAATTGTTGTTTTTGAATTAAGCACAAAGCTACACAATGGGCTATCTGTGCTCTGCCCACCACGGGTATCGAAACCCGGATTTTAACGTTACAAGTCCGCAAACATACGGCTAAGCCACGGGGGGGGGGCGAATGCGGAAAATGTAACGTGTTAAAAACTTTGTTATTTAAACGTTTTATTTATTAATTTAATGTAATAAAATATTTTATTCGCCTTTAGTTTATTTGATGTGAGATTCTAAGGCCTAACTTTGGTAAATCAGTTTTGCCATAAATAGTCTATTAATTAAAAAAATAATTAATTAATTATTCGTACTTTCTTTTATTTTAAACTAAAGCAGACAGTGTTAGAAGGTTCTACAAAACACAACCTTAATTAGTTTAAGTGAAGGTAAGTTAACATTGAAATTTATTTCCTTTTCAAAACATTAAACAAAATATTCGAGAAAGCAGTTGCAGGAAACGTAGCGAATAGTATCTCTGGCCTTACGGTTAGTAAATTACTTAGAATTTCACTTCAGTTATAAAGTGATTGAAAATTTTAAAACATAGGTCAAATAATAACAAGAATGCTTTGTTTGTTTTGGAATTTCGCACAAAGCTACTCGAGGGCTATCTGTGCTAGCCGTCCCTAATTTAGCAGTCTAAGACTAGAAGGAAGGCAGCTAGTCATCACCACCCACCGCCAATTCTTGGGCTACTCTTTTACCAACGAATAGTGGAATTGACCGTCACATTATAACGCCCCCACGGCAAAGGGCGAGCATGTTTGGCGCGACGGGGATGCGAACTCGCGATCCTCAGATTACGAGTCGCACGCCTTAACACGCTTTGCCATGCCGGGCTAACAAGAATGCATCATGCTTATCTACACGTGCATGTATTTGAAACACATTCCTCAACACTTCTAGATCCACCAAGTTTGCGGGCCCGGCATGGCCAAGCGTGTTAAGGTGTGCGACTCGTAATCTGAGGGTTGCGGGTTCGCATCCCCGTCGCGCCAAATATGCTCGCCCTTTCAGCCGTGGGGGCGTTATAATGTGACGGTCAATCCCACTATTCGTTGGTAAGAGAGTAGCCCAAGAGTTGGCGGTGGGTGGTGATGACTAGCTACCTTCCCTCTAGTCTTACACTACTAAATTAGGGACGGTTAGCACAGATATCCCTCGAGTAGCTTTGTGCGAAATTCAAAACAAACAAACAAAACCAAGTTTGCAGCAATTTTCTGTGTTGTCGATAAAATTCATTTCTGATACAGTAAGAATGTAATTTATACGATAAAAAAAGGCAACCACAGTCTGTGTTGTTAACAGATGGATGAGTTGTGTAAAAGGTATTCAATAAATGTACAAGTTATACACTTTTTATTGCTTCGCAAGTTAAACTATAAAATTCGGACGTCAAGATATCTTACCCTTTAACTGGTAGTGTGCTACCTCGATGTAATTATTAAATCCTTTAAAATCTTACAAATCTTACATTATTCGATAATGTATTTCCACAGCTGAATTTATTGTCTTAATATATTTTCTGCGTTCGATTTTAGCCTCCGTGTGGGAAGTCTAAATGTCGTCGTCCTTTGTGATTTTCTGGCTATAAAGGAAGCTATGAGCAAAGATGCTTTTCTAGATCGTCCACCAAATATACAGATTCAAGGACTGTCAGAAAATATAAGTAATGAATAACTGTATTAGTTTAAGGTTACTTTTAAAACTTTATGATCTAAAGTATTTAAACAGTTGTAAATATCATACAGTTTGTAGTTACTTTTAACACTAAGCTTGAATTCCTTTGTCTAATTAAGATGCAATGTATTAGTTACGACTTTATTCTTTATCATGATTACACTAAAAGCTTAGATGCTATGTAACAACCAGTTCTTTATCGTGGTTATAACAAAAGCTTTGATGCTATGTAACAACCAGTTCTTTATCGCGGTTATAACAAAAGCTTTGATGCTATGTAACAACCAGTTCTTTATCATGATTATGCTAAAAGCGTTGATGCTATGTAACAACCAGTTCTTTAACGTGATTATAATAAGAGCTTTGATGCTACGTAACAACCAGTTCTTTATCGTGATTGTAATAAAAGCTTAGATGCTATGAAACAACCAGTTCTTTATCGTGGTTATAACAAAAGCTTTGATGCTATGTAACAACCAGTTCTTTATCGTGATTATGCAAAAAGCTTTGATGCTATGTAACAACCAGTTCTTTATCGTGATTATAATAAGAGCTTTGATGCTATGTAACAACCAGTTCTTTATCGTGATTATAATAAGAGCTTTAATGCTATGTAACAACCAGTTCTTTATCGTGATTGTAATAAAAGCTTAGATGCTATGTAACAACCAGTTTTTTATCGTGGTTATAACAAAAGCTTTGATGCTATGTGACAACCAGTTTTTTATCGTGGTTATAACAAAAGCGTTGATGCTATGTAACAACCAGTTCTTTAACGTGATTATGCAAAAAGCTTTGATGCTATGTAACAACCAGTTCTTTATCGTGATTATAATAAAAGCTTTGATGCTATGTAACAACCAGTTCTTTATCGTGATTATGCAAAAAGCTTTGATGCTATGTAACAACCAGTTATTTATCGTGATTATAATAAAAGCTTTGATGCTATGTAACAACCAGTTATTTATCGTGATTATAATAAAAGCTTTGATGCTATGTAACAACCAGTTCTTTGTCTCACTGAAACTGTGTTTATTATAATAACAAAATGAAAGTCTATTCTGAGGACAAACCCGGTTTATTGCTGCGAACAACTTTTACAATAGGGTAAAAAGGCTATATATTATTTAATTATACAAATTAATAGATGTTTGTGTGCTGTGTAATAGTTTATTCCATTTTTTCCAGGTTTTCTATCAGTGAATGGAAATTGGTGGAAAGAACAACGACGATTTTCTGTTCAAATCTTACGCAATCATGGCTATGGTAAAACAAAAATGGAAGACTACATCAAGGTTAATAATTTTGTTAAAATCTGTGAAATATTTAAAGTTATTGGAATAAAATGTGTTTTTGATATGTTATGTTAAAAATACGTGAAACCAGTGCCCTTTTCACATTATTTGTTGAAATTAAAAAGTAAATTAGAAATCTAATATTTATAACAATAGAATGAAAAATATATTGTTTCCATAACTGACTGTAGAGAGTTCGAAGATTAAAACTACAGTAATAAAATAGACCCACTTGAAAATGCTTGATTATAACCGTAAATATTTCTGTCTACCTGTAACTTAATGGGTCACATGATACAGCGCAGGTTAACACATTTTTCAGCTTTGTGTTTAATAACAAATGTAGAAGTCTAGTAGTAATTTCAAGTTTCAGATGAAGTCATAAAAACATTCGAAGCAGAATTACACGTTCACGTTAGTTTTCAAATGATACTCAAAGATTATTCAGTACTTCAAAGATATCGATTGTAGTTGTTATCCTTGATACACTACAGTATATACACATGTATTCACTGATCTGTTCTCAACCTTTCCCATGTCGTAGTATTGTGTTCTGCTACATAAGAGGCGCTAAAATAAACTAAAGTCAGAAAATGATATGCTTTAAATTGTTAGTGTGTAAATGTTAATTTTCTAAATTGAAAGTATAATGTACAACAGAATTTCATATCTAAACTTCGTTCTTGACTAAATCGATTTATGAAATCTATTTTTATTACCCCTTTGGAGTATAGGAAGAAATCAGTATTATTTTGGATCATCTGGCCTCTCTGAATGGTGCTGTTTGTGACATACGAGAAATATTAGTTCCAAGCATGTCCAACATCATTTCAGCATTTATCTTTGGTCGGAGATTTGAATATGATGACCCAAAAAGAAAATACTTAGATAAAAGACTCAGTGAATTTATAGAGCACGTAAAATGGTTTGACCTGAAAACTTTTTTTCCGTGGATGAAACCGTTTCTGTCCGCTCTAAACTCAAGATATAAAACATCGACAGTAGAATTACTGGCATTCATTCGGTACGTAATTTTTAAATTCAAGTTAAATACTTATTGTTATAAATGTGCGCTGTATCATGTGTTAGGGAATAACATGTTAAACCACTGTGTCGTTTGTTGCATGCATAGTATATTTAACGTTACGATAATTTAGAAATCTTTATATTTCACTATTAAAGAACTATTTTATTAACGTGGTTAGCTCATTAAATGGATATTTCACTGCTAAGTACATTTTAAAATGAAAAACTTCCTTAAGTTTTTTCTATTATTTTCAAGACATTTCACTTACCGAGTTAAATTAAAAATAAATATTTGTGAAATTGATATAGCTATAAATTCTACGTTTAATTTGTGTATGTGTATACTAATACAATAATTAGTATTGTTGGTAATAGTTGGTACTGAAATTTATTGATATATATTTCTTTAAGCTCTTTGGATTTATTGATACTCTTTAGTGAATGTTTCTAGTGTCTGGTACACTGTATTTTATCTGGTGCCCATAGTTACATACTTGACATTTGTTGGTTTCGTTGACTGATTGTTATTTGACTAGTAAATCTTAATGCATGCTTTTCTTGTATTGTACCTTTTTGCTTCAACTAGGAAATTTTAGCCAATGTTGTCAATTCGTTTTATATTTCTTGCCGTACATGACCTAAAGTGTTTTTGTGGATTTTTAGAAAAGGAATATAAAGAAGTGAGGGTATATTGAATAACTCCTATCAAAATGAAAATTATTTCAGTGAAGAAATCAACAACCACAAGAAGAGGTTAGATGAAAACAATCTCCAAGATTACATCAGCTCCTTTTTGGTTGAAATGAGGGACCGGAAAAAATAAACAACTCATCTTTCACAGGCAAGTTCAACTTCTTTGTAGTACAAGTAACATCCTATCTATCGCACGCAATTACAACTTTACGGCAGAGGATAAATAGTACATTATCTCACTCAGGTAGGTACAACTTCTTCCTATCAGAAATGGCACGTTATTTCTTTCAGGAAAATACAAAGTTTTGCACAAAACATAACAAAAAAATGTCATCTTTCACAAGCAAGTACAACATCATTGCAAAGTAAGCAATGCATTGCCTTTTTCAGATAATCACAATATTTTAACCATTCGGAGATAATTAACAAACTATTTTTCGCAGGCAAGTATAACTTTGTTCACATCAGAAGATAAAGTAAAATAGAAAACTTTATATAACAGGGAAAGAGCTCACTTATAGATAAATGAAATGTAATCACTGCCACTTATCATTTCGTTGAGTGACATTTAACATGGACTGATCTGCTGGTCAGAAGTTCCAACATCTTCATTGAACATACTCGTCCTTTTAACCATGGAGAAGATACAATGTGGTGGTCAATCCCACCCTTAATTCATAAAAGAGCAGCCAAAGAGTAGGCTTTAGGTGATGTTGATCAGCTGCCTTCCCTTTAATGTATTATTGACAAATTAGCTGGAAAAGAAAAGCTCTTAAATTAAATGGGTACACTCAATATGCATACTAACATGTGACATTCCTCAATATGTTTCAGATGACATGTTGCGCGGAAATGTCCGTGTCTGGTTTCTTGGAGGCAGTGGAACTGTGCGGACAACAATAGAATGGTGTCTCCTAACTATGGCCACTTACCCGGATGTTCAGAAACGAGTTCAAAAAGAGATTGACAGTGTTATTGGTAGAGAAAGGTTACCATCCTGGGATGACAATGTACACTTTCACTACACTCAGGCTGTTCTTTATGAGGTCCAAAGATGGCAGACTATAGTCCCTCTCAGTCTGTTAAGATAGTAGGTTTTCGTTATCCTAAAATAATGTTTATTCCATCCAATAACATCGCATTAGAAATTACTAGTGATATGAAACAAGGAATCATTACTTAATCTTTGAAATATCGGAATAAAATCCTACAGTAATTATACTGCATTGTACTGTACATCAATTATGAATAGTTTTACAAACAACATCTGTTCCTTTGTGTGTAAAGCGATGTTTCTCAACCACTGTGTCCTGTTAATTTCTCCATCAAGATGCGAGGATCTTGCAAACCAATATCAAAAATCAGTGCGCTAAACATGCAAGGTATTTCAATTAAATAATAAAAAATGGTTTATTTAAAGATAAAAATATACAGTGTAACATAAGAGAACAGTTTGCCTACAATTTCACCAATTGATAAATGTACTAATGGAGCTTTCCTTTTTGGATAAATAATGTAACGTAAAGTAATGTTTTTATTTTACTTTATTAAGAAGGATAGATTGTTTAATATTACGATAGTATAGGGCATTATATTCGCTATTCCTTAAGTCTTTAGGAACCTTTTTTTAATAGCTGAAAACCTGAAGAGTGTTAAAGTTTAAAATTAAACTTTCAACGAACCTATTACATACTGTTGGTCTATTTATCTTAAAGATGTCAGAAAATAAACTCCTTCTGGAATATTTTATGAAATTATAACTAGCACTGAAATTATTTATACTATATTTTAACCAATGTTTCTATCGCCCGTTGAGATAGTGGTACATTTACAGACATGCAAAACTGAAATTTAGTGTTCGATTCTTCGCGGCGACCCTAGCGAGCGTATAGCTCCATGTGGTTATGGTGTGCAGCAAACAAAACAATATGGCTCCTGTGTAAAGAAGTAAGCGTAATATTTAGCGTAATCCGCGTGTCGAATATTCGAATCCACGTCACACCAAAAATGCTCGATCTTTCAGCCGTGGGGGCTTTATAATGTGACAGTAAATCTCACTAGCACAGATAGCCCTCGAGTAGCTTTGTGCGAAATTCAAAAACAAAACAGTGTCTCACATTACAGAATTTTAAAGTACATTTTCTATGTTTTATTCACCAAAATGCATTTATGATATAAAACATTTAACGTTTATATGTTTTATAATTTGCTTTTTTTATAATATAAGCTATAAAATATTTAAGTGGAAATATTTGGGTACCGTAACACTTAAATTATGATGGGTTACTAATGGTTTATTATCAATATCTACTTTGACTTACATAAAACTTCTTTATCGCTAAACTTCTCTAAGTTTCTTCGTCATAATTATAACTAGACTAAAACAATTAATCTGTGGGTCGCTCGGTTCCTGACCTGTAGGTTACGCGTTCCAGCCCCGTCGCAGAACATACTCGCTCTGTCAGCCGCGAATACAATATAATGTAGTGAACAATCCCACTATTCGTTCATAAAAGAGTAGTTCAGAAGTTTACTTTGAGTGGTATTGACCAGCTGCCTTCTCTGTAGTGTGTCGTTTCTAGAACAGGAGTGGTTAGCGCAAATAGCTCTCGATTAGCTTTGTGTGAGTGCCCGGTATGGCCAGGTGGTTAGGACGCTTCACTTGCAATCTGAGAGTCGGTGGAGCGGAGTGAATCCACGACCCAACAAACATCCTTGCCCTTTCAGCCGTTGGGGCGTTATAATGTTACGGTTAATCGCCCTACTCGTTGGTAAAAGAGTAGTCCAACAATTGGCAGTGAGTGGTAACGACTAACTGCCTTCCGTCTAGTCTTTCATTGTTAAATTAAGGACGGTTAACGCAGATGGCCCTCGTGCAGCTTTGCACGAAATTCAAAAATAAACAAACGAATAATACCCTATAGATCTACCATACCTCCCCACATTAGTCCACATCAATAATACCCTATAGATCTACCATACCTCCCTACATTAGTCCACATCAATAATACCCTATAGATCTACCATACCTCCCCACATTAGTCCACATCAATAATACCCTATAGATCTACTATACTTCCCCACAATAGCCCACATCAATGATACCCTATAGATCTACTCTACCTCCCACATTAGCCCACACCAATAATACCCTATAGATCTACTATACCTCCCCACATTAGCCCACATCAATAATACCCTATAGATCTACTATACTTCCCCACATTAGCCCACATCAATAATACCCTATAGATCTACCATACCTCCCCACATTAGTCCACATCAATAATACCCTATAGATCTACTATACTTCCCCACAATAGCCCACATCAATAATACCCTATAGATCTACTCTACCTCCCACATTAGTCCACATCAATAATACCCTATAGATCTACTCTACCTCCCACATTAGCCTACATCAATAATACCCTATGGATCTACCATGCCTCCCTACATTAGTCCACATCAATAATACCCTATGGATCTGCCATACCTCCCCACATTGGTCCACATCAATAATACCCTATGGATCTACTATGCTTCCCCACAATAGCCCACATCAATAATACCCTATGGATCTACTCTACCTCCCACATTGGCCACACCAATAATGCCCTATGGATCTACCATACCTCCCACATTGGTCCACATCAATAATACCCTATGGATCTACTATGCTTCCCCACAGTAGCCCACATCAATAATGCCCTATAGATCTACTCTGCCTCCTACATTGCCCACACCAATAATACCCTATGGATCTGCCATACCTCCCCACATTAGCCCACATCAGTAATATCCTATGGATCTGCTATACTTCCCACATTAGCCCACATCAATAATACCCTATGGATCTACCATACCTCCCCACATTAGTCCACATCAATAATACCCTATAGATCTACTATACTTCCCCACAATAGCCCACATCAATAATACCCTATAGATCTACTCTACCTCCCACATTAGTCCACATCAATAATACCCTATAGATCTACTCTACCTCCCACATTAGCCCACATCAATAATACCCTATAGATCTACCATACCTCCCTACATTAGTCCACATCAATAATACCCTATAGATCTACCATACCTCCCCACATTAGTCCACATCAATAATACCCTATGGATCTACCATACCTCCCACATTAGTCCATCAGTAATGCCTATGGATCTACTATGCTTCCCACATTAGTACATCAATAATACCCTATAGATCTACCATACCTCCCACATTGGTCCACATCAATAATACCCTATGGATCTACTATACTTCCCACATTAGCCACATCAATAATACCCTATGGATCTACTCTACCTCCCACATTGGTCACATCAATAATACCCTATAGATCTACTCTACCTCCCACATTAGCCTACATCAATAATACCCTATAGATCTACCATACCTCCCTACATTAGTCCACATCAATAATACCCTATAGATCTACCATACCTCCCCACATTAGTCCACATCAATAATACCCTATAGATCTACTATACTTCCCCACAATAGCCCACATCAATAATACCCTATAGATCTACTCTACCTCCCAGATTAGTACACCAATAATACCCTATGGATCTACCATACCTCCCCACATTAGTCCACATCAATAATACCCTATAGATCTACTATACTTCCCCACAATAGCCCACATCAATAATACCCTATAGATCTACTCTACCTCCCACATTAGCCCACATCAATAATACCCTATAGATCTACCATACCTCCCTACATTAGCCCACACCAATAATACCCTATAGATCTACCATACCTCCCCACATTAGTCCACATCAATAATACCCTATAGATCTACTATACTTCCCCACAATAGTCCACATCAATAATACCCTATAGATCTACTCTACCTCCCACATTAGCCCACATCAATAATACCCTATAGATCTACCATACCTCCCCACATTACCCCACATCAATAATACCCTATAGATCTACAATACCTCCCCACATTAGCCCACATTAATAATACCCTATACATCTACTATACTTCCCCACATTAGCCCACATCAATAATATCCTATAGATCTACCAACTATATCTCCCCACATTAGCCCACATCAGATTCAACACAAGTACTTTGTCTTCCAAGACTTTAGCCTTACCAAAAACTTTGAGTTCTTCATATCAGAGGATGTGAGTTCAACTTTTACAGAGAAATTGCTGGAAGGCAGGAAAGAATGGCCTACAGGATTGTAGGTAATTTTTCAAAATTTCATAACTACATGAGAACTATCCACTTACAATCATGCCTAATTTGGAACTGGTAGTCCAGAAATAAGGAAAGTAGCCAATAGTATCCACTTCTAGTATTATGGATACGCTTGTCTACTTGAATAGTGAGATTTGACCATTACGTACAGCACATTCTTGACCCAAGAGCACAGAGCATGTTTTGCATCAACTGGTAATGAATAATGAACCCTTTAATTTACAGTACAGTCACACTTAGCGCGAAGCTACACTCAACTCAATGTCATCGTAGAAATAGAAAACTATTGTTTAGTAATTCTAAATGACCTAAATATAAAGCTACTAGACATCACTTGAGCTGTTTGAGTGGTACAGCTGAGGCTCATTTTAAAAAATAATTCACTCTATTCATAATTGGAATGGACAGATCAAGTCCAAGCAACGTATCGTGATTTTAGTTAAGTTTACCCAGGATGCGATGACTATTCGTTTTAGTTGTAAGGAAATTACTATATTTTAATTTGGAGTATTAACAAAATTAATTTACCTTTAGGATTTGTTTGTTAATTTGTTTATTTTGAATTAAGTACAAAGCTACACAATGGCCTACTTGTGCTCTGCCCATCAAGGGTATCATCCCCGGTTTCTAGCGTTGTAAGTCTATAGATACACCGCTGGAGCACTAAGAGGCTAAATTAGATAAAACCTAAATTTTAAGATAGTATAAAATGAAAAGTGAACATATTTTCTGCACAAATATTATTTTATCTTGAAGTAGTTACTGTAGTAAAACGTGAGAATTATAATTTATAACGTCTGTTATTATTTGTATTTAACCTTAAATGTTTTACCTCATTTTTCCATTTTGTAAATTTCCAGTTCCTAAGATATCCTCTTCATAACTATGAAATACCTTCCTTTATAACTTCTGTACCTATAAGTATATCATTCCTTCGTAGACAAATGTTTTATCAAATGTAATATATAACAAGCAGATACATGAATAAATATTTAAAAAAAAAAGACGTAATTCTTATAAACAATAACATACTCTGAGTGAGAAAAAAAATTGGTTGCATTTTCAAGTACAAATGAAGATTCAACAGTTCAAGGCTACAACATTCCTAAAGGAACAACTGTCATAAACAACATATGGGCTGTCCATAACGACCCCAGATACTGGAAGAAGCCCAATGAATTCTTTCCAGAACATTTCCTCAGTCAAGATGGCACTACTTTCGTGAAATCGGAATATTTCATTCCATTCTGTGTCGGTAAGATCAGTCAGATATTTTACTAACTGTTTTTTATTGAGTTACTTACTACATAAACGCATCTTTCTTTTAAGAAGTTTGAGAATATAAATGTTCTTATAGACGTTCGTGGCCCGGCATGACCAGATGTACAAGGCACTCGACTCATAATCCGAGAGTCGCGGTTTCGAATCCCCGTCACTCACACCAAACATTCTCACCCATTCAGTCGTGGGAGCAGTATAATGTGACGGTCAATCCCACTATTCGTTGGTAAAAGAGTAGCCCAAGAATTGACAGTGGGTGGTGATGACTAGATGCCTTCCCTCTAGTCTTACACTGCTAAATTAGGGGCGGCTAGCGCAGATAGCCTTCATGTAGCGATGAATGAAATTCAAAAATAAACAAACATACAATGACAGTATTTAATCTAACATAGATGGAGATACTTCAATGTTTTCTGAAGGGCAGTTTATATAAAAAATATGTCATTTAAACCTCTACTTAGTAAGTAGGATCGTTTCTGTGGCTTTGCTATAAGAAAACACACACACACGTCAATGTGACTTATCTTAGATATAATTTGAAGAAAAAAGGACAATCATGCCTGATTTTAAAAATAAATACAAATATAGAGTAGAATACAGTAATATTAAAGTGATTTTCTTACTGACAAAAACAGTTAATATGCAATCACATTCGAAGTGAATGTATCAGAACCACATTTTGATGTTGTTTGATAAAGTCGAAAATTGATTGTTTTATGGAAAAGTGTGTAACAGCTATTTTGTAAAGAAGAAACTAATTGAGAATAACAAAGAAGAAGAAGCAAATATATGTAAAGATATGTGAAAAGACTTGCTGTGAAAATTTGTGTTAAACTTGGAAAATCTGCGACTGACACTTTTGCTATGCTTAACACGGCTTATGCTGATGTTGTTATGAAGCGTACGGCATGTTTCAAGTGTCATGAACGTTTTAAGGACGGTCGACAGTCCATTGAAGATGATGAGCGTCCTCGACGTCCTTCCACGTCAACTGACGACCCACACGTCGACAAAATCAACACTCTGGTGCGGGCAAATCGACGTCTGACCGTCAGGGAGCTTGCTGAAGAGTGTGGGATATCAGTTGGATCTTGTTACGAGATTTTGACCGAAAAAATTGAAGGTGCACCGCGTTGCTGCGAAATTTGTGCCTCAGAACCCGTGAGTTTTTGGCCAAACACTCGATCACTGTTCTTCTCCAACCTCCTACTCACCAGATCTTGCTCCTTGCGATTTTTTCTTGTTCCCCAAACTCAAAAGACCCTTGAAAGGAAGAAGATTTGAGACGATTCCCGAGATTAAGGCAAATGCGACGAAGGAGCTGGAGGACATTACAAAAGAAGCGTACCAGGACTGTTTCAACAAGTGGAAACACCGTTGGAATAAGTGTGTGCGTTGGGGAGGAGAGTACTTTGAAGGGGTCCCAGGCCTGTAACTTCTAAATAAAGTACATTTTGTTTTATGACGTCAGTCCGCGTATTTTTTTAACAGCCCTCGTATTGTGGAACAAACAAACTGAATTTAATTTGATATTGATTTTCATCTTCTTTCATTTTTCTATAAATGTGTAACTTTTGTATCAGGAAAAGTATCAATATTTGTTTACTGTTTTTCTAAAGGTAAACGCTCTTGTCCCGGTGAGAAGATGGCCATAGTTGAAATATTTCTGTATTTCGTATCTATACTTCAACGCTTTACCGTAGCTCTATCTGCCGGTGAAAAACCAAACTTTGATGGAATTTGTGAAGTGACTTGGGACCCCAAGTTTCATCATCTTATGTTTTTATCTCGTTAAGTGTAAAAAATAAACAAGCTTCTCTAAGAACATGATTAATAATTAGTGATAGCATATTCATAGACAACGATAGACCGATGTTCATGTTATATTCTTAAACATATATATTTGAAATAAAAATAAAGTAATGTACTTAAGTTTTATAACGTGTACAAAATATGAACCATGAATAGCCAACAATAAACATGTTATAATAACGCTTTCTCACAGATTAGTTTCATGAATGTTAACCATTTATTTACAGGCCATTATTGTTCATTAATTATTAGTTTTTAGTTTAGATAACATAGTGCAAGTAAAGTTATTCCAATGTGGTTTTTACTACTTTATACTTGAGGAGTTTGCCACGAATTCTCCTATTCCAGTTACATCCTCACCGTTCTCCTTATTGTAATACAACATTTAAGTTGTTTTAGGCTACGTAGATCCTTCATACATACATGTTCTGTCATGCTCACTTCACTTTCGTTCTTTCCTTCCAACTGATTAATGTAACCTCTGTACCAGCTTCTCCTGTTCCACTTATATGAAGATTTAGTTTAACGTCCATATATATAGTCATAATGGTGTGACAATTTGTGCTTTGGCCTTGGTTTGAAGAACATCACTACAATGCAAATAGCCACCCAAATGTTACTCAATGTAACTACATCTCACTTGAAATCATGAGATGGGGAGAGAGATAAAAGAGTATTTTAGAAACTGACACATCCAAAATCACGAACCTATCTCCAACGTCTCGACACTATAGGTAAATTTCATGTAAAACTAGACAGTAAAAAAAGAAAGGTTTTTCTACTTTTAATATGTATATTTTAAAATACCAGTAAAGTTCTAAGCCTAATTTTTAAATCCCCAGTCAAGAACTCCATTCGTCACACGAATATACACTGTCGGGTCTACTGGTTTAATATTCTTCGAATGAGCAGAGTTGGCCAGTGAACGGTGATAATGAGATATCTAACAGATATTTTTTCTCCTCTGAAATAACTGCCAAGTTATTAGTGTATGAATTCCATTTTCTAAGTAACATTGTCTTTGTTCTGTTGGTGTTTTTTTTGTTTTTTTACAATGACCAATTGTTTTTCAGTCGTAAAATTATTGTAGAAGCCACTGTGTTTCTGCACTGATATCATAACCTGAATGCCTTTGCCCTTATTTTTTCAGTATTTAAGAATAATTAGACCCAAACACTTGTGATAATAGAGTAGATAAAATCAAATGATAGTTTGTTTAAATAAAGGTTTTTTCTAATGCTAGAAACCAGGTTTCGATACCCTTGAAGGAAACAACACAAAAACCTATTCTGAAGCTTTGTGCATAACAACAAACAAACAAAACAAGTAGTTGTATATGTACACTAGAACATTATGTAGAATACATAAAGACCCATGATAATTGATTTGAAAAAGTTTTAAGTTAAATTTAAAATAATTGTTTTATTTCTTTTTGGAATTTCGCGTAAAGCTACACGAGGTCTATCTGCGCTAGCTGTCCCTAATTTAGCAATGTAAGACTAGAGGGAAGGCAACTAGTCATCACCAATCACCGCTAACTCTTTTACCAACGTATAGTGGGATTGACCGCTATACTATTATAACGTCCCCACGGATGAAAGGGTGAGCATGTTTAGTGCGACCGGGATTCGAACCCGCTACCCTCAGATCACGAGTCGAACGCCTTAATTCACCTGGCCGACAATCACAGCTGTACCCTCATCGGTGCAAAAACTTGAGCAAAGTTGCTATTGGATCTCATGTACTTTAGTAAATAAATCAAATAGTTTAAATATTTCTTCGCCTGTTGTTTGAGTAGACAAAGGTTTGCAAATTAGCATGTCTTCTTCAAAACCAGCGTTGTGAATATAGCGAGCAAGTAAAGCAACATCGTATAACTTGCGATATCTGTTGATTCATCCATCTGAAGCGAAAAAGTTGGACTCGCTTTTACTTGCCTTATTAACTCCGTTAAGCAATTTGCTGGTATACATCAGTTGTAATTATCATATTTTCCACAGTTCGAAAACTTCCCTGTTTGTAGCATTCTTATGCCACGTTGGTTTTAGTTCACATATCCCTGCAATATATCCTTTAAATTTTCACTTGAAACATATTTTTATGATTTCTTTTCTTCATTCTCTGTGTTAATTCCATTATGTTTCGATCATCTTTTGAGAGACGATGATGTTTCAATACTGTTGGATTTGATATTGTCATAAGTTCTAGATGGTACCTTTAGTAGCTTTTCTGTTACCTTAATGAATTCTAGATCAATTATTAACTAAAGAATTTCCTTTAAGGATATACCCTATTTTGCTTCACTCTAAATGCCATTTTCACCTACATTATGGCACTTATAAACTGATCACATTTTAATGAATCCAACATTTCACAAAGAGCATCCATTAAAATAATTGGGGAAACATTTAATAATCTTCCAGAAATTTCGCTAAGATTTCTTCTTTCCTTCATATCCTGTTCTGGAGATTTGTTCTGGATACTTCTTTTCGGCATGAAACTCCAGACCTGTTAGACGAAACATCTACCGGTACTTGATAATTGTTATAACTATCAGCGAGAAAGTTACTTAATGTTGTCATAGCTACTATTTTTAAAAGAGCAAGGTGAATGATTTATCACTCACTGTTCAACCAATTCACTCTGGAAATGATTACTAACTGTGCCTGGTGCAACTCCCATGGTATCTTCCCATCACATTCCATTGGTTTCTCTACTGACCAGCTAAATTGTGGCATTAAACTTAATAATATCATGGCTAAAGTAGTTCAGAAAGGCCTTTCAATAACAGATGATGCAGCAGTAGTGATAACAGTGGTAGACTAAAGTTCCAACCAGTATTTGGCAATTTTGTTGTTTTCCAGATCTTTATTCTGTCATGTTATTTTCTACTTTGCGAGTTTTGCCATTACAGCTTTTCCAAACATTTTCAATTTTTGTTGTTGTAACCTCTTTCTACATCTCTTAATTTCATTGGTCTTGTCCTCAATACTTTAAATAATTTTTTTTGTAACTTCCCTCTGTCACATTCCTCTGATCGTCTGTCCTTTTTTTCTTTATGCTGTTTTGTCTGTAAATTTCTTATTGATATTTTAATTTTTTGAACTCTTACTTTGTGGCCTTATTTTAGTTTTCTTTCTAATTCACCTAATTTTTAGTTGTTTTCATCATGTTGTTAACAGTTTTATAATCAAAGTTAATGTTTCACTCTTGGTCTTCAACATTAGGCCTGGCATGACCAGGTGGTTAAGGAACTCGACTCGTAAACAAACAAACAAACTATTATAATTAATTCCTTCATATTACCTGCTTAAAATAATTTGATGTCATGGCCAGTGACAATCAAATTAGTTTATTTCCCCTTTTAACTTAAATACTTGTACACTGTCTCAAATAATTGTAGCCTTATGTTGTGAACAATATTTAAACCTCTATAACATAAACTTGTATTGTTACTGAGTGTTTTTATTCTATACTGGTAATTAATCATATGTACTTTATCTAACACTGGTTTTACAAAGGCAGATTTCCACACATGAACAATATCAAAAACATTATTTAATGTAACATGTTAACATTTGTTTAAATGAGATCACAACTTACAGATTTATTACATATGATTAATTACTTTTATAGAATAACAACACTGAGGACGACACTAGTAATGTTCAAAACATAGTTTCAATCAACACCTATGAAATATCCAATTTTTTGTAACAGGCATCATTATCAACGATAGCACACAATAACAAAACACATGTTTACTGACTATGTTACAGTGCAAGTTTACAAATAAAGAACCCGTATCATCTCAAAGAAATCAATCTGTGATTAGGACATTACAGATAATCAATGCCATTTCCAACTAACTTTTAAATTAACTGAATTTTTACTAACAAAAAAATTGCCAACTCAGTCAAAATAAATGAGTGATAAATTGTTGGAACACAGAAATGTTTCAAAATCACCTTGGAAAAATGTTTCCATTTCTGATTAATTAAGGTCACTAATTCATTCAGTGAAAAACTATTAACTGATACCAAATATTGTATAATAATACCACCAGTGCAAACCAACAACAGTTCACATGTGCAGTCTAAAATTATTTTTCAACATATCTACTTTTAAAAAACCTTTATTAAACTATACACCTACATTCCCATAGTATCAAACAAATATACATGCGGACAAGATAAATCTGAAGCTTATAGAAAGACTGCACAAAAACCATATATTCTAATATCAATAAACATTAATTTGATCTTGACACAAGCCAAGTTTCAGCTTTATACAAATACTCTGCCAAATTGTATGTTCTATATCTATAAAATGCATTAATTTGGTAGCAAGACCAGCCAAGTTTAAAGTTTGTAGAAATTACCATACCCACAAATAACTTCTTTTCTGAACTGGGTAACATTAAACTTGTTGAAAAATGTGGCCTCTAAACTGAGTGTCAAAAACTATTTTTTTTTAATGTTCAGCACAAATGCATACAATCCAAATATAACATCACAAATTCTTATCTAACAACACTTAAGTACAATTTGTACAAATGTAATATTCATTTGAACATACTGACCAAACATAACAATAGAAGATACTAAACATATATATCTGAAATGAATAAAAATGTTTCAACACAAACTTGGAGTGACCCACAAACACCACTGTAGATATTTTAAAGTTAGTGGAATGTTTCACATTCAGTTTTATTGACCAATTTTATACACATCTGTATTGTAAGTCCTTTTAAACTTTAATAAGATTAAATAAAAACTAAGTTTTCCATTTTGACTCATTTACTAAGAATACATAACAGGTTTGAATTTTTGCTCTACTTGATTTAACTAGTGACTCATTGTTTGTACAAATGCCTATTTTTTACAGAAATGTTCTCAACCTTTTTCACTGAGAAAATTTAAGATAATGGCTGAACAACTTTCATACAAAGATAGTTTAGATTTTTTTTTACCTTTATTATAACATTTTTTGTACATACCATTTACTTTTGTTTCCAATTTCTGACATTTCAGTAGCATCAATTTGTAAAAGCTCCAAATAAAAATTTTAAACCATTACCCGAGCTAGTGGTTTGACATACAACTTTTGAATATCATATTAGCAAGACTGGAGATAGACCACACTGGATACAATCATCCTAGAATAATGCAAACTCATGGTTCAGTGTTACTCTATCAATACATTCCACTGGTGCTGCTTTATAGTAATTAAACATAAGATAAACAGTACTGGGTAAGAAATGTTGCTTACTTCTTTACTTCTTATTGGTAGTGATTGGAAATGATCTATCAGACAATGTTTACTTCTTCATTGTGTATTTATTTAATTTAGATATTGAGAGAATTTTTTGTCTATTTTCAGAAATGGATATTGTTTTTAATTGTCTTTTGTGCAGAGCCCATTAAAGAAATCCCAGGCCCTAAATCACCCCAACGTTAATAAGCTATAAAACACCAAGTTAAATTACATTAGTTTTCTGGGCCCTCTGATGCAGTATAAAAATATTTCCTTAAATTGTTGTTATGAAAGATAAAAGTACAGTTGTTTTCATATCAAGTCTGTAATGGCATGTTCTCCTCCTTTCTTTGGTTTCCCCTCTGATGGATCCTTCTCTGAAAAGCAAAGATACTATTGAGGTTAAATGTGGTTTGAAATAACTTATTGATACAAGTATTGTTTGAATGAATAAGATCTCTCAGAAACTCTAAATTGTGTCATACATCAGGGCCTTTACTGAATGCCATAAGTCCTACCCCTGAATACTTCAAACAGACTTGGTTATTTACATGTCAGAGACAGAAGTATGTGTATACAAGCATTTCCAAAAATGGAAAGAAGTGGATGCAGCCACTGTTTTTAATTCAGCAAATGTTGTGATATCTCAGCAAACAGAAAAGATAGAAGGTTCTTATTTGATATTGTAGCTTATCAGTATCAGTAATGAGTTCCTAATTCATAAGAAACTAGACTTTTACCTTGATGCAGCTGTGCATCTGCAGTACACAACATTAATTTGTCTGCAACAGATGTGATTGTTGAGCAAAAGCTTGTATGCACAACAAAGACTTAAGGATTAATTTATAGGCACAGCATTATATAAAGCATGCTTGCAAATCAGATCCTTGCTCTAATAATGAAGAAATTTCTCACAGCAATCTTTGATTTAGTTATCCTCCTGACCAAACACACTGCTTTAAATCATATATGCAGATACAGAAATATTTGAAAAATAACTTGATGCTGGCTGACTGGGTATTACAGTTCAACCATGGGAACCCTGACTGGGTATTGAGGTTCAGCCATGGAAACCTCATCCCATCCCCTAAAACATTGCAACTAGCCACTTTAAACAAACTCCTGACCTTCATGTTCTGAAACTGTAAAGGTGTCCACAATGTAGAATATGAATGCAGGCACATGGGACTTTCATAGGAAAAATGCCTGCAGCTACTCAGTACTGTGCAAGAAGAATAAAGATGGGATCTACTGATGTCCACAGTTCTAAAATTATTGTGTATAATTAACCCATTGCAATGGGTTAGGGATCAAAGGCCATGTCATATCACATCTGCTGACTCGCATTCAAAAAATCTATTAAAGTACTATTTATGGATTTAAGTCAATAATTTTGGTATCAAATTGCTGATTATAATTAAATTTTAGTATTATACACTGATTAATTTCTTACTTTAAAAATAAGTAATAAAAATGAAATCCTAAATATTGATTTTTGTGTGTCATATGGTTCATTTAATGCAACATTGTTTCAAATTAGATGTTTGTAATGTCCCAATACAAGTTGTATACTTTCTTATGAATTAGAAACTCAAATTACTAATCATCACAAGCTGGAATGTTAAATAAGAACCTCCAACCTCTACTGTTTGCTACGATACCTAAATGTACTGAATCAAACATGCTTGCCCTATTTTTTAAAATGCTTATGTATGCCTACCTCTTTCTACAATGTTTGAGTAACCAACAGAAAGCTCATAATGTCCTCCACGTGGTTCCCTTATCCTTTTTAAAGTATTTATGAGGCAAACTTAGGTTTTTTCATGGAAAAAACAATAAAGGCAAGTCCTTAGTGAGCTTGAAATTTCATATTTGCTCAACCTAAATACAGCATACTTACTAAGCCTTGTAAATTATAGTGGAATTCTATGATATTGCAATAGTAGTTCATGATTTTTGGTTATTTCAAAATGTATATACTAAACCAAAAAAAAAAATATCATTTCACATCCACTATGTACAAAATTTGACAAGGAATACACGGCAAGCAGCAATCAAGTCCAAAGTACATAACTAGAAAAGACAATTATTTTCTATAATTATTTATTTATTGCTCCATGTTTTAAGAGAAACTGAAATTAAAGAATTATATTAAATAGTAATATTGTGTGTGTATATATATACATACATACAATGTATTAAAACTGAAATATCACTATATCTTACAAAATACTAGTCAACTAAAACACAGCAAAGACAAGTCACTTTGCAAAGTGCAGTTTTATACTCTTGGATACAGTAACATGAGTGCACATGTGCTGCACCATTGCAACTTCTATGATGTTAGCCACGTACAGCTGAAAGATCGATACAATAAACATGTATAAGTGTATAATATTGTCATATGTAAGCTACATAAGACTAAACATTTATGTTTTTGTGTCTTAATCTGCAGTCATTCTAAGCAGAAAAAAAAGTATAATTCATATTTATTTCCTAACTGTTTATGGTGGTTACAAGGTTGGTCAAATTGATGGATCCAGTATAGTTATGGTAGAGAAAATAACAGAAAATATAGCTTCTTACTGAAAACAAATATTTGAAATGTATTTAGGAGGTTTTAGAGAACAAATGATATTTGATATTTTTGGGACAAAGAACAGTTTTTTTAATTCAAAACATGAAAAATCACTTTCAGATCAGACTAGTACTGAAACAGAATTGATATATTTACAAACACATCTTTATTTAAAAAATTTGACTTTTCTTGCATACATGACTTGTAATGTTTACTAAAAGTTTACTCAATTTTGCAAAGATACACATACTGTATTAAAATTTATATTATAAGCAATGAATGTGTGCAAATGTGAATGTGAACACATCTATTTTATACTGAGCCTGTTGCAAAAGGGTTAATTCATCAGTAATCTTTCATTTCTTCTAAGTTTAATGTTGTAATTGTTAGATCATGCTGTCAAACATTTTTCTGTTTATAAACAATACTTTATTATTCACTTTTGCTACCTATTTCTGCTTTTAATTTAAATGTTTTTTGATTAGCCACAAAAACCGAGTATAATTAATGTCATCTACATCCTTCGAACTTACTTACACTAACTCATTTGTTTATTTTGTATGTTGCACAAAGCTACATGAGGGCTATCTGCACTAGCTGTCTCTAATTTAGCAGTGTAAGACTAGAGGGAAGGCAGCTACTTAACACCACCCACCGTCAACTCTTGGGCTACTCATTTACCAACAAATAGTAGGATTGACCATCACATTATAATGCCCTCAGGGCTGAAATGGCAAGTATGTTTGATGTGACGGGGATTCAAACCTGAGACCCTCAGACTATCAATCAAATGCCTTAACCACCTGGCCATGTTGGGCCACTAACTCATTTCTGCTACATATAAATCCTCTTCCAACAGGTAGATCAAAATGCAGATGTTATAACCTTTCACAGAGTTATGTTTAAACTTAATTAAATCCACTTAATATATTAGAATATTTTTGGCAGACCTTTTGACAACATGTTTTTGCATTCTCATAGTAAGTTAACCCCTTGGAACCAGAGTGAAGTCTGGGTTACATTAAAAATTTATTAAACTTATAAATATGAATTTTAAAACATAAATGACACATTATGAAGTAAAATATAAAAGCAAAACCAAATACAGTTTCACTGTCTATCTTAATAACATGTATTCAGGTGAGACACAACAAGGACAAAATAAGAAAACAATGCTTTGGCTGTTTGATGCACATGGTAACAAATATCACCAGCCAGTTTAAAAATAATAAATGGAAAATTGTAGTTTAAAATTAACTTTTTCTTTCTATTGGTTATAACATGTCAATCAAATACACACATTTTTTGAATTATCATGTCCAAATAAAAAGGTGGACATGGCTGGTATCAACATGTGCAAAATTCCTTTTCTGACCTTTGCTTTGGTGATGAAATTTGAACTAACAATGCATAAACAGCTGTATGGGTATATTATGTCTACACATACATGAACATTGTAAACAAACTATTACTGAAGTGAGAGAGACAAATTGTTAAGGTCTCTGACTGCTTTATAGGTTTCATTTGAAATAATGATATTCAAACTGATATAAACTAATAAAATTTTATCAGAATGCATCGACAGTAAAGTTTTCTAATCAAGTTTTTGAATGTAACTCAGTAAAACCTATGACTCATGCAGAATGGATTTTGTCAAAGTGGAAGGAACAAGTAGAGATGCAGACTTTGAGCCTTACGCTATTTAAGATAACTCAGTTTTCTGTTCCAATTTGCAATTGTTCTATATTAAAAAAATCCATAATGAAGAAACATTTTATGTTTATTTAGAAAGCTTTATAGGTCACATAAACAAGACCTGAAAATATGTAATAAATTGTTTAAATTTTAACATTAAAATCAGATGTTCAAAGACAAATTTTGAGCTACAATACTAAATTTAAAAAATACTTGTTCTTAAAATCTTGTCATATTTCATCAAGATACATGTCACAAATTATACTATGAATATTTCCACACTTTCCTGGTAGTTACATGGACAGTTGAAATGACTGACCCTGTATCCAGTAAGTTAATTTTCATAAAATACATCTGAATGAATATTTTTGTGTGTTCCTTTTTTCTACATGCTTCAGTGGTGCACACGAGCTTCATGCTATTTGACGAGATTCACAGGTTGTATGTCAGATTCACAGCACAAATAACAAAACTTTTATTTGGAACATTTTCCTGTTCATTGCTGTGAAATGTGAACAGAAAATATAGAACTTTTGCATAGAAAGTAATTGTACGAAAATGGCTAACAAGTTAGAGCAAGTACAGCAAACATCTAACATGAGTAAGAAAAACTCTAACAATACAGAGACCTGCAGCTTTACAAGTGGTATCCTATAATTCCAGAGCTATTAATTAAATAAAAGCCAAATTAATACAACAAGATCATATATCTTACACATTTCCATGTTAATCTTTTGTTAACTCCATTCAAGACAGCAAAGTCCTTCTAGTTGTTTCTCTTTCTCCTTTAATTCTTTCACACAAATATGATGGGAGCCATAATTAATGGAAAAGATTTCCAGAGCTCTTGAAATCACTTCATGGGCTTCTTGGAAAATATTCCTACAGAAATGTATCAAGCATTACGCACCTGATTTATAAGATATAAATAAATTAACTGCCATTTTTAAATACATCACAGCTAACATGGTATTTCTACGACATTGATGAACTGGTTAATACCTGCAAAGTAATAGTATATTTTGTGACAATGTTGTAACAGTGTTCAACATTAATGGAGAATATATGAAATTCAAAAAAACAAACAATTGATTAAGGAAACTATACCATTTTACACGTTTCGAACAACATTATCTCATACATATGACGACTTACGTTATTAAAAATTTGCAAAGTAGCAAAATGTTATCACAGCATTGGAGCAATGCTGTCCACCCAAGTTTTACTCAAACACAAGATCCAGCCTAACTAATGTGTTTAAATTTTCTACTGCGCAATTATTTATTTCAATTATCTTAAGAATAACTAACTGATCTGTAATTGTAGACTTGTCATACGTTCTCACAACACTTCTGCAACATTATAAGTGTGAAAATTGGAGAGATTTTGTTTTTGTAAAATAGAAAATAAAATCTTATAATAAACCTATACACACAATCATGTAATCAGGGGGCTCTTCCTATTTTCCTACTTGAATTATACCATGCAGAATCAAATACATAAAGATCAATTTAATCTATCATGTGTAACAAGAAAATTGAAAGTTCAATGGTTTTCATTTCTTAGCAATGTACTGTGCAAATGTTCATGGCTTATTATTTTCTTCACTTTTTCTTCATTGAAGTCTTGATTTATTGCAATGAAAGCCTTACAACGTGTTTCATTAAAATACAGTACTGAACAGCAGGAACATGCTGAACTATTGGCACCAAACTCACTGCTGTAATGGTTAGCATTTGAAATAGTTAGATTTTCATAACTGTTTAAAAATTACACCACCCAGACCACTTTATTCACAAAAACAATCTTCTGATTTGTAAGTATGCTTACAATTACAACCGTGTATTTCATTATTCACCATAAAATGAAACACCCTTTGAAACAATCTCTGCTTCTCTTTTACTCATATAGAAGGTTAAAAATCAATGAGATCCTCACATCTGAGAATACAAATTTATTTGCAGACCATACACTATAAATGGTTGATAACAGCACCCTACAGACAGAGCTAATACACACTGTGTGCTTCCTGGAGATCTACACAAACTTTTCCTGTAAAGTTCTTGAGACGATACATCAAGTGGATCCCTGTTAGTGTTGCACTGTGTATTTATTAGCTCATTGTATGGTGAAGTCAAAGAGCACAGAGCAAATGGAAATTTGGAATGTCCCATTACTTTCTAATAAGGATGTGGGGGTGTCAATTGTTTGAATTGTGCACATCAACGTCAGATGTGTCAGTATAAGTTGATAGTTGCAAACAGGAAAATACTAGTATATACAATACAAAACAAAATCTATTGGACAGCTATGGAACATAACCCATTTCATTATTTGGCTGTCCTGTTATTTACAAATATGCATTGTTAAGATGTTACCTTGAGTTAGTTGTGGCTCAAAAAAACATAATTGCTGATTGGTTGGATTACTTTTGAATGGAAAAACTAAGGTTTTTGAGCAGAAAGCAAAAGGTTTAAAAACAAGAACCACATAGGTGGGCAACTATCATAAATTGGCCACTGCATCTGTAACTAACAGTGACACAGCGTAAATGCAAAGATTTGAAACATGGTGTGTGTGTTTTTCATGTTCGGAAAGTTGATAATTATGTACACAATAACAAGCTTTTTTTTTTTTTTTTTGCCAATTTTCAAAGAATCTTTCAGCAACTTTGTTAATGAAAACTTTCAAACACTGTTGCATTATTTGACTCTTGGGTAATAAAGTGGTTCAATTCAAAATATATATATATAGAGAGAGAGACAGCAACCATCTTGGAACTTATGACTGAAATCAATGATAAATTTAGGTAATGAACCTCAACAATTTATTTGTCTCTCACTACAGTCACTTAACCTTGTGTGTCGATCCTGTAGATGCCACTGTAGTCAGTCTCCATTTTTACTTTACAAATAACAAAAAGGATATGCAATCATGATTTGTTTCTGCATGGCACCTTTATTGATGACTTTAAATATTTCAAATTTAATGAAGTTTCTAAGCACATCTTCTGTAGTTGTTACAATATTAATGTTGAAATATATATTATATTACAGAATGACATCATCAGATTTACTGTATATAGTTGGCACAATGACATAATAAAATTTATTTCATATAACTGGCATCAGCAATCCATAATTTCAGTTGTGACAACTGGTGAAAGAGTAGCATTATGTTTTGTTGGGTTTTTTTTTTTACTTTTGGCTACTGCACTCTACAAAGCTGGATTCAGAAGTGTTAGCCTTTTAACATGTAGATATCTTATGACATACTTTCAAGTATACAATTCTTACTGGTCTCTTTGTGGAAAGTGTTGACAAAGAAAAACCTTTATGTAAATTTTTGAAGTGTGCAAAAGCTTTGATGCAGGCTTGGTGTCATATATGCAAGTTAGCATTCTGATTGAAAGCAAGTCATCTTCACAAAAACTCAAATAATCACTATATTTCAAATTTTATATATAAATCCCATAATACTAATAAACAAATGTCTGAATTCTGGACAAACTGATGGCAATTGTATTACTGAAAGTGCATTTACTTTGAATGCACAGCCATTCACAGTGATGATACTTGTACATTACACGTTTGTAAATTTGAGAAAGTCCATTTGTGGTTTGTCATACATCTTTTGCTCAGTTAATAAATGCTTAATCAATTTATATGGAGTAAATTTTAATGGCTCTTTTGATTTATGAGGTCATACATGCTATCTAGCAGACACTTTATGGGTCCACTGATATATTGGGGGACCATTAGCACCAATGCCTCCACTAATTTCAAGCCCTGGTTCTGCCAATAGTGACAGTCAAGAATCAATGAAACCTACTTGCTGCTTGAAGTTACCTAAGTTTAGTACTTCCCTGAATATAAACACTTCTACTACTTTGAGCAAGAGAAAGAGTTCAGCCAGCCCCTGACCTCTTCACCTTCATGACCAAACACTACTCAAAGGAAAGTTCTTTTGCCAGTAATGTGGTTTTGGGACATTAACAGATTAAGCCCTTTATAACAACATATTTTTTGGTTCTAACTTGAATTCTGGAGACCACAACACCCTACATAGCCCACCCAATCCTCAAACATTCAATCTCATTGGCTTGCAGACTGAGTGTTAATGACAATGATTTCATTATTAAAAGAAACTAGTTGTAAACCAATGTATTCAGAAAATATTAATATACAACTTTCAGAATGTAATCCAAGGCAATGGTAGTACATTGTCAATTATTTTAACAGAAAGAGCAACACTAATATAACCATTTTCAAACATATTAACTTATTCACCTATGAATCACTAATATTTTGGAATAAGGTATACCAATTCTGACAAATATACATCTTTTAATTATAAATCAGTAAATCCCTTGGGATGTTAAGTTTCAACCTCAGTAAACAAATGGTGTTACCACAGATAATAAAACCTTGTACAAATTTGACTTTTCTTAGTATTTATTTACATCTAGTGTTTATATGGATTTTTTTTCCACAATACTTACCTAACAAAGTTTTCTTTTGAATTATGTCCTTCTTGAAGCAACTGAATGATTGTTTTTAATAAGAGGTCAGAAAACTTCTTTAGTTCATTTGCTAACTCTATGCTGTGTGCACCAAACAGTTCAGAGGTAGTAATTAATGTTGGTCTTAGGAAATCAGCAGCCAACCAAAACTCTTCTGAAATACAAACAATAAACATTATACAGACTTCTTCCTGACAGCAGGAAACAAACATTCAAAGTGACCTCAAAGGAGTATTAATTACACATACACAAGTTATTAGTGACCAGTAAGAGGGGAAAAAAAATGTCCACAGCAGAATTTCTCATACCAGGGAAAGTATGCCAGTCCTGTTCAAAAGTTCATAAAAATATTTACGAATGAAAGGTTTTTTTATAAAATTAAATTTACAATGAGCATACATACTTAAATTTTGGAATACGGTTTAACACGTACACAATTTTTTTTTTACAAAAAAAAAGTCCTTTCTGGGTTCGGCAGTCCACGAACAATTTTAAATTACAAGATGTCCTCCAGTTACTAAAGTAAAAAATACTACTCTAGAGCCAAAACATCCTTAATATAGTTCTAGCTAATACAGAAAAAACATGTATGAAATTGAATCGTATATCAAATACAAGTTTTGGCTTTGTTTACATGAGGAAATTTGAATACCACAAAACATCTTTTCCAGCTTTAGAAAGAAAAACTTTCAATAAATTTGATAAAATAAAAATGGACTATGCAATATAAAAAATAGGGTATTTCATACCCTTTTCACTCACTCACTAATATTGAGCTGTTGAATTTTTTCACTATACTTTGTGATTTGCTGAATTACTTAATAAAAAAAGTTTTTAAACAAAGATTTTAGTTCTCAGTGAAAATAAAGTTTTTCAGAAATACTACATTTACTGTAAAAATTTCTTGATGTTTTTTATCATTTTACAATAATAAAAAGGTTTCATTGTCTTTGACATCTCATATGCATTCCAGTATAAACATCAAATATTTAACTTTTACCTTGTGAGCTGTAGCACCAAGCAATCTTATCTCTAACTTCTGCCAGCTGCTTGTGATGTTTGTACAACAGATTTTCTCGAATCTTGTGACACTTCTGTAGCTTCTCTAAAGCATCTACATCATTCACAAACAAAGAAAAAAGAATGTTTAGCAATTACAGTAACAGAAGACTCAAAATTTCATCCATCTATGCTTCTGACTTGCAGAATTTGCCTTATTTTACAAAATTATTTGTAACTAGCTGTAAAATAATTTTCTTGCATATCTGTATGTGTACTTACAAGCCAGCCCCTAATTTACAGCTGAGGGTTGAGTACATTACATTAAAACAATCTGAGTCTGACTACATCATTAGTTTATGTTGCCACGTCCTATCATGTTATATCATGATGAATGCATACCTCAGCAGTATTCCTGCAGTAGTTTTTATTGCATAAGTTGTCATATCTAAAGCACACTCCTCCTTCCTATAAACTTCCCACAATCCATCAACTTAATGAGGATGAAAGCTCCACAGCACTCTTTTCAACAGTTTGATCACACAGAAATTTAAGGGCAATGTATCTTGTAATTGGCCAGTATGCTATCATGTGGAATATCACGAATACCCATTTCATTCTCCAGCTGCTTGAGGAACATAATGATTTAGCATAAAGTATGGCTGCAAGCATTATCTTGAAGAACCCATAACCTGGTTTGTAACATTTTCAAATGGAACTATTACTTAATTATATGCTGCACACAGTTACTTGGGTCCTACAGACAACTTTTGTCAATGACTTATGTCATATTTTGCTTACCAAAATAGTGGTACAATTTGTCATAGGTCTTTTTCTGGATGGTTCTGGTTACCCCAAGTTAATCCATACATGTTATTACTTGAAAATAAATACTTCATAACACCAAATGGTGCCATAGTTTTTTGTTCAAAATTTCAGGTACACAGAAAGCATGATTTTATAACTGAGTCAAATGAACAAATATTTTATTTTTTGTTTACATTCCTTTCTTTTTCAATGTCATTAGTTATAAAAGATATTCTAACCCTTCTGAAAACTGGCTGATATTCAATGGGATAACATTACCTTCAAAATGACAAATAATGGTAAATGTGTGCCTTACTGACTTGTGTATTCAGAAACTTTTAACATAACATCTCAAACCTGAACACTAAACAGTTAACTGTGTTATTAATTTTTAATACATTCTTTTCCAGAACTTTAACCAAGACACTTTTTCCACAACTATGAAAATAATTAATGCATGAAGTCTTAGCAATGATAAAATGTACAAGTGCTATTAGAAATCTATTTCAACAGTGAAATTGCAAGACACATTGTTTAACTGATTGGTGTTCGATATTTTACTAATCAGTGCTTAGTATACATAAATATTTAACCTAAAACAAAATAGCTTTTAGTAGCACTCACTTCTATGTCCCAAAGCTGGCCCAAGCTTGTATTGGCTAATTAATGCTCATTACAATACCAAATTAACTTAGTATATCTTCATAAAAATTTGTACTTTTTGTAAAAAATCTCTGGTGAGTATAACAAATTTATTCTCCCAGAAATTGAAAAATATAAGAGACTTTTATTTTAAAATCTATACTGTCAATATCAATTGTTGACGTATCTATTTGGTGGACATTCTAAAAATCATATCATGGAAGAAAGAAAATCTACAATGGAGAATTTATTTAAATATTGCTTTTTTGAATTTCAAAATTAAAACATACATTGATATTTAATTACAAACTATACATTCATTCTAACTTTCTTGATGAACATTTACAACAAGTGTTCTTTAAATAAATTTCAAACATAACTTTGTAAACTTCAATGGTACACAAATTTTGACACCCCCTCTCATTCATGCAAGTTAAGAAACCATGGATTATTTTTTTTAATTTTCAACAAAAAACATGCTCTAACTTTGTTTAAGCTTTATGCAAAATTCCCAAGTAAAATCCTCATGTATATTTCAAAACTAGCTGGAGTACCTGTCCACTGGATGGAAGTTATGTAAATTCACAATTAATGAAAGGTTACCTTAAGACATGAAAAGTTGCTTCCCTTGCATATAGTTGTAGAAACATGCAAAATAAAAGTTGAAACTAAAATATGCACGTATCTCTAAATCAACTCAAAAAGCCTTCATGCAAAATTTGGTGAAGATCCATTTACAGCAAGTGAGGTGGTGGTAAAAATACCCATAAAAACTGGAAAACAAAATGGAATATTTTGCATATCTCCCCATGGACCTAATTTACCTCCATACCAATTTTGGTGAAGATCCATCCACACCCTGCAAAGTATTTACATGGACATACAACAGACATTATTATATTTATACAGATGTCATCAGAGCATTCAATCTGTGTGTGATGTATCCATGATGTCATATCTGCACCCTGAAGGAGGAGGAAAATAAAATTATTTGTGACAGGAAATAAAAGCAAAACAGAAAAATCATGGCCCCTATTGCAAATATACATGCACAGAGGATAAAAATTTCACAAAATTGTGGGTTGCATATTGCATAATAAAATAGTTTTTCAGTATCATAAGCAAGAGTTCCATTATAGTATGGTATGGATACAAATCTGTAAATAAGAGTGCAGAAACAAACTGCTCATACTTGCAAGTCCTTTGCCACATGTGTAACAATTGCTGTACAAGCAACAATTTATATGTGAAGAGTGTGCATCCTCAATTTAAGCTACAAGGAATCTTCATATTCCTTAAGATGCAAGAAAATCATCAATTTAACATACCTTTAATAAAATTCTTTTCAGCTAGTTGTAACCCTTGAATAAAAAGATCCTGGCCTGCAAAAAGTTTCTGTCAAATTAAAAAAAATAATCATAATTTTTTTGTATATTTACAAATCATAGAAAGAGTAAATGAATGTAAAAAAATTGTCATTTTGAACAAAAATATTCCATGGTTAAGTAAATACAAAAAAATTCACTTTACTATAAAGAAAGCAATAGTAAGCTCCAGGTAAAAAAAAATTAATATTTTTTATCTCACTTAATGATTTGTTTGCATAATTTTTCGCTTAAATTGGCAAGTTTGCAATAACTCTGAACTTCACATTTTTTTTTCCAATGCAACAATGGAAAATTAAAATTAGATCAGTGTACAGTAATGTTTATATGGGTGATGATCAATGATAGAATATTAATATACCTCTTCAATGAAAGTTGGAAGTTTAAAAGATACTTTATAATACTAGCAATTTAGCTAAGCTAATAATAATATTGATGTAAGAAAACTAAAATACAAATTCAACCACTATACATATTAAAATATCAAGCATAAATGTATGCATATATTTATACAATACCTTATGTTTCCACATTTAACTTAAGATTATATCATAATGCTACTCCACCCTAGTAACTGATTTGTGGTCTGAATTTCAAATCTGCAAAGCTTCTCTGTATTTATGAAGAAAATAGCTTTCAAATCTGTAATGAATTTTACGCTGATAAAATATTTCATACACGTAAAGATTCATTGAACCAGTACGAATCATAAATCACTTCAGTGAAGGAAAGAGTGCACATGTAAATTATTTCTTAAAAAAACATTACAAATCAACATGTCTTCCTCTACAAATGGAAATTATAGCCACACCTAATGATTCCTTCATCATAAATACAAGTTACCTTTACTGATTTTGAAATAATCTACTCATTTTCAAGTTTTCCATGGTTGAACAGCAAAAAAATTACAATCCAAAACTTATTACACTCTTGTAAACCAACCAGTTAAGGTAGAAACTTACTCTTGAAGTCATTGTGGTTTTAAATCCATTTTTAAACTATTTTCTCAATATGGTTCCATGTCTTAAAATAAAACAATGAGCAAAACAAAAACTTGTTCTTAAAAATTTGATTACTTTCTTATACTATATTTAAGATGTTCCAGATTTTACGAACACAATTACGTAATGTTAGTTTTTGTACACAGAATACAGAATTTTTTAATTCTCCATATATGAACTCAATCATTTTCAAACTTGTAACATCCTAGGAACCATGAAAATACATATATTACAACTTTGAATGCACAATTAAAGATATTATATGACAAGTAAAAAAATGAAACAAAACCAATAAATATTATCTCCACAAAATCTGTTTGATAAGGTTTTAGTCAATATCACAAGTTTGCTGTACACAAAAAAGTCAGATTTTTTTTATTAAAGATTTGTTCCTGAATATACAAAGTTTCTATTGAGATGGTCTGAGTGCAATATCATATTTTATTTCATATTCAAGCTTTATATATCTCACTTGTATAACCTCTACAGCATCCTAAATAAATATCAAAAGTTTTTTCTAGTAAAATTATACATTTTATCTACTATTTTCTCTACCCTAAACACTGACTGTAGCAAAATCAATGTTTGTACAATCAAGGTATAAAACACATGAAACAAATCTAATTCTCTTATTTTCTTTCTAAAAACTGATTAAGGATTGTAATAGACAATTACACAGAACTTATTCTTACAGCCTAAACTAATATTTTTCAAATGCTAACATTTTCTTACTCTGAAAATGTATTTCCAATAGAAACTTACCTCCTATCACCCAAAGTTATTTCAATGAAGGTCTGCCCACTAAGAATTGCCCCAAAATATTTTATTACAGTGCACCAGTCTTTATATCCCATTTGTTCTGTGCCATTTCAGACCATGAGCATGTGACTACTCTCCACCAATCATACTGAGTCATCTATACTTGTGCAGTTAGTTTCCTCTACTGCTCTAGAACAATCCTCACTTTCGAGAACTGGCAGGCACAAACCATAAACACTGGTATCTCAGCAAGGAGAAAGGATGGGAAGTAGATGAGAAAAGAGAAGTACCTATCAGAAATACATTTTCAGAGAAAGAAAATATGATAAGGTACTATTATCCTCTCACCCAAAGCTGGAATCCTACATTGTTAAGGTGAAAGGGGTCATTAAAAGCACATCAATCCCAAATCAAGCAATAAAGACTTCACTCAGAGAAAGTGTGTGCTTGAATATGAAAAAAAAAGCACGAGTGGGGTACAACACTACTTCTGAAACAGGAATGCTCTTCGCCCAGCAATCACTACAGCAACACAAATAAAGTAGAACTGAACTGACAGACACCCACCAAGCTCAATAAAGAGATGTACAGCACTGAATCAGTATATGAAGTGGTGGATAACTGTGACATGAATCAGCATGGTGTTGAATAATATGGAATAATAATAGTTTATGCAACTTTCTTTTAAATGTACGTGCTAAGGGAAGTGGCGTAGATTTCATCAGATTATGTCACATGTGGTCCATCTGGACGAAATAATCATTGGAAATGCCTTGTATAAGACATAGCAGTCAACAAGGGCAGTCCTTCTGGGTAAAAACATCCAGATAAAGCACTTTAGTTGTATAGGATTATGAAAGTTATAAATTACTGTTAGAAGGGCAATCCTGAAAGTCATCATAACTAGTTGTCTGTCCACAACTGTGTCATTGTAAGAAACAAGATGTAGTACCAAACAGTGGTAGAGAGGCATAGTATAGGGCCAGTAAGTGAGATAGAGAAAGAAACAAAATAACATGTGGCTAGGGCTTAAGAAGCATTAAATGTATTTGAATAGCCAACATACAGTCCACCCAGAAGTTGTAAGGATTTCTGCATTCTACTACAGGAAAAAGGAGAGGGGGGAGAATACACATTGGAGAGTCCAAAGGAATGACATACCAGGAACTGTGTAATGGACAGATCACCATCTGTTTTACTCACGAGGTTTATGAGTGACTATCCTTTACATATCAAACTATTAACTTGTAGTAAAAAAAATATATAGAGATAGATAGATACATATGCTACTGAACAAGTTGCTGGCAGCCTTACAGGAACACCCAATTTAAATAGTGAGTCTGATAGAAATATTTATATCTAGTGCAAATATAGTATGAAATATACTGGACCAGGAAACACTCACTACCTGGTACAATCATGAAATACAGTATATAGGAAAAGTAACATGTCAACTTGCCCCACTCATAGAAAGGTGATACCAAGGTAAACACAAACAGGTCATACAGATAATGTGCAACAAATGTTTTAGGAATTATCCACATCACAGCCTAAATAAATTCCTCCAAAGCCAAGTAAAAGTGAGCAGTTAAAAACCTATTTAGATGGACAATTAGGTGAGATGAAACATTACACAACAAGTAACCTTCCATGGACAAGTCAGAATTCACCATTCATAGGAGTTGACAAACCTACAGTGTCAATAAGTGCAACATGGGACAGATCACAGGACACAGAGGGAATCCAAGAAATGTGAAAATGAGAATGCAAAAGAAAGCAATACATGCAACATAAAATCTCAGGGAATGAAATGGACAAAAAAGTCTACTCAGAACCAAATAGGAATACAAGTGGGAAAAGAAAAGAAAGAAAACAGGAGAGAAGGCCAAACCACACATGCAAGCAACAGATCTCTAGGGAAGGAAGGTCCAATCAGAATAAAAGATAACATAAGAGGAATGTGAAAGGATGCAAGAAACATCCATACCATAAATATCAGCATGATGATGACAGTAAGCAAGAGGACTTAAAGGAAAAATGGTACAAGAAACAGCAACAGATTTAAATGGAGAACTGGTCAGGGCATAAAGAACAAAACTGAGATCCAATATGGCAAACAAAGGGACTTGAAGTACAAACAAGATGAAAGTAACATAAAAAAGAAGGAAATAGCTGGGAGGAGAAAATTTCTGGAAATGGAAAGAGTTAAATAGGGCAGCCCTATAACCAGGAACAGTTAATACAAACTCTTATGAAACAATCACATAAAAAACTAGGAAAGATGAAGTACAGAAGGATGGCAGGGGTGGGAGCCATGGTGAAAGGGCCAGGATCTGAAAATAGACCACTATCTCTGGTACACAGACAAGAAGAAAGGTCAAATGGAATGGGAAAGGAAAGATGCTACACAAAAGATGAGTCCATGATCTGAGGCAAGGAATCAGACAAAACCTATGCACGAAGATGGATTTTTGGTGATGTCAGAATGAACTATATCTGATTGTAAAAACAGTGAATATCACTCCAGTAATGGACAGAGTAGAAAAAAAGCACATCTGAGCAGGACAATATAGAGTAACAAGCAATACCCAACAAGGAGTGGTCAGGATAATGGAAAACACTGGACACAAGTGTGATTGGAGGGTACAAACATATGGGTACCCCACCAATCCTGACTGAATGCATCTTCTCCCAGAATTGAAGGATGAGAAACCTGACACCAAGAGGAAGGAATTTTGGCATTCCAATGAGTGGCAAATGTCTGTATATGGTACTCCAAGTTGAGAACACATCACCAAAATGCTCATGAAAAATGGAAACACTTCATGGGGAGAATCTGGTTGGGTCGAGATAAGCAATCAGCTACCTGATTCAGAACTCTAAGAACATGACATGCCAAAATTGTTATGTAGTGGTCATGGACCCAGAGAAAAAGATTCAGAGTTAAAAAACACAACACTTGTTTTGGTTTCCTCCTTGCTTGATGATATAGCTGAAGACAGTGAAATAGTCATAATGAACTACAATCAGCTGTTCCTTCAGGAGTGAGAGGAAATGATACAATGTATAATGAGCTGCTAAAAGCTTAAAAAAGGAGATTAGCCTTTTCCACAACCCATCAAATGTGTTAGGAATCAAGGAAAGTTTCCAACCTACCAAGGAATCATCAGTAAACAGATGAGACTCCAGAAAAGGGTGAGGAATGAAAACCCTACACTGTGGTCAGTTCTCTGTCAAGCCACCAAGTAAGGTCTGCCTCAATCCCAAGGGGCAGATAAAATGGTCCAAGGGATTATGGGAGACTTTCCATTAGTAAAAAAGCATCCACTGAAAATAAGCATGACCTAAGAGAATAAGAGCTTTAAAGGAAGCCCACATCACTAAGAGAGAGAAGGTAGAGTCATTGAGACTGCCAGCTCTATACCACTGAGCCAAAATCGAGAAGGCTGAGCTCAAATATTAAAATTAAAAATGTACTTCTCTACCTGGATCAGAAAGCCCCACTCAATTACCAAGAAGGCAGAACCAATCAAACAGTCATGAAAAGAAGTGAGCAGGAGCCAGTCAACCAGGAAAAGAAAAGTTGGAAAATTCAACAAGTGAAAAGGATCAGCAAAAGAATACACCACGTAACAAAACACAGAGCCAAAGAAGAACTGAATGGCAGTGCCCAGAACTGGAAGACACAACACTCGTGGATAAACTAAAAAAAACAAACAAAAAAAACCCATGACATTGGAATAATTTGAATATGAAGATAGGCATCAAACATGAAAAAAACCCCAAAGAGATATGTAAAACTCCATGATGAAGCAAGAGGACTCCACATAAGAGTTCAACTGACAGATCTCTGGTAGGTCTCTAATCCACCATTTATCAATGGATAACAGGACAGGAGTTAAACCCTGATTGAGTGGATATCACCTGAATGACACCCCATTTGTGTAGTAGGTCTAAACAGACTAGGCAAGATGACTGCAAGAGGTACGATCCTGAAAAGAAGGGAAGGAGACCTAAGAAATGGATAGTGGTGAAAACAGAACAGACGGTAGAAACTTTCTGATAGAACCCACAGGAGTGTTGTGAACTGTAGCCAAAAAGGCACACATCTAAAACATATTTAGAGAAAATAATCCTTACCACCAAAACCTGGAAATCTAAAGAGTCTAAAAAGTATATAAAAATAATGTACTTGTAAAACTATAAAATTCAAACTAAAACACAAAACAATAAAGCAACATTTAAAAGAAAAAACCACCAAAAAATTTGGAAGATAAAAGAAACAAATATGAAACCTACAAGTCAATGAAAAGAACTATTGAGACAAAGGAAATAAATGTAAAAACCTACCCTTAAGAGCATGAGAATGAAAAGGCATCCAGTTAACAATAACAAAATTGGACTCTCATCTAACACTAAATGTGAAGAAAAAAAGAGAAAAATAACTTTCAAATTAAAAAAAACAGTGAAAGGAAGTATAAATACTGAACCAATACACCCACAAAAGTGGCTGAAGTTACAATAACTTAAATGGTAACTATCGTACAAAACCTGTACATATATCAAAAATTAAACAAAACTGTAAACTAAAGTAACTTAGTAAAGATTTTAATGTAAATTCTTTGCTCTCAGTAGGTATACCCATGTTTGGTGAATTTATCTGAGTTTATGTCTATTGAGATAACTTCCTCATGCGATGATTTAGGTCTTTTCATGCCTTTTATGCTCAATATTTGGTTAGATTTTTTATAATTCTTTTCTCTAACGATCTTCCAGGGAAGTGCAGTAACTGGAGGATTTTGCATGTTTTTTTTTTAATTTTGGGCAAAGCTACACGAGGGCTATCTGCACTAGCCCTCCCTAATATAGCAGTGTAAGACTACAGGGAACGCAGCTAGTCATCACCACCCACTGCCAACTCTTGGGCTACTTTTTTACCAACGAATAGTGGGGTTGACCATCACATTATAATGCCCCCATGACTGAAAGGGCAAGCATGTTTGGAGTGACAGGGATTCAAACCCACAACCCTCGGATTACAAGTCAAGTGTCTTAACCACCTTGTCATGCTGTGCCATAACTGGAGGAAGGTGTAATGCAAAAAACAAAAATCCATTCATTAATTACGTCCCTCCTCAAAAATAATCTTAATGTGAGATGAAGAAATTGTTTGCCAAATATAAGAAAAACTCCCTGAGAACTATAGCCTGTACTTCCTTAACAGACATCATCAACCCCAAAGCCTAAGGACTAGTTTCAGAATCATTGTCTACTGTCACAGGAATTTCTTCATATGCCATATTAGCCCTTTCACAACAGGAATCCTTTACTGTGTATGTAGAGAATTTTTTTTTGTGAATTCAACTACTTATTAAACCAATTAGTATAGCATAAAATCTATGCTAATAATCCATAATTTATCAGTAAACAAGTTTTAATTTTTAACTTTATTTACCATTCCTCTAAGTGTGAGATTTAATGTAAATTACTCACTATTAGATTGTCATTGTTCAGAAAAAAATATTTGTCACCTTTGCTCTTGTTTGGTTACAGAGCCATCAAACATAAAATCAGATGAATCTTGCCACCACCTGTAACATCCTCTCTTTCATGATTTGTTAACTGTTCTCTCTTACATTTAATACTGCATTATTTATATCCAATGAAATGCCAAGGCCTTCATCTATCAATTGGTGTATTATATTACGTTGTTTTCTGAGCAGAGGTCTGTCACTCTTTCAGTACAATCTTCATTCTCACAAGAAAGAAAAACTAGCATGGGTGAATCTGTAATGGTTCATCACAGTTAGAAAGTCAGAAAGCTTGCAAGAGTTACAAGACATAGCCTACTTTTTGCATATTATTATTCTGTGTTCTTTTGTGATTTATTTAATTAAATAAAAAAAGTAACTTAGTCTATTGCTACCATTAGTATAAAAAAGGATAATTGTCACTGATAGTCATGAGCAAACAAAGAAGACCCTGATAAGCACTATATCATCTTTCAGGTGTATTCTTTATTTATTATCATAAAAATAACTAAAATATAAAAATAAGAAACATTTTAAAATTTTATTAGGTCAAATAAATAACAACATAAATGTTTTACAAGGCATGGTTACAAACTTTACAACTTATAACAGCATGAATTGTAGTTTGACATGGTTCAAATTGTAATAAAATTTAGGTATAAACTGTATACTATATGAACTGTCTACTGTCATGTTGGGAACTACTTAGGCTAAATGAATGTAGTTTCATGTTACAATCTGAAGTCATCCTACAAAGAATAGAGGTAATTTAGTTTTACTGAAAACAAATATTTGAAATATATTTAGGAGATTTTAGAAATTACGAAAATGACATTTGAGAGTTTTGAGATGAAGAAAAGGTATTCTCAAATTTAACATGAAAATCACTACACTCAGACCAGTCAAAAATAAACCTGATATATTCATGGACAAATCTGCTTTTTAAGTTTATCAAAAGTTCTTCACTAAAGAATCAGATATTTGTATATTATAATGTTTACTGAAAGCCTGCAAAATTTAGGGAAGATACTCATACTACATTAAAAGTTAGTTCTGTCAAAACTACAAAGACTTTAAGAACAAGTACAAACTGGTCAGTCAGTTCAACTAATCAAGTGTTGAGAGAGAGAGAGTCAAATCTTGAATTGAGAATAGAAAGAGAAATACTAAAAAATAAGTAGCAATGATGGATATTAAACACAAGTTAAAACTTGAAGTTGAAACCAATAAATTTGTGAACAATAAAAATTTTGTAGCCACACAGAGAACAAATTAAAACACACATTTACAGTCTACACTTTAGAATCCCAATTGAGAAAATGACGACTGTTCTAAAATAGTACAGCTGTGCCAGTACAGGTGTTGTAGTATGATTGCTGAAGAGTAGTCACATGATCAGCACATTATGAAATGGTACAAAAGTGATGGGTGTAAAAACAGATGAATTGTAGTAAATTTTTTTTTGCAATGCTTAAAAGAAGAAGGTGGTCAAAATAGGTTTCACTTAGTTTTATTACTTTACAGTTGTAATTAAGACTGTCTCAGATTACACTAAATCCAGTAATCACAGAGCAGGAAAACCAAGTGAAAGTCCTGTCTTCTGATACATTTGTGTAGGATATCAAATATTGCAAGAATCATTTTCATTTAGTTTTTTTTCTCCACTTTAAGTCTTCTTATGCAAGCTAGTAAATACCTTTTATAACAATAAATGAAACATATACATGAAAACTAAATTTATTACAAATGTTTAGGTGCTGTCTTTTACCCATCTCAAAAACAAATTAACTCAAACTTATTTTCTTGTAATAATGGCATTGGTGCTTAGAAAAATTGTTTATTTGAAATATGCAACTTGGAACACAAAATAAAACTATTAAAATTTAACTGGTTGTCTAACTAACCTACACACGGATAAAAAAAAAGTTGTATTAGCTGACCAACTTGTGCTCCACTTACAGCAAACAATGAAAATAACACTGAATTTTGTGCAGGATTCCAACAATGCAAATAACGAAAAGTTGAATTTTTTTTAAAACCTGTCACTTAAATGATCTGGCCTGATAGAAATCCAGCATATTAGAATTTTCTCTTTCTACCAATTAAAAATAATCAAATAAAGGATAATTACTGACTTTTTTGAATGTGAGAGAAGGGGCAAGGATTGAGGGTTGGATTTTCTTGTTTACCTCTCAAGTAAAGCAAGAAGTTTGAAGGCTATAAATTTACATTTTTGCTTAGCAATATCTATAGTGTGTGTAATTAGTTCCAAACTCAAAAGACCATATAGGGATGAAAAGAATGTAACATGGACAATTTAGAGAAAAGTGTCAAGTGTTGAAGAGAAGTGGAAAGGGAGAATTCATTTTAAAGTTTTTCTTTTATATTGAATATTAAATAATATAATATGTAATAAAACTGGAATTATAATCTGTTTTGATGCAAAATTTATTGACATCTACTCATAATAAAACTGTTAAATGTAACTGCAAAACAGGATCATTGTTGGATCATCAACCAAACTACATCCAGAGACTTAAATGCTATCATATGTGAAAGTATTGCAAAATACTGAATGATAAATAGTAGAAGAGCTTCATTATTGCCAATGGTTTTTCTAGGATGACATGAAAAAAATGCAATAAAACATAGTAGAAAATATAAAACCAAGTCATATTCATATGTCTCATTAAGTTTTATCTAAATTCTTACAAAATTCATTTACTAGTTTAAAGAAAACATGCCCTATATCCTGTTTGATTTTTACATTCCTGCATTAATGTAACACATTAACCTGCATACAAAACAAACATAATATACCCGTTGTTGAAGTGTACAATCTTGTTCTCTTTCACAGTCAATACAGGAGGTTTGGCTTCTCTCATCTAATGGTCTCAGTGGACCTTCACAACTACTGCACTTTAAAACCTAGTTTTAAAAGTACAAATTTGTTTTTAAGTTTCTTCCTGTTATCAGCAAATGTAAAAACAAATCAATACATTAATGCTTCAAATACATGCATTCCTGTTGAATAATTAACTTGTTATAAGATATTAATAGGTAAAATTCATGTGATTGGTATGATATAGCTTTAAAAATAAAATAAAATAAAATAAAAATATATATACACACTGAAATATTACTAAAATTCATGGTTAATTATTTCAAGTCAAAAAAATTACAGTTAGAATCAGGGCTTGTTTCCAGTCAAGTTATATGACAAGTGAAAATGTGTTTTATTCATTTGTTGATGTACAGAGAGTGGATAAAAAAGTCGCCTCCCCTTGAAAATGTCAATGATTTGTTACATCTTTTATTAGACAACAGAAAAAAATGTAAAAATATATGTTTTTAGAACTCATTCAATGAGAACAATTCAAAATTATCTCAAATCTTAATTTTAACACTGGTTTTCATAAATACCTGAACTTTTCATAATTTTACTTGCATATTCTCATAAAGTGTTGTGTACCTGCTGTTGTTCCTTTGATCTTCTTATTTGAATTAGCCTACAAAATGATCAGACCAGTTTCTCTGCACTTGTTGAGCCATTAAAAGATATCATAGAAATAAGAGAATTGATGTCATGGAATGGCCAGGTCAATCACCTGATATCAATCCGATTGAAAATTTATGGACAGAGCTAAACTGATTAACAAAAGATCACAAGCTGAAAACTGAAAATGAACTTTCTGAAGCACCCAAAGAAGGACGGCAGTCAATCACTCAAGAATAAACTCATCAACAGCACACCATGTTGATGCAAAACAGAACTAAAATCCAAGGGAATGCTGTCTAAACACTGACTTGTAAAACTGGTTTGTGTTATTTTGAGTTTCATTTTTACATTCAATTATAGCAGAGAAACTTGTTTGATCATTTTGTAGGCTAAGTGCAATAAGAAGATTAGGAAACTACAAGAGATGCATAACACTATGTGAATATGTAACTAAAATCATGAAAAATTCAGGTATTTATGAAAACGTGTTAAAATTAAGATTTAAGATCATAGTTAAACAGATCTTGTCAAGTGCATTCTAAAAACATAGTTTTACATACTTTTCTGTTATCTGATAAAAGATGTAACAAATTAATATTTTCAGGGGGGGCACTTGTTTTTGTCCACCCTCTGTAATTTTTTGAAAGTTTTTTATTGAACAGCATAACTGAAAAAAGAACTGATTTTTGAATTTACAAGATAACACATTGGATAAAGGAAGATTATTAGTTTAACCTATTTGTATCAATTTCCTTATATGCATACAGAGAAAACTGGTTACACTTTGAAGAGTCATAAACTTGCATCAATTTAAACAAAATAATGCAAGTCATACCTGAAACTTGTTTTCCCATTCCACATTTTCTTCACAAGCCTCACATTTACAAACAAAAAAGTACTGTTCTAATAAAGCCTTCTGACGGTCCTCTCTGCTCATTCTTCGAAAGTGAGGCCCTATTAAAAGTTATATAGCTTGTAACATTTAAAAGCACTAATATTGAAGAGAAAAGCATGTAGAACTGGTTGTATCTTCTATCACTTCTCAACAAATCTAAACCTTTTCTTTTAATCTTTACCATTCCTATTCATTACAGAACTGCAATATTTATACAGGTCTCACCACACGTTTTAATTATAACGCAAAATTTAAGCACAATATTTCCATTCCCTTCTAACACATCTACACTAATAGAGGTTGTGGCTTCCTCTATCCTATCATTGTCCTTGAATATGTATTTCAGTATAAAGTAAGTTGAAAGTAAATGTTATTGAATACAAATATATTTGATTAGCATGAAAAAACTTACCGTAACAGTTACACACCTCTCCACCAGGTAGTACTTTTTTTATCACACGAACTACCAACTTGTCTTTATAAAAGCTGCATAAACAAAAGTACTGTACACATAAAAACTTTCTTTTAATAAACTTCATATACTACAAAACTTTAAATATTGAGACTTTTTTACCATCAGTAAATTCTCACACTCCATAAAAATATTCTCCAAGTAAAATACATGTTTCATCAATTTCTATAAGTGAATCAGCTGAGGTAATTATAATATTTATTTAATAAGGTTTCAATAAAAATTGTCAGTAACTTGTAACCTCAGAAATTACTGAAAGGTAACCTATTAGAAAATGACATACAAATTACTAAATCACTGTGTATTAGTTTACATTATTAAAAAGAGCTAATTATCACTTGAACTAAACTTGCTTAGTAAACAACTGTTGAAAAAAAGAAAGACATTTTCGTTTTTATGATCACAGAGGCAGTGAGGTCAGTAAAATAACTGCAAACCCAGTAAGATATACTGCAAAATAGTAGAATATAGTCATGAACCTGGTATGAATAGTAGAATATAGTCATGAATCTGAAAGAATAAAGGATACAATCACAAATTTAGTATGAATATTAGGATGCAGTCACAAACCTAAAAGAATTGTAGAACATAAAAATAGTAAGAATGTGATAAGAATAAATAGCAGCTTAAAGTCACATACCTGGTAATAATAGTGGGATCACAAGAATGGTTCATCAGAGTTGCTGATAAATAAAAAGCTGTTGCAACTCTGACTTGTTTCTCCATAAGAATACTATCATTTTCACAGTGAAAACAGTGAAGTTGTGTTATTGCACTAGCATTGCATACAAGTTGTTGAATATGTCTCAAACACAAACCTCCTATGGCAGCTACCAATGATGACTTTTCACGAGAGAGAATTGTAAAATTCTGAATAAAGTCACTGTTATTAGAAAGATCCTGAGAATTAGTTCCAGAGTTTTCTTCATTGTCAAAAGAAGTACTTTGGAATGAAGCAGCAGAACAATCATCAGAACAGGTATGGTTGTCATCACTACAGAAAAATCTCACCTTCTTCAAAAGAAGAAGCAAGAGTGCAGCAGTCTGAAAGTGTGAACCACATACATATAATGATTAAATTTTTGCAAAATTACATAAACAAACATTTGTCACCATATACAAGTGATCTTTGGCAATGGCCATCCTTAAGTTTCTACATTTACAATAAATAAATAAATCTTTAAATATTTTAAGTGAAAAACTCTAATCACTTGTTTAGCAAAATACACTATAAAAACATATTACAAAAATTAAAAATTGTTGTATTTTGTTCCTAGTAATATGAAGTACATCTTTTATAATGTTACATTGCATAACATCTTCATAATGCCACACAAACATAAAAGTACCCACAGCTTTTCACTCAATATCACTGATCCAGTCTGTCATAGTTTTATGCAAAGAAACAATAGTCTACAATGATAAAAAATGTTGTAATTCCTTAAAATCATTATAAAACTATTTAAGCCATTTACTATATAAGGGGTCTATATATTGAACCAAGCTGAGTAACTACACTCCCCCTCCCCAAGTCAACATTCAGGTAAAGAACTGGGAGAAACTCTCATGTTCTAGGCACAAAATATACACAAGGGACACAAGTAATAGTAAAATTAAATGAAATATTGACAATATTTTTGTTTATGTTACTTTGTGTGACTCCTATGATAGTAGAGCCCTGTAACCAACAAAATCAGGGGCTCACAAACAATATGGTGAATGGTAAGTTTATAAAGCATGTTCAAAAAGTCTGTCATAAAATAATTTGGAGGTTGCAAATTAAAACTTAGTTTATTTAAGTTGTTATACTATCAGAGACATAGAACTAAATGTCAAAGATAATGAAATAACGAGACAAAATGAAAGAAAAACAAACTAATTAATTGTCAAACTTACTCAATGTTCTGGACTCCTTAAAATATAGAAAATCATCGAGACAAACATGAAAAGCACTCTATACAACAGCAGGAAACTACATACACATACAACAATTTTCCGATGTTTGTAGTTTTGTAAATTCAGTACAGTTAATTGCAAAAAAAATATTTACACAAAACAACTGTGTAAAATAGATAAAAGTGCTTTGTAGAGTTGTTCTCCAAAAACTGTTTTTTCGTAACCTTGAAGAAGGTTTATGCCAAAAAAAAGATGTTCAGAGTGAAGTAAGAGCTTTCTCTCCAGTTTGTTTTTATCATCCTTTTAAAAGAAATATTTTATCACTGCTGGGTTATTTTTACATATTCCACCTTAACTTTCAACATAAATGTTAAATAGCAAATGAAATATTTCGCACTCACCAATGCATATTGAAAATTGTCTTCAACATACATCTCTCGTGAATGAGTAACCAGGTGATAAACTCTCGAGTAGTTCCTTACACTATGCTGTCTTTCTGTATCCAAATGCATTTGTTGGCCATCAGTTTTATCCTTATTCTTCAAAAACTCTTAATGAGAAAAACATGCTGATGAATAAAAAAAAATCTGGTTTGAAAAAATTGTTTATTATGATTGTTGAAAAATTTACAACAGATGTAAGTTACTGATGTATATAAAAGTCAATGATTGACTGCAGTAATTGTATTTTCTTAATTACTAAAACTAATAACACTTCATAACAATGTTTGTGGTAACGTTTACTTGATTAATCATATATGATATAAAGTGACTTTCAATTTAAACTTGTACATCATCAATGTCACAGTTATTGTTACATCAATTTAGACAACATATTTCATGTTAATGTTTTATTAGCCAAGTCGATTAAAAGTTTTCCCATCAAAAGATGGTTCAAACCATACACAAATACTTACTTGTATAGGCTTGTGAGTTAAACTGCTAACTTTCATAACAACAAAGTTTAACTGCATGTGGTTAACCACTTCTGATCAAGCCAAGCTACTCAGAGAATTCAGAACTAAAAACTAAGCACAAACACTATGGCTAATTTAATATTCTTCTCTAATCAACAGTACGCAATGTTATTAACCTGTTCAGTGCCATAGACGAGATAACTCGTCCAAAACGATCGGTAACACAGTGCCACGGACGAGTTAATTCATTCTCAATAATACCTAACTTCAACGCTAGATATCAGCACCCTACATGCATTTGAGCTACTTACAAATTGTTTCACTTTTGATCCAAAATGGCATCACAAAAAAAGTTACAAAATGAAGAAGCATTAGAGTTGTATTGTAGCAGCTGAAATACTTGGCAATCAACAAGTTAAACAAAAACATTTCTGATTTTGATGACATTAACTCATCAGCTGGGTACTGTCTTTAAATCATAATTTTCTGCCATAATCCCAATCATATCTCACAAGATCAAGACAGCTTTAGTTTGGTACTCAATCCATATACTATGCTAACAAAGCAAAAAAATTCTCACAGTGAAAAATGAATATGCACACATACACACACACAAACAACATTTTAAACATTGACAATGACTAACACCAAAGAACATAATATCTTTATAAAAACAAAAACTAGTTCTTTTCTGATTTCATCTTCTATAAAAAAACACCGATATGCATGAAAACAATGTTACAATCCTTCCTGGAAACATTTACAATGAAAGCCTATTAAACACAGTCCAACTTTACAATAGCTACAAGTCATATTACTGCTTAGAAAAAGAGTTACAAAGAAGAATAGTACAGATAGTATTGCACAAGTCTAACATTTATGTAGATGAATATAAATTAAATGAATACCAAAATCATGCAGTAAACAACAAAAATATCAATGCCTAATTAAGCCTAAGATAAATGTAACATAAAAAAGAAATTAATAAAACACATAAGGAGTTGTGTTTGACTTTTCATATTTGCTTATCTGTGTGAACAAAATTCATCAAGTGCTAATATAGCAGTACATTGACAACTACTATATAAAGAACTTGATGATTCAGTATTTAATATAGCAAAGAATTTGAAACTATATTTTACTCTCATAAAACACGATTTAGATCATACCAGATAAACATGGCATCCCAGTTACTAGAATAATACGAAATGCAAGATGTGCAATGCCTACCTATAAAATGGGAAGAAAGAAAGAGAAAAAAATATATACATTAAAAAGAGTTAATTTATGGACACATTGAGATTTCTCTTATGACGCTTACAGCTACACAACTAGTCATAACTTTGTATTTAAATACATAAAAATAAGTTATTTTAAGTTATTTATTACAATCATAAAACTGACAAGTTTAGACAACCTTTTACATGTAAATACATTTTTTAAATTTTTTTTTGTAGTTTGGAATTTTGTCTAGCAGTATTTATGTTACATGATTTGATGTTGATGATAAGCAATAGATCATATTTACAGACAGTCTTAGACCTCTAAAGTCTGTTCATTTTGTTGAATTTTGCACAAAGCTACTCAAGGAAAAGCTAAACCAGACATCCCTAATTTGAAGTGATAGATTAGAAAGAAGGCAGCAAGTTAAAAACACAAATTCTTAGGTTACTTTTCACTATTGCATTATAACACAATCACAAATAAAAAGAGAACCCTTTATGGTGAGAAGATTCAGATCCACAGGTTGTAAGTAAAGTATCTTAATCATCAGACTTTAAATACTTGGTTTATACTTAAATGGTTTCATATTACAGTATACCTACATAATCTGTAGCAGTCAAAACTTTCAATAATAGCTCAACAAATAAGAAGGTAGTTAGAATCTTGTAATGTAGTATTTATAAGGTTTTGATATTGGATTATTTAATATTGTTATTGTATCTTATTAGTTGGGAAGACATATTGGATAAGTGAGAGCAATATATTAAAAGTGACTATTTTTTATTTAAATGTGTTTCTTTAAGGATAAACAAATAGCTATTTTTATATAAAAGAAACTAAAGCATTCATATTTACTGAATGAAGAAGATCCAGAATACCACATTCCCACTTATGATACTTCACCCATGATTCTTTGCAACAATGTTCTGAGCAATATCGAACTTGAGAACACCTGTGACATCTGAAACAGAGTGGTATCAATCACAATATTGGAACACTTACTAATTAAATCATATAAATTCGAAGTACAATTATACACTGTTGATACAGGGTTAATACATTTAATGCAACCTGATACATTTAAATTTTCTAACTTACTTCCTCATTGACAAAACAGTTCTCATAAGAATCCTAAGTTAAATAGCTTAACCACAAATCTTTTTTCAACAACTGAACTTAACTAAACAAAACCAAAAAATGCCAAAAATTCAGAAAAAAGTTTCAAATAGAATTATAAAGGTCAATTGCTCATAAAAAAAAGTTAAAAAGACAAGGTACTATAGCTAAACCCATAGAAACCACTTGTCTAAACTGGTGCTGTTAGTCAGAAATATGAACAGACATTTTATTAATCACAAATAGCAAAGCCACATCTGGCTATATGCTGTATCAACTAAGGAGTAGTGAACTTGTGATTTTAGCAACGTAAATCCAAAAATTTACCACTGTCCCACCAGTGGATATCACAAGAATTCTTTTCATTAATGAAAACAGTAGGCTTTAGTTTCCTGAGAAACAGCTAAAAATCAGAAGACAAATAAATGAGTGAGTACCTAAATCCCAGCTTCTACTTGTATTTCATCAGTGACATTTTGGACTATCTGATATGTGTAATGTTACCCTTGCTTTCAGTTGTCACTTCAGAAACTTTCTTTTGGAAATTATACTTTATTCTTTTATTTCTTTAACAAATGGTATAATATTTTATTGCTTTGTCTTTATTGATAATACAACCATTTTCACGTATGTATGTATGTATGTACTTGTTTATTTATGTTGCTACATCATTATTTGGTGCTAAATATTTGCCTATATGCTTTTCAAGAAGAAACAGTTATATTCAAGTGCACAAACAAAAAGGAAAAAAAAAGTATTGTTAAAAGTAACAAAAGAAGTAAAAGTTACTCACGGAACTGCTGTCACCAGTTTATCATAGCAGTGGTGACAATTTGTTGTATAAAAGTTGGGTAATAAAACAGATGCATAAGGTGCTTCCACAAAAATTGTATCGCCAACATGCAATGTTCGGTTTGCCTAAGGAAAATAAAAAATCCTAAAAGAAGTGAAAACATTATTCATCAGGTAAGTAACAGGGCTTTTTATTAACATTTTAGTCCACAATTTACCTTGAACAGGACTGTGTCTACAACTGGTCAACCAAGGGATAGCCATGCAGAAATTTGCAATTAATAATAATACATACATAAAATATGAAGATGTATTATTGTTATTACTGTACATTTAATTTCAAATATTAATTTACAAATACTGTGAAACACAAGACTGTTGACATTTCTGTGAAAGCCATTAACATGCTAACATACAGCATATTTCCAATTTCTGAATAAAACACAATCAACCTGAAGTTATTTTAAGTTTCACCTCTTACATAAGTGTTATAATTATAGAAGAATATGCAATGAAAAAGCTATTAAAAAACAAAAGATGTAATTATAGCTGAATCACTTTTTTAAAAAATTAAATGTATGACAATCACAATTAGAAATAAAACATTTATTATTTTAACAGTTAATAAGTAAAATTAGATTAAATTAAATTATTTTCACTTATACAGGCAAGTCCTTAAACTAATTATATGTTAAAATACAAGTTAATAAGTGCCATTTGTATACTATAACTTTAAGACTTGTTGTTACCAATATACTTAATAAACAATTAAATTGTTAAAACCTAATATTGCAAGCACTTATTATTGTTTAATCTGCTTATTTAACAATTTAGGAAATAGAATTTATTTAATAATTACATCCAAAAGACTAAATAATATCAACAGATACAAAGAAAAACTAAGGAATGTACCAGTAGTTCTCAGCAGAGAAAAAATAAAACAGATAATCAACATTAAGCTAATAACACTATATATGGCTAATGTCATATATAGATGATTTCATGGTAGCAATAAAAAAATAATTTCTTAATCAATAATAGAATCCTCATTTACCACATGAACTAATATTAAAAAGCCTAATTCAGAATATTTGACAACTTCTTGAGATAGTCATGTGTAATCCAGATTGATAGATGTAAAGACATTTTGAAGAGAAATACATATTTTAAATTAATTCATTTTAACATTTTCTACTAAGTAATGATAATTATTAATATAAATTTAATAAAGTTGAAATTTAGCTACACTACAAGATTTCTATACACGTAAAGCAACTTAAGATTAAACTGTAAGCAAACATACTGATTTCACTTTTGTAGGAACACAAAATGTCATTTCCACACAATATTCTGTGAAATTATATTTCTCAATATTTTATTTCACTTGATTGAAAAGTTTCCCCACATTTGTCATAACAAAGGGATTTCTTAAGATATCTAACAAAAATTAACTAGCCGAATATATTCATGTGACATGCGTGCACACATACATTTCAAATGTCTCAACATCCACAAAACTAATTAAATTAATTGTCTTACCTATTTAAGATTGTTCTCATTTTGGTGCAAGGCTTTGCAATGGACTGCCTCCACCACAGTGAATTCAATCCTGGATTTTACCACTACGTTTGTAAACTTATCACTGACTCACTGATACACAAATATCTTGCACCGATATCTTAACAACTTCATTAAAAATAATACTTCAACTTAAAGCTCTACTTTTCTGACAGATGAGCAAAATTTCAAAACAAAAGTAACATTTTTACAGCTATAAGCTACAAAGAGGAAAATCTAATAAAAGAATACAAAAATCTGAAACAAACTTTACAAAAATAACAACAAATAAAAACAATTAATACGAGTAAAAACAAAATGTTTCAACACTAACCACCACGTAACGTCCTTTATCCTTATTATATTGAACATCCACAGCACTGGAAGCAGATGATAAGTTGGAATTCAGTCCATAGGAAAGGTCTGGCAGGGCTTGTTTATCATCACAGTCATCTGGTTGAACTTTTGGCATACTATTATACATGTAAGAAAAGATTATTTAAATTTCTGTAGAAAACTTCTCCATATTCTTATGACTGGTTGACTTCAAAAACTTTGTTTCAAGTGTTACAACCTGTTAATTCACATTAAACATTAACACTATATATACAAATACAAACTCTTAATTTAACACTGAACTCTGACACAACATACATAAAAAAAGTATTAAAAATTATGAATTTTAAAATGAAAGTAGGGATCTTGCTACAAAAAGAAATTAAACAAGAATTAAATCTACAATCACAAATTTATAAAATTAAATCCTTACTTTTGACTACATAAAAGTGCATAATAGATGTAACATGCGACTGTGATTTTTGGGCAGAAAGTCAAACAACAACCTCTATAATGACTATTCTTCACATCAATTGATAACTTAGAGATGCGTGAGCATACTGTGTACAGTATGAAACATAACTGAAGATTGCATCACAGCTTAGTTTCTGTATTTTGGTGCCCCAAGGTGATCAAGTAAAACTTCCTGGTATGTACAGAGGTATTTTGATTTAAAAACTTTCAGGCTCTGAAAGGTAAGCAGGTGCAACCAGAAACTGTTGTCTTCTCTCAACTTGTATAATTAAGGTTCATTATTTTAGTTAATGTAGCAGATTTTGAACTAGCAGCCTAGAAGTTAAGTAACTTGATTAGGATTTACTAGCAGGGTGGAAGACTATTAGCTCGTGGTTTGTCAAGTGACAGGTAAAACTGATTTGTGCAGTATATATGACTAATAAATAAATCAAGGCATACAGGAAAACTGCAGATACTTCAAGATGACAACAAGAAGTCGCTATGACAAAAAGAAAGTTTGAAGTTTCGACGTGATGTGGACAATGATATAACCAACAGTTGTGAGAAGCAACAAAATAATGAAACATGGAAATTAGAGACTTTTTAGTCAACTTGAAATTGCTCTAATGCAACATATGTAGTACTTCTATTCCTATAGGATTACCTTATTAACTACTGGTTAGAATTTAGCAATGTTTAGCTCCAAAATTAATTCTTACTTCTTTAGTGGTTCTTTTAAAATTACAGAATGGTTCTTTTTCAAAGCAAGGATCAAAGGATCCAAGTTTGAAGGTGAAATTTTAGTTTAGTGTGGAGCCATTTTGTTTAATTGAGATACACAGCTTTGAATGTTTGGTTCTTTGTTTAAAAGTATTTTGTACAGCTATATTGTGGAGGTTTTCAGTTGCAATGGTGGATAATACAAGTTTGGAATGCTTTTTGTGTTGTTGTGCTCAATGAATTTGATTTCCAGCAATGAGCTGAAAACTGACAAAATGCTTCTTGATATACAAGCTGCCAGGCTTGCAAAGACTTAAACCAACTCCATTAAATGTGCAAAACAAAAATAGTAAATTTTTTTAAATAGAATAAATTTTGTGTCCATTTGACATTGTATGTATGTATAAAAATGATATATGTGGATCTTTATGAAATAAATGTGATCAATCTAATTATTTTACATAAAACAAAAGCAAAATTATTTAAGCTGTCTTTATTGAACTGTTACCCATCACAATTGTTACCATACAGTGTATTAATCTGCTATATTATCTGACTACCTGTACAGTATATAGACAATTATGAACAAGCTTGAACCTGGTCATTTGTTACCTGGTTACTGATCCTCTGAATAACAACTTCCTGCAATGAGAGTCTTTTTTCTTTTAAATCACAGCAGTTGAGTCTGTGTATCCAGTAGGTTTATTGTTGGAAAAAAAAAATTTATAAAGGCAGTTTTGGGGAAGGCAATTTTTTTTGGTTGCTATTTTTCTCTTTGTTGATCTCTTACTATTCAATAGTACTGTATTTAATAATTATATTATGTAGTAAATCAGCATCAAACACTGACATAAAACATATAATGATACAATATGTTAATTCAGCAGGTAAGCACTTTGTGACTGTTTAAGGTCATTACACTTTTGAAATTACTAACTTTAGTATAGTACGTATATCTTCACAAAATTTGGTGGACTTCAAGTAAACATTGCATGCCTTTCACATACAAAAAATAAAAAATCAGATTCTCAGTGAAGTATTTTTAATAACCAAAAACATATTTGTCTGTGAACACATTGAGTCTTTCTTTACTAGCAAGAGTGTAAAGTGATTTTAATATTAAGATCAAAAATATTTTTGTTCCTCTAAAAAAAAATCTCAAATTTCATTTGCATAAATCATAAAACCCTCCTAAATATATTTCAAATGTTTATTTTCAGTAAAACTTAATATTTTACCTACTCTACCACTATACAAGGTTTGAATTCAAATTGTAACATGACACTACATTAATTTATCCAAAGTAACTTTAAACGCATTAAAGTATACATCTATTCATACTTAAATGTTATTGTTTTACTGAACTTTGAGCCATGTCTAAGTGGTATTCACTTTATTACAAGTGGTAAATAATTTATGGAAAATGGAACTCACGTCATGCTATCAAACTATTACACAAGAACTACTATGACACGTTTGCACACGTGCCTTGTGAAACATTTTTATTAATACTGTTTATTTTACCAAAGCAAACAATAACTAAAGATACCTTTTTTTCATTTTAGTTAATATTATAACAATACATAAAGAATACCCACAAAAAGACATGAAATAAAACACTTACCCCCATTTCTTTATTGCTGTCAATGACACTTAACCCTACTTCTTTATACTAGTAGTAGTAGTGCAATAAATTTTTTTTTATTTAATTAAATATTGCATAAAAGAACCCAAAATGCTAAAATGCAAAAAAGCAGATGATATCTAATAACCATCAATTTTAATGGCTTTCTAATTATGAGACAAGTTCATTCAAGCTAGTTGATAAATTTCAAGTGTGAACATAGCTTTCACTAAAAGAGAAAGTAACAATTCTTTTCACAGAAAACAATGTAATACAATAAGTCATTTGATAGAGGTGAAGCTTGGCTTTCTATCAGTTATAACTCCTAAAAGAGAAGATGTAAGAAGAGGTCTGATCTCCCATTTGATGACTCTGTACCCAAAAAAGACTGAAGGCTATAAAAATTATGGGATATCTGAGCAATGATAATTAAAGTTAAATTAAGTTAACTTTGTTACATACTCATGATGAATAAATTAAAGAGGAGATGCCTACAGATAAAGACATCACATTTTTCACACTAGGGGAAATTCAGGATATTTTTGTAATATTGCCTTATAAAAATTAAGAACTTAAACTTGGATACAACACAAATATGAATAATTAACTACAACTTTATACCATACTAACTAGTATAATGTGAACAAATATGAATAATTAACTACAACTTTATACCATACTAACTAGTATAATGTGAACAATATGAATAATTAACTACAACTTTATACCATACTAACTAGTATAATGTGAACAATATGAATAATTAACTACAACTTTATACCAATACTAACTGGTATAATGTGAACAAATATGAATAATTAACTACAACTTTATACCATACTAACTAGTATAATGTGAACAAATATGAATAATTAACTACAACTTTATACCAATACTAACTGGTATAATGTGAACAAATAATGGCTTAATTAAATTTTGAAAGTAAGTCACTAAAGACCTTGAGACATATGCAGTACAGGACTCCAATCAGAAAGAGTAAGCATAAACACAATATATTTATAAAATTCAGTAAATCATCATCAGACACTGATACAAAACACACACAACACACATACGCATTCATACTACTTGAAATTATATACCTCTTTAAATGTAACAATGTTTACATTGTGGTAAATCGGTATGGCTCATTGTATCAACTCATTTATACTACTTGAAATTATATACCTCTTTAAATGTAACAATGTTTACATTGTGGTAAATCGGTATGGCTCATTGTATCAACTTATTCATACTACTTGAAATTATATACCTCTTTAAATGTAACAATGTTTACATTGTGGTAAATCGGTATGGCTCATTGTATCAACTCATTCATACTACTTGAAATTATATACCTCTTTAAATGTAACAATGTTTACATTGTGGTAAATCGGTATGGCTCATTGTATCAACTCATTCATACTACTTGAAATTATATACCTCTTTAAATGTAACAATGTTTACATTGTGGTAAATCGGTATGGCTCATTGTATCAACTCATTCATACTACTTGAAATTATATACCTCTTTAAATGTAACAATGTTTACATTGTGGTAAATCGGTATGGCTCATTGTATCAACTCATTCATACTACTTGAAATTATATACCTCTTTAAATGTAACAATGTTTACATTGTGGTAAATCGGTATGGCTCATTGTATCAACTCATTTTCTATAAACTTCAGTTTTATCAGTAATTCAAAAATAGGGTTATTTCAAATTCCAAGCTTTCTTAATTCAACTTTGTTGGTTTTTGTTTAAAGGTTGATTTATATATTTTTTCTTCAACACTTACCTTGTTTTCATTAGAAGTTAATATTAGTTTTAAAACCTACCTAATATGTCTTGGTGTCTCGCACAGCTTCAGCCAATTTTGTACATCTTTCTTTTGAATTTCTGTAAATAAACATAAAATATTAATGCATTTACTGCATTCATATTTAGAATTTAAGTGCAACAAAACAAGTCATTCATAAGTTTGAAATGACCAATCAGAAGAAAGGTGTCTATTCAAGAGCATCTACCTTAAATTCTTGGGCTACTCTAATTTGACTTAATAAATTGATTTAACTGTCATACTTATAGCACACTCAAAGAAAACTAAGTGCATTTTTGCACCAGTGGAACCTCAGATTCACAGTCTGTGCATGATATTATCAGGAGTGCAAGTGTGAAATGCTGTAAATGGCCATGGGTGTGTGGAAGCAACCTGTGGCCCCTACTGCATCAAGGGGTAAATAAAACAGATAACTGGTTTTTTTCTTTATTATAATTCAATTCAATATGCTGATCCCATTTCTTTCTATAATAATTAAAAATATTCTTAAATACTAATGTGGAAATAATATAAAGGAACAGAACAATCAAATCACATCCATATAACTATTAGGACATCCTTGGCCCCTGTATATGTCCAAAATTTCTAAAAATTATCCAGTAAAAACACGAAAAAATAAATTACAATTAACTAAAAATAACATATCTTAGGATCAATTAGTAAAACCCAAGTTAAAACTTCTCTCACACAAATCCATAAAGCTACAAATATTTTATTTAAAATGGAAAAAAAAATCATTTCAGTGCTTTAGGCCTTAAAAAATGAACAATAAAGCAAACCAATTTGGACAGTTATCAAAGTTAATAATTACAAAAATATCAGTACTGACCCATTTTCTTAGAATCCAGTCTACCTTCCTTTAGAGAATGCAATGCTTCTAGAAAAGCTGAAAACATTAAAATGTTTGTCACTTTGTTTGAATAAAGTGCTAAATTTTAAACTGAGGAAAACTAAATATCTAACAGAAGATAAGAAAAATCAATAATGTTATTAGCTTCTAAAACAATTAGTTTGTTCATGTGAAGTTTTGGCTGTAATTCAAAGATACATCAACAAAGTCTTCATTACTTTCTATATCAAATTGGTTACAGAGATGTGTTCACGTGAAGTTTTGGCTATAATGTAACATATATAGTACAAATCACCTTTCATAATTTCAATAACATTCTTCTTGTATTATTTTACAAAGTATCCTCTTAACAACAAGAAAATTCGAGTTAAATCTAATCTCAGATTAGATGTGAAAAGGAACTTACGAACTAACACAAAAGAGTGAAAAGCAATATAAGTAATGAATCAATACAACCACAAAATTGGCTGAAATCACAATTATTCAAAAAGTAAGAACTACAGAAAACCTTTACAAATACCAGCAATAATAATCAAACTAAATGAAAATTCAACAAAAGTGTCTTGAATAGTAAAAGAATTACAGAAATATAAATTACCAAATACTGAACAGAAAGGACACAAAAGACCTAAATTATCACTTGAGGAAATCAGGTCAATGCACCAAAGCCAAACTTGCAAAACAAGGGTATATCTAATTTGGGTGAAGAATACTTGCTGGAGTACTTACCCCATATCTTCTGAAATAAAGATCAATACCTAATCCAGGAGATAACTTGGAGATGTAGCAACAGGTGAAAAGCAACAGAAAAAAATTCAATTAGTTGTTATATTCCTCTCAAAAATCAATGTAAAAAGAAGAAATCATCAGCCAAACATAAGGCACAAACTCCCCCACAAACACAAGGCTGCACTTCCCCAGCAGACATCATCAATCCTGAAGTTTTAGGACTTGTTTTAGAACCATTGTTCACCATCGCAGGAAGTTCATCATCCTCTATGTTAAATCTTGAATTCACATGAACTAATTACAATTCAGAATATAAAAATATTTTTAAAACAAATGAGTAGAAACAATTGAAATCAAATATGAGAAGTCAAGGCTTGAAGTTGAAACTAATAAATCTGTGACAAAGTTAGACCAACTGAGTTTCTGATGCACACCTAACATTAGGCCTACTGAGTTTCTCACATGCACCTGAGGTTAGACTTACTGAGTAGCTGACTAAAAGTATAGTATGAAATTAACACCCACCTAAAAATATCAAACTCAAAAATTAGTGTGAAAAAATTAATCAAAACACAGCATTTCACAACAAAAATTTGCTTTAAGAGTTAATTGCAATACATGATCAAAATATATTTTTTGCATGTCATTAACATATTCCATTTGATATACAACTTTATAGCGAAGACAACACCTTCTTATGTAATAATAAAGACTGTTGTAGGATTTTATTCTCATACATGTTTTGGGTAAAAAGAACATTGTACCAAAATGACTGATTAGGGTTATTTTTAATGACAATGTTTTTGACTTACAAAATAATTTTTTTAAATTCAACACTCATACCTTGCTTTGCATAATTATAATCATTAAGATAGCGTAAACACATTCCTTTTCTCTGATAAAGCTTGTAGCTTAATTCTCGAGGATATCCTTGTTGAAAAGCTCTATCAATATCTTTGATACATTCCTGAAAAACAAGAAAACCACTCTGATAGTTTTGTTTTTGATAATTGTTTATTTTTTGAATTTCGCACAAAGCTACACAAAGACAATCTGCTCTAGCCATCCCTAATTTTGCATTGTAAGCCTAGAGGAAAGGCAAATAGTCATCACCTACTCTACTCTTTTACCAATGAATAGTGGGACTGACTGTCACATTATAATGCCCCCATGGCTGAAAGGGCAAGTGTGTTTGGTGTGACGAGGATTTGAACCCGCGACCCTCAGATTACGTTTTCACTAATTAATGATGTAAGTATTTATAAGAAAACTTTTTTTCTCTTTTAATTTTGAGAAATTAAACTATACATTTTCTAATTTTTTTGTTCTTGAAATATTGAAGAGCTTGCAATGGTATGAAATATGTAATATGTATCCATTTAGACTAATTCTGATTGTGCTGAAAGTTCTAACTTGCAACCAATAAAGTTGATACCTAGTATAAACATAAATGTCTAAATACTAACAAAAAGCAGACATGAATATTGTAAAAGTATTTGTACAGTTACATTAACGAAATAATTTTATTATAATTCTGTTTATTCTACTGTTAAATGAATAACTTGCAAGACAATCATTCATTCCTTTAAATAAAATAAAAGATAATCCCAGAAGTTATCAGTATTTATTTACTCCTGCCTTAGTACGTATTAAGAAGAATTGCTTCTGCTCACTTAGTATAATTTGCTTCATACTCGATTTAATACTACAGTTTGTTTGTTTTTAATATGCTTGGCACAAGACTTATGATTTTTTCATAAAAAGTACATTATGCTATGACTTATAATTACCCTCTCAGGTCCATGTGTGCAGGGGCATAACCAAGGGGGAGGAAGTTAACCCCCACCATGGACCCAAACTTTTTAGACAAGTTCATTTGCCACCTGTGAAGTTTCATAAAGATCCGTGATTGCATGGCAGACAATTTCACACACAACAGATGGTCAAATGCAAATTTCTGATTGAACACTCTTTTAATACAGCAAGTTTTGTCAGAACTAGAGAAATACAATCGAATATCTACGAAAGTCTCAAACGCCTGTTCGTTCTTGCCAGGACATCTACAACACAGTTTGGTTCAACTTTAATATCACGGTGAATGTATAATGAGGCCAGGCCATTCAATCAATTTTCAGTGGTGGTATTTCTCAAATATGTTTTGAGTCTTCTGAGAGTTGAAAACGAACGCTCCACTGAGCTCATTGACACAGGCAGCGTGGCAAATACTTTCAACAGTCTAGAAATGACTGGGAACATTTCTGCATTGCACATTGCATATGCATCTATGACATTTTTTGGTCTGTTGTTTGCAAGTGATTTGTACCAAACCCTAAGTTCACCTACTGCAGCTAGTGAAGTACTGTCAACATCAGCCTTGTATATATTGACCAACTCTTTAATTTGGTCACATTGTTGTGCTGTAGGTTCTGGCCATTCTGTGGTAAATCCTGATGGTAGTAGACACATGAAGTTTGTACGGAAGTTTTGTGATTGAACAAATGGTCACATATTTGTGAAAGAAAGTGATCAAAAATGGTACAAATACAACAATACGAAAGTACTCCTCAGGCCTAGTTGTTTGTGGGTTAGCATGGTACATCTGTCTTTTAGCCTGCCTTGGCATTATGATGTCAATTTGAAGCTCACTACACAGAGTTTGAGCCTCACACAGAAAATGGTGTTAAATTCATTCAAGTATTATTTCTGAGTGAATGGGTTAAATCTTCCACTATTTCTGCATGATGCATCAATCGCAGCACCTAAATCAATGTTCTGTTGCTGCAGTAAGTTGCATAGAGGTAAACTAAAGGAAAACAATTTAGCAATTGTGAGTAGAGTGATCATGAATTCTGGCTGTGTTATAGAACACAACAATTGATTGGCTTGCATGGCAGAATCTCTGTCTTGCCAACCTGATATGATCTCAAGGGCATCTGCAAATGCATGGATTAATTCTAGAAAGACATTGACTGAGTCATGCCTCTCAACCCACCAGGTGGTGCAGAAACCTTTCAAACTTTTGTTTTTTCGATTCAGGTGCTTTATTCTCCACCAAAAGAGCCAAAACGTGCTTTCATTTGGGTGTATTGAGAAAGTTTTCAATGCTAGAAATTACTCCCATGCAATTTCACACAGGAACTTCTTTACAAGCATCAGAAATTGCCAAGTTTAGGGAATGGGCACTGCAGTGTACATAAGGCACAAAAGGGAATTTATCAGTTATGTGTCTCTGGGCACCACTGAATTTCCCACTCATAGAGGCAGCACTATCGTACCCTTGTCCTCACAGGTAAGCTACGTCAATACCATATTTTGTCAGATTGGTTATGATAACATCAGCTAAGTTTCTGCCTGTCACATCATAAACAGATATAAATTGCAAAAAATCTTCTCTCATTGCAACAGAGTTGTCATTGGCATGCAAATATCTAACACACAGCAAAAACTGTTCAATGCCTAAAATATCTGTTGTTTCATCAGCTAATATTGAGAAACACTTTGCAGCATTAACCCTGTTGACCAAAGCATCAAGAATATGAGCATTACAGGCATTGATGATTTCATTTTGAATTTGAGGACTCAGATACATAGCATTCCTCTTTGTACTCCTAAGGCTTGCTGAAAGCTTGACATCAACCTTTGCCCTGTTGCACAAAATTGCCCAAAAATTCCCATCATTATTGATGGGCTCCTCATCAATTTCACCAACAAACATTGGACCAGAATCATATTTTTCCCTCAAAGCTAAACCCTGTCTCTCACACAGCAATACAGTATCAATAATAGGCATTAAATATTGACAGTTCTGTTCAATTTCTTGCTTGTAAGTTGCGTCAAGCTGCAAGTGCACAGATGAACTTGTGTTTACAACCTGTAGAAAATTGTTAGCTTTTTCTTTGCTGTCTTGGTGGTACTCTTTCAATTCATGTGCCTTGAAGTCTTCAACAGCCTTCTTCCAGTTTGTGTATGGAAATTTCACTAGTTGTCCCAATTTCTAGCTTCCAACACCAGCACCAACAGAAGCAAAAAGACAGCAGTACTTGCAGAAAGCACCTTTGCATGTTGACTGTAGAATAGCCATCTCTACTGTGAAAGCCAACGATGCTGAAAATGCAGCTTTCTTGGGAAAACATAATCACTCCCTGGCTTCCAGAACATTTTTTGGTTTCAGCGTTTATCTAAAAGAGACAGAAAGACATAGTTCTAATTAAGTTATTTTGCACATAGGAAAGTTTGTTATGAGAGTACAATAACCTCGAAGAAAAAAGCTTAGAGTTGTACTTCACAGAGCAGGCCTAACATCCTGTGGCTGTAGGCCTACAATCACTAGCAGCAATGAATATTCAGTCTAAAACTCAGTGTGTTTGCATGATTTTTAATACAAAATTAATATAATGAGGAGTCAACTTACCTGTTTACTAATGCTGACATCATCAGAAATGTAATTTCCAATGTCCCAGACTGGACCTGAGGTGGTAGTGACATCACTGGTAGAAGGCCACGGTGATGACTCTGACAATTCAGTTGACAATTCTGATTCAACCTGATTGGCTGCAGCAGACTGATCAGGTTCAGCCTTATGGATGGGTTTAAAGAACCAATGCAGTGTCTTTTGCTTTTTCAGACTTGACGTAGTGAATGATTGTTTATTGCAACTTCTGTTTGTCAACGTCACATTCACAGTACCATTGGCACCATCTATTTGTGAAGTTAATTCTTGAAATCCAGGGAATCTGAACATACACTGTCCATGATATTTGAATACAGATTATAGACACTATACATATATTTTGCACTCTCCTGATGACTCTATATTTTATATGTTGATGACAGGACTGTAGGCCTACTTTGCTGGTCCTGATAACTAAGTTAAATATTATATATAGGCCTATATATTTATTTATGATTAAAAAATAAGACAAACACCTCAGTGTGCCATTCTGAAATTTGCCAAAAAGGTGGTCTCAGAATGCATAATTCAGGCTTTTCTTTGACGTTTTTATTAAAAAATTTCCCTCTAGCATGTCTTCATGCCTGCATCAAGCACTCAAACTAAAAAAAAAACAAAAACAATGGCCATTTCTGGCTATGCCCCTGCATGTATGTGTATATGTTTTGAAAACTATTAGATTCATGTAAAGAAAAATTTACACAAGATGCGAAGTCAGTAAGAAACAATTTTCTCTGATTTTGGTCTGGATCCAAATCCAGATTCTGGGATTCTTTGAAACATCTTTTATAATGGGGAGATGAAGCATTTTCATGGTTTTGGGTTAATAACTTCATGAAGTGTGTATTCGGATTTACACCACATTTTATAAGTAGATTTTGGTTGAGTCACATCATCCAGATCATTGATCATTCTGGATGTAAGAAGAATTCTGAGTGTTTTTGAAGGTGAAACTTTACATTATCCAATATAACACATGCAACCTTGAAAAGGAACAGTAGGGTGGGAGTATGCAATTTTTCTGATTGCTCTTATTCTTTCTTAATTTTCAGCAAAAAGATTATACTTCAAAATTCTGATGAGATGATTGTCATTCAGGTAGTTCTTGTTGAATTAAAAGTGCATACAAAATGAACACAATTATCACATACTGCTATTACATTTGTTTTCATTTCATGCAAAGCTACAGAAGGGCAATCTGCACTAGCCATCCCTAATTTTGCAATGTGAGACTAGAGGGAAGACAGATAGCCATTGCCACCTACTGCCAACTCTTGGCTACTCTTTCCCAGCAAATAGTGGGATTGACTGTGATGCTATAATGCCCCCACAGGTGAAAGGGTAAGCACGTTTGGCATGATGGGGTTTCAAACCTGTGCCTTTCAGGTTATGAGCCAAGTGCCCTTACCACCTAGTCATGCTGAGCCCTGCTTTTATACATAATTTTAGTGTCTAACTCAAACATCTGAAATTTATTCAAGTTCCACCACATCACACTGGGTTTCAAGTTCTAACATGTATTACCAAGAAACTTTGTTATATTTTAACTATGGGTTTATCTCAAAACAAGTTATATTATTTTGTCAAGCAATAGTATTTGAACAATTATTCTTATTAATAAAAGTTTACAATAGTTTCGTTGAATATTATGCTCTAACATATACAGAAGTTGATGTTACTACATTTAGAAACAATTTTAAGTATTAGTTTAGAAACAACTCTTAGTGATCTGTTGATAGAACCTGTTTATATGTAACAGAGATATTTTAGGAACAATACCAGCATTTCTATGTGCAAAGGCTCAAAAACAAGTTTTTATATCCTACATGCAGTTTTAAACATAAGCTATATACAATGAAGCATTCGTGCTAGAGAAAAGCTTACACAATATATGACACAGGGTAGTGGCAATACTACAAAGGAAGCAGAAACTGCACACATTTAAAAAATATATAACTATTTAGTTATTCATTTTATTTATTACAGAGATGAGAAATGTAATCAATTGTTTTGTACACAAGTTACTATGACAAACTCAAAAGACAGTAAAACAATATTAATTTATCAGTGATGTAGAGAAAACCCAATTGTAGAGAAATATATATGTTAAATCGGCTCGTTTGGGTTGAGAAAATATTTTATGTAGAAGAACAAACAATGTTTTGACCTTCTTCGGTCATAGTCAGGTTCACAAAGAAAGAAAGAGGTAACTGACCGGAAGCTGACCACATGTTCGGAAGGGGTTGTGCAAGACACAATCAGGTTCAGAAGAAGAAGAACATACTTCAAAAACAGGGATAGAGAGATGAGGCAAGGAAGACATCAACGAACCAATTACACAATGTCTTCCACATTTCTGAGTGTCAGAATGTAGAGGGCAGTGTTAGATGTTTGAATATATAATTTCATATTATTTATTTTATTAAATTTAATATAGGTATAAAGGTGTTCCTTTGTATTGGTTTATTTTGGATTTAAGTTGTTGTATAAGTAAGGCTTCTTTAATTTTACATTTGTTTATGTTTGTTTCTTTATTTAGTATTTGAGTGTTTTCTATGATTATGTTGTGTTTATTTGACTTGCAGTGTTCAAAAACGTGTGAAGGTGACTTTTTATGTTCTTTGAATCTGGTTTCCATTTTTCTACTTGTTTCTCCAATATAGAAGTCGTGGCAGTTATCACATTGTATTTTATAAATAATGTTGGTTTGGTGTTTGTCAGTGTAGTGTTTACATAGTAAACAACAAAAAACTAGGAAAACTAAGATACAAACAACAGAAAAGACATCACGACAAACCGTTGACTAGCCTTATAATTAACAGATCCGACCGACAATTAAACACAGATGAGATACATCTACTTAACAAAGGACTCAACTTCGCATTAGCACCTAGGTACATTCCAACCACGGAAATCAAAACATGTTTAGAAGATCTAGCCACGAGACTTGTGATACTTTCCACAGAAAACAAAAACAAGAAAACAACCTACAGAAAGAAGACAACTTAGACAATTTTATTGACATCCAACAGTCAAACTACCCAGGTAAAATTAAAAATTTATATTTCCCAGAAACACCTAAAGACAACATCTTGAACGATTTTTTCAAAGAATTTTCTGGGTGATACTGGGTTGCCCATGCTTAGGCCATTTGTTTGTACATAGTTGTGGTTGTTGAACAAGTTTCTACGTAAAATAGTTTCTCAACCCAAACGAGCCGATTTTACATGTATAATGTTAATTTATCTCACACAACACTATAACAACTGCTAATAAATTATCATGAATTTGCAATACAACTAATATTTGTACATACAGTTTACAATATTAAATTTCAAAAGTACTACAGAAACATTTGTTATAGCTAATAATCATCCTACCACATTTTTACACTCACACATAACAGCTGCTAACTTTAAAGTTTCAGATATTTTAGAATGTTACTTGAAAACATTACTACAATAAATATTCACCACTACCTTATACATATGAAGATGAAACAGTGCTGCAGAACGATTGGCAAACCCCAAAGCTAGTTCTTCATGATGTTCCCCAGCATCACTGGATCTTGGAAATGGAGCTGCTAATGTGCTCTAAAATAGTCAGAAGGGGAAGAAATGAAACGTAATAGAACAGAATTTGAAAATTTAAATAGAGAGTAATTTACAAGTTTCTCTAAAAATAACATTTAAATGTCCTTTAAATCAATAGTGACGTTACCTGGTATATGTCAAACAAGGAGTACATTTTCGATTTTCTGTAATGATACATGCACAGCAGGATAAAGAAAATGTTCAATAGTTATGTTCAGCAATAATTCATATTTTTTACTGCACACACAACATTTTTAGTAACAACACACGTGGGAGATTACTGTACACGTAGCTACGATCAGTAATGACATACACAATAGCATACCAAGACGCCCTCTAAAATTATGATAGTTCTTTTATCATTACTTATGAATATTTTAATATCAGCATGAGACTCATGAAACATCATTCCATTCTTCTCATTAAATCACAATCAATGTTATAGAGAAATTGGCAGAAGTGAATTGAGAACTTACAAAACACTAGCATAAGCCTTAAATAATTTCATATATCATACAACACAAATTTTTACTTCCAATCATAAAGTATACTAATGCTAGCATAGCCTCCAATCAAATTAACGTGAACTAAAGAAAGCCTATAATGTAGTTAATTTTCAATTTCAAACATTTCAAGACATAGAAAGTTAACTGTTAACGTAGTGCAATAAATCTCCATATCAGGTTTTACAACCCTCTTGATAGTTGCCGTGTACAAATAACTTTCAATGTTCATCACCGAATATCCCACATCTGTAAAACAAACAGTATGATCTGAGTAGCAGATTTAATGAATTTTTATATTTTCTTACTTTCATGGTGACTTTACTCAGTAAAATAATTTTAAGTAGTAGCTCCAACATAACAAACCTGTGTGTAACATTCAACAGCTCTTCCAAAGTCTCTATCCTGAAAACATCGATTTCCCTCCACTCGCAGCTCAGATGCCTTTTCCCAACATTTCTTATGTTGAGAACCACACATTGCATTTAACCAAAATGAAAGCTTGTTTCTAAGATTTAAAAAGATGGAAAATTAACAAAGAAGAAGCCAATTCTATGAAAACAGCACAGTATTACCTATGATAATATCTTACTAAAATATAAAACTACATTTTTGTAACTTCCATTTCTCTATAATAAACTTTGTTTATATTCAAGCAACATAAATTAAACATCAGTCACCAGATTTTTCTCCACAAAAATCTTGTCATTCAAGTTTTGAATCCACCTCATATTCAAAAGTTTAAGTTCACATTCTGTTCTTTTCTTTACACTTTCATATCTGAATAAGCAGTATTAATGCAATTATCTTTTGATTGAAAGTTTTCATAGTTCAATATAAAAACATTCTAGCATTCTAAGATGAGAATTCTTCCAAACAGTGGATAATGATGCAGAAAATAATGAAGATAGCACAAAATCATATTTGTTTAGACAAAGGTTAGTAATTTACTGATGTTGTAGGTCTTGGCACCACAATGTTTGCCTAATTGACTATACCATTACAGTGGTTGATCAAATACATGCTCGTTAGTCACGGTTCATGAATGTAAATACATACACCACAAGCAATACTGTATTAAAGCTGAAGAATTCTTTTAACCATGACTCCCTTCAAAGTTAGCATTTTTCTAACCTAAAAATATACTTCAGACAGGTACTCATCTTTCCACAGAACTTAAGAGTTATTGCCATGTAAAACTACAAAAATAGTTTTGCACATATTAAAAGTATTCACTGTAACTCCCACTTCTACATGTATTAAGATGGATTGTGACAAATTATGATGTAATAATAATTAGCCTTCCACCAGGAAGAAAGTGACCCATCCTCTACTTGTTGTAAATCCTATGAGCATTACTGATTCAATAAAAAAAACATTCCTTAACAAGGCAAAAGAAACACACTGGAAGTGAAAAGATTCTATCAAGAGGTCAGTATCTATCTTAAATACATTTTCAGGTAAGGAAAATTTCAACTTCAGAAATGCTACTCTCTTGTCCATAAAACTAACAGCCAGAATCTCACACTGATAAGATGGTGGAGGATCTAGTATAGATAAAGAAATTAAAATAAAATAAGCTCCTTTCTGAAATTAAACCATCAGAAAGAACAATTTATGAAGTATATCATCCATAATGAAAGGGGGGACCTGGTGGGGAATCACTCAGTGGGAGACAGCATCTTTGTTAAGTACAGAATACTCTTTATCCAACAATAATGCTAAAGTAAAAAGGTACTGCTTTCAGAATGTCAGCAGAGATAGTTAGTCTTTGACAAAACACTGTTGCACTCGTGTGCAACACATTTAGTCTCATAAACCCAGACAGTTTAGGAATATTTTAAAAACACATTAAACCTTTAAAATATGCATTTTAAAATATAAATAGCATATTATTAAGTAAAATATGAAACTAAAACCTAAATACAATTTAACTATCTACTTAACTTAGATTTCTCCTGAGAAAATAACACTAAATGTTAGAGTAAAAGTGGAAAAACAATACTACGAGCACTTTGACTTAGTAAAAGACTTTGCAAGCCAATTCTAAAATATCCATTGAGATACTGTACTTTAAAATAATCTATTTATATGATTACAAACATCTACACAAATTTCAAAGATCTTAATCTGTCCTTGTATGACAACAGTATCACCCGAGTTGTTAGTGCTTTGATCTTTTGAGGATGATCTCTACCACATCTCATTAATGAATTTTAAGGTGGCTTAGAAATCTGATCTTTTAAAAACAGATATCTATACAAAAATTTCAGATTGTTTTATTGCAGATGGATAGCCTGTGGCCAGCTAGTCCCAGCTCTTAAAGTTAATATCTATTTCTTTGAAGCATATCGTCAGTATCTTTATAATATTTTATCTTGCTGCCATGAGATATCTGATAATGGCTGAGCTTATTGTGGGAGGCAGCAGTTAGATATCTTCACACAGTGTCCAAATCAGCAGAGTTATTGTTTGAGAATTCAATCCCAGCAACATCAGCTTTGGCAAGGACACTAACCTGTGCAATCATCTTCCTATTTAATGTGAAGGGCCTTATAAAGGCATCACTGATACTTCTCAAAGCATTTAAGATGCCAACAACAGTTCATCCACATTTCACGTTTATAAAGAAGCATGGGGGACGATGACTCTTTTGCAAATCTGAATCAACCTTTGTATTGTGGAGGTTGCAACCAATTGAAACATGCAGATGCAGTTTTCTGAAAGAGGCACTTGTTGTGCTAAAACTCCATCTTAGTGTTTGCACTTTGAGAAAAGTGGCTTACAAGGTAGGGGCCACCCCAGATTAAGACACAGACTTACCAGGCTGAAGTCCAGGGCCTCAAGCAATGACTAAGTGTAAAGTACATAGAAGTTTTGTTTCAATGGGGACCTCTTTGAGTTCAAAAGTCCAGAGCCAATAAAACCCTTAATCTTGTGATGTAAGGATAATAAATTCCTGATTAATTACATAGTTTGTTTGTCAAGCACAAAGCTACACAATGGGATATCTGTGCTGTTCCTGTCATGGGTGTCAAAACTTTATTATTAGCATTATCAGTCCTCAGACTTATTGCTACAAAGCCAATAGTGGGCTTATAATTATGTAAAACATGTTTTAAGTAATTAGTCATGTGACACATAATTTCATAATCTGAGAAAATAATTAAAAAGCATTAAAATTTACACTAAGAAAAATGAGAAAAAATTGTAAGGTTAAATATTTTACTTTTTGCAATTTAACATTGATTTTTGAAAACCATTCAATATTATTTTGAAGAATTTTGCAAATTATTTTTCTTTGTTTTTTTATTTATTATTACTGTATTATTTTGTGTGCTTTAATATTAAGTGTTGCTTCTTTTGAATATTTGTATCTGTGATTATATTTGAAGATTAAAGCATTTTGTTTCAAAGTCGTGACCTAGCATTCTTAACTAATTGTTGATATTTTATAAAGCTTGTGTTTAGTTCATCTAATTCCTGGTAATAACATTATTATTTAATATAATTAAACATGACCAAAGGAAAGAATTTTCACATAATGGTAAATAAGTCATTCAAGCCATTGAGACAATGTCTGTTCTTTGTAATAAATCCAAAAGCATTTTAGGGTGTTATTTTTATGTGATTAATAACAAGTAATTATCTCTATTCAAGGTCCCCAGGTGGGACAATTGTAAGTCTACAGACTTACAATGCTAAAATCCAGGGTTCAATATCCTGAAATGGAAACAGCAGGTAGGCTTTGTTCAAAATGAAACAAACTATTCAAATCACTAGTTACACCTCATAATATTGCACAGAGTTCTAGTATATCTTCAACAGCATATACACTGCTGGCCACAATCTTAAGGCCAATGAACATAAAGAAAAAATATGCATTTTGCATTATTAGACTCAACCATTTATTTGAGTAGAGCTTCGAAAGATGAAAATAAAAAAAGTTTTTATAAATACTAGTTGGTCAAAAGTTTAAGACCATACTGAAATGAAGCGTTAATCGATAAACACATCATGAAATTTAATCATTTGTGTTCAAGCATTAGCATTGTCAACATCTCTCACTGACATCTCCTGTGTTACATTGGGTAATAAGATGGCAAAGGCTAAAAAGTTCACATAGTTTGAACGTGGCACAATTGTCGAGCTGCAAAAGCAAAATCTCTCTCAACGTTCCATCGCAGGTGAGATTGGGCATAGTAAAAGTGCTATTACAAATTTCTTAAAAGACCCTAAGGGATACAGAACGAGAATTTCAAGTGGTCAGCCCAAGAAAATTTTGCCAGCATTGAGCAGGAGAATTCAGCAGGTTGTCTGGCAAGACACCAGCCGATCGTCGAACCAGATTAAGGCCCTTACAGACACAGAATGCAGCTCAAGTACAATAAGATGGCATCTACGAGAGAAAGGCTTTAAAAACTGTAAACATCTTCAAAAACCACGCCTCCTTCCACACCATAAAACAGCTCAGTTAAACTTTGCTGAAAAGCACCAAACATGGGATGTACAAAAGTGGAAGAAGGTTTTGTTCTCTGATGAGAAAACATTTAACCTGGATGGTCCAGATGGCTTACAATGTTACTGGCATGATAAGTATATACCACCAAAGACATTTTCTATATGACACAGTACAGGAGGTTCCATCACAATCTGGGGTGCTTTCTCCTTCCATGGAACAATGAAGCTTCGAGTTATACAGGGGTTATACAGCAGCTTGCTACATTGGCATGTTGGAGAGAGCATCCTTATTGACTGAAGGCCCTTGCTTGTGTAGAAATAAATGGATCTTTCAGCAGGACAATGCTGCAATCCACAATGCCCGCAGGACAAAGGACTTTTTCATGACGAATAACGTGATTCTTTTTTAACCATCCAGTGTGTTCGCCCGAACTGAACCCCTTTGAAAATGTTTGAGGGTGGATGTCAAGGGAAGTCTATTGAAATGGACATCAATTTCAAACAGTGCATAATCTTCGTGGAGCCATCTTCACCACTTGGAATAGCATTCCAGCCAGCCTTCTGCAAACACTTATATCAACCATGCCAAAGCGAATGTTTGCAGTTATTCACAGTGATGGCCATGCAACTCACTACTGAGACCTCTTGTTGAGCATTTCCTACCCTGTTTAGGACTTCTTTTTGGTAGGGTCTTAGACTTTTGACCAGCTAGTATTTAGGCTAATTATATAGTGTTCACATTTTCCCTATTAAATGCCAAAAAAGTTTATTTTTATTTTCCCTTTTCTTATTTTCATCTTTCGAAGCTCTACTCAAATAAGTGGTTGAATATAACAATGCAAAATGCATATTTTTTCCCTATGTTCATTGGCCTAAAGATTTTAACCACCAGTGAATGAACTTCAAATATCTTGCATTTCCACAAAAAGGAAACATTCCTTAATGCTCAATATTTGAAGGTATATTTTTAACAGTACTGAATATATTCAATATTACAAAATGGCATGGATCAACCGGTAAGTTAGATAAATATTTGGCAAATGATTACAGAAGTGCAAAATAATGTATTTTGATTATCATAACTTTGATCATGTTTTATATAGATGGAAACCATCTCAATAGCATGACTGATGCAAAGTATTTTTAGGGGAGCTGTAAGTAAATCATTCAAGTAATAACTTGCTGCTAGTAGTAAAGCCAACACAATTTTAGGCATTCTGATGACACATAATTATCTCTATTCAAATTACTAGTTGAACCTCTGAATACTGTACATAGTTTTGATGTACCTTCAACAGAATATTGACTTCAATTATTTAAAAGGAAACTCCAGTTTAACAAAACTTTATTGCTCAATATTTCACACATTAATTCTTAATGAGGATAAAAGGTAAATATTAAACAATTATACTTCTCTTTACTGAAGTTGTTGTTGTAAACAAATCATAGCAAAATCTTATAAAAACTATTCCAATTAGCATTATGGACAACAAGAACACACACACCTTTAGCAATGATACTGATTTAATGAAAATGGTTCACGTAAAAACTGCTAGAATGATTCCAGAGATTAATGGATCATCTTACAGGTATAGCTTAAAATCTCTTAACTTGCTGTCTCTCAAGACAAAGAGCAGATTGAGAGGGCAGAAACCTCCACTATTTTCGTGCTTTATTTTGAAGACAAAATTAAGTTCTGGATAAGACCAGCTAGGCTTCAGTTAAGACAGTTTTATCATCATTTTTACAGGATGATTAGCTTATGGAATAAATTGTGTCAACAAAAGTATATGTCAAGAGTTTAAGAGGTGAATCAATGATTTCCTGAAAAACAAGGGTGAATTTAAGTTTACACTTTTATTAAGCACAGGTGGGCAAGGACAACCTTTTTTTTTTTTTTAAGCATGTTACTTCTATATATGAAAACTGAGATTGTTTGTCTTATTACTTACTAATGTACAGTGACTTAGAAAGTTTTAGAAACTTTGCCAAAGTTATGCACACTTCTTTACTTTTGAACTCTATCAAGTCTTTCTCCTGCAAGATTGAGCATAGTTTTCTAGATGACAAAAAACAACTACCAAGTAAGTGTAAAAAACAGAAGCTGGAGCTAAAATACATGGAAATATGTTGGACTTTAAGAAAAAAAATCATTTCTTTGACAAAGCAAAGTTGCAACGAAACAACCCATGAAAATCATGGACACTTACAAACTGACCTCTATCACAGAAGACAATTACAACTTAATATTTTTGCTATAACTAATCAGATGAAACCCAAGCATCTATAATTAATCTTATAAACACAGAACAAACCTGTGGAAGAGCTTCAGAATTGAAGAAATGATTTCAAATCACTAATTTTCACTAGCTTTTAAACATAATAAATTAGAGATGAATGATTAGTGAAATATAATAATCAATTAATCATTAACCTCATTAGTAAATTTTTCTTACATAAAACTTATGACAGTTGGAAAATTTAAAATTTGTAATAATTGGATACACTAATTTCACTTAATTGATTACTTCACGAGTTGTACACTAATCAGTTGAGCTGAACAGCTTTAAATAAATGAAAAGCAATAAGAAATCACAATAGCAATATTTAAATTACTCACAGAATTACACACATTACTTTTAATTACTTCATTAGTTTTGTAACATTAAATTGATTTAATGATAATTTCAATAAATCAGTTATTTTATTTGACATTAATTGAAGTAATCAATACTGAAAAGTAGTAAATTAAATTGACAATCTCCCAAACCTATTAACAAAGTAACAAACAAATACTGATTCCCTTATCAACCTCTGAGTATAAATGTATACAAACTAATTCTATAAAAGTTTAGTATTTAATATATAAAAGCTTTTAAAAGTATTAAGAACTACTATGAATACAACTTATTAACTTCTTACTACAATAAATATTTTTAATTTTAATTATATTTATAATAATAAAGAAAGAATACACATGATAAACAAGAAATATTTTACCTGGTTTATTTTTTATTTTTTCTGTCAACTGTCGATGAAATTAACCCGACTTTTTACACAAATGGTACAACTGAACTAAATTTTCATTTAATTAAAGTACCAAAGAACACAGAATAACATATAAAAGTAGACAATCTTTAACTAGCAACTGTCATAATTTGTCTGCCATTTTAACTACTTAACAAGAACCTTTAAAAATTCAGCTAAGCTAGTCCACATGTTTCCCATGCAAATAAAGTTTGAAATGGAAGCAATATAGGCAATTTTCCAGACAAAGAACACATTATTTGACATATCACAAGTCTGATTTTAAATTGGTTATAAATAATATAGTATTAATTGTTAAAGAAAAATATTGGCAATTTCTAAAAAGGAAGTGTGGTAAGAGGCTCTTATTTTCTACTTTATGGCTCTTCGACCAAATACAATTAAAGGCAATACAACTTATGCTTTGCCTGAACAATGACAGCATTATAATGAGTAATCTAATTAAATTTTGTACTTTTCAAAGGAGTAGTAAATAAATTAGAAAAAAAGAGGATACCTAGAAAGCAACTGTCACAATTTTCACACTAATGAAAAATTGCAGAATTTTTTATATTGCCTTATAGAATTAAGAAATTAAAACTTGTATAATATTTAACTTTGAATTACTAACCTATATCTTTTATGCCAAGTTTATTCACGTGCCATGATGAGAAACAGTTAATTAAGTTTTGAAAGTAACTAACTAAAACCTTGTGACATATACACAACAGGATAACTATTATGAGAAGGTTAAAGATGAGTATATTTTAAAATGGTTGACTGGAAATAAAACTGCCAGATGGTAGAGATAATGAGAGACAAATGTGTTGGGTGTAGTCCCTGTTCCAGTCTGGAAGTTCTTATTCAAGAGTTGTCAAAAGTGCAAGGCCAAAGATCAAGTCAAGAGGCAAATGTAATGTAATGAGATGTGACACAGCCTCCAAGCATCACAGCAGAAACGTGTATTGAAAAGGAACCAGAAAACAAAAGGAAAAAAAAGAACAGACTAGAAGTGAAGAGAAAATCCATGTATAAAAGCATGAATGACTAACCAGTCAGCCACAAAATGGATCCAAAAATTTGCAAACAGAAACAGATGTGCCTCAATAAGATTAGAGCTGATCGAATACAAAAGGGAAGTGTCACTGGCAGACTATGCAACAGCCAACCCAATGGGATGAGAGATGGTGAGAAGCAGGAAAAAGAGTGTGAGATGGGTTCAAAGAACAGGAGTGAATTTATGAGGTTGTGAGAGCCAAGACACCAGGGAGGAAAAAGAAAGAAAAAGTAAAGAACAAACCTGACTAAGCAAATACAGAGATTTATAGCAGGAACAGTGTCCTCAACTGTTAAGGAGAACTCTAGTGCAAACCTGATGGGTGGAAAGAGCCAATAAAAGTAATTATTCTTGTTTTCAGGTTCAGAAGAAGAAGAACATACTTCAAAAACAGAGATAGAGAGATGAGACAAGGAAGACATCAAAAAACCAATTACACAATGTCTTCCACAGTCAACAAGTTTCCAGTGGCCACAGACTAAGTAGGAGCAGTGTTAGGAACGTTGCCAGAATCTATAAAGATGGTAGTAGTCACTGTCACTTGAATATTATAGTAATTCTCCAGACTAAAATGTTTTTTTTTTTAGTTATTTAATGGCATTGTAGCTTTAACTCAAATTTAAATCAAACTAAAAGGAAACTAATAAAAATTATCATTGTTAAAAAAACAGCATTAACCTTACTTTAAACTTGAAGAAACATATCCACAAACAACAATGCCATGGATAAAAATGTAGTCAATTTTTAATACAAGTGCTAATGGAAACTTTTTGTACATGGAAGGTGTGTAGCCCTTCTACTGGTCAAGAGCTAATGTCACATCATGATTACATTGTGCTCTAGTGTAGTTCACATTAGAACATGTGGCAAATCAAATCTAGTGTTATGTGAAAATTTCTGAAAGGCAGATGCACAAGAAATAGCTACTGTATGCAAAGAGGTAAGTATATCATTTTGGAAGTAATAGAGCAAATGAAGTATACATTATATTTATCAACAGTTTCACATTAAACATTTTATATACATGTAATCTAAAAAAATTTTTACAGTAAACTTCAGTAACAAGCTTTGAATCTTATTTGATAATTAATTTATGTTCAACACAAAATTACAGAAGCTGGCGCACAATTTGTACACACCTTCACACATATACACTTGTCATATACATGTAATATATTTGGTGCATGCTCATATATTTCTTTCATAATTTCAAAAATAGTTTTCTACTTTAATATAGCAGATATTCATTAATGTAATTCTGTGGTAATTTATTAAAAGTATATTCTGAAATAATATAAATGTATGAACACTGAATAACACAACAAACCTAAATTTCTGATAGTTGAGGCAGAACTGAACTCTTTCCTTATTTGATCTAAATTGAGAAAACCTCCGAAACCCAAATTCTTTACTACTTGATAGATGATAGGTAGCAACGTTCAGCACATCTTGCCAGCTGGACTCCATGTTGTTGGATAGATGACTAGTCTGGGATGTACAACAAACAATCTTTTTGGGTGCAAGCAATTACCATCTAGTCAACATATAGTTAAAACTGCATATATATATACACAAGTCTAGCAACATAATCACAAGTCCTAAAGTTTGCATTAAGTCTGAGCTTTAATTAATCAGGAGATCCAAAATTTGTTCTTATCAGGATCCGAATCTGTAGTACTTACATCACTACCATAATGACTCAAGTTTCAGGAAAGTAACACTCACTTTGATCAGTTCATAATCCCTACCCAAAAATAATTCTTCCTCTGGCCTAAAACAGACAATGATTATCAAAAGCACAACAAAGCCAAAGAACCTGATAACATCAGACCAATCTTTGAGCCAATGTTATTTATCAACTACTCAACTTGGTACACCCTAAGAATCAGAAGGTGGAACAACTGTAACTACACACTAAAAAACACACCAGGATGTTAATAAATCAGCTCTGTATATGACTTGAGCTCATAGCCCTCTTCTAATATTACTTCTCTAAGTTCAAAGCTATACAAGTTATAGAGATTCAACTTCAAAACAGGCAGCAAACATCCTGATCTAGCTTGCAAATGTGTCTTATAAAACAAATTTGAACCTTAACTGTACAAGAATTACCTGTTTTGAATTGGGCAGCTGAGTTATTTGGAGACACTGATGAAATATGGTAAATGTTTAAATATTCATGTTTAGCATGTTCCTTATGGGATGAAAAGGACAGCTGCAAGTAAAAAAAAAACACACTGGTTCACAGAGTTTAAGAGATAGAATTTGAAAAAGCATAATAAATTTAATGAATTGAAATTAACTGATATGATAGGAGATTTAGAAAGTTACAGATCAAGAAAGGTGATGAAACTGGAAATTAGAAGATCAGAAAGGATGTATGAGAAAAGAGTGACTGAAAATATAAAAATCAACAGTGAGGATTTCTTTATACATATTAAAGGTAAACAAAATGTTCAAATAAAGTGGGACCTTTGATGGATGATAAAAGAAGGCTAGTATCTGATGATTATTAGATGGCTAGGATGTTGAATTTCGCTTTTATTTCTGTTCTTATTAACAAAGATTTGAGAAGTATTCCACATCTTTAACAGTTCATAAATGTAAACAAGATGACTGCACTAATTCTGTGCTGTTCAAGAAAAAATTGGGAATTTAAAAAATGATAAGGCTTCTGAGCCAGATAGTATTCCTCCAAGGGTTTTAAAGAAGGTTAAAGATTGAATATGCAAGTCACTTACTATTATTTTTTGGCATGTCCTTGAATAAAGGGCAGGTACTAGAGGATTGTAATTTAACTGATATGATTGCTCTTCTGAAAGGAGGTAATAAAAATTGTCCCAGTAATTACAGACCCATTAGTCTCACATCAGTTATGGGAAATGTTTTGAAAAATCTGTCAAAAGATGCATTGCAAAGTCATTTAACAAAGTTTAAAACTTCACTGGATAGTCAACATGGTTTCACTAAAAGAAAATCTTGCCTTACAAATCTTGCAACATTCTTTAAAAAGGTTACCAGAATCAGCTGAAAAATTGTCCCCCCACATTTTGACAGGGTGATGATTCTTCAGATGAAGGAGGCTGGGATTACAATTTTTCAGATTACAGTAAAAACTGTGCATTTTACAATATTATTGTGTCGTACGTTAATTACGTGTAATTAATTATTGTGTATATTAATCTTGTAATTTTCTGTAAACCTATTAATATATATGTACAAATCACAAGATTCAATTTTTTTGCATAATTTTACCTTAATTGCAGAGCTTATATCAACTATGGGTTCAGGTGATAGTTTTTCAGGTGAAGTTCACTGGGTGACAATTCTTCAGTTGATCCTATTACCGATTACATTGATAAAGGTAAAAGTGTTGATTTGGTATATCTGCATTTTCATAAAGCATTTGACAAGATGTGAAACAAAAGGCTTGTAAAAAATAATCTCTAAAGGTGTGTGGGGATAAGTTAATAAACTGGATAGAAAGGTGGTTAGATGGAATAAAGCAGAGGGTTGTTACAAATGGAGTTCAGTCAAACTATATTAATGTCACAACTATGGTACTTCAAGGCTCAATTTTAAGATCTTTGTTTTTCTAAGTCACATAAAATGACACAGACAAAAACATGAGCAATAAATTACTTAGATTTGCTGATGACATTAAGGTTTTGGGTGTTGCTAGCTGTGAAGAGGATACTGCTGACATACAAAAATATTTAGGCCAGTTAGTGAGTTGGGCAAATAAATGGTAGATGGGTTTTAATTATAATAAATATAATATACTACACATGGGTTATTATAATTTGAATTATAAGTATAATATGGATGGAAATGACCTTTACAGAGTCGTGTAAGAAAGAGATATTGGTATAACAGTCAATCAGTCTCTAAAACATTCCAAACAATGTGCAGTTGCTAGCAGTAGAACAAATAGGATCTTAGGTTGTATCTACAAACATACTGAATAAAAGTCTAAAAGATATAATTGCACTGTGCAGGTCACTAGTTAGGCCATATTTGGTCTAAACTGAACTACAGAAGAGGTTCATTTTCCTGATACTTGTTCTACTGTTATATACACACAAACAAATTTCAAAACACACAACTTCATGCAACCAAAAACTAGCCCCTTTAATTTAACGTTTTAGAGTACTGCTATTAGTATTGAAAATAGGTTAATATATGCATCGTGTATTTCATAAACTAACAATAAACACTGTATCTACGTCTTTCTAACAGATGACGCTGCTGAGAAAGTACAATGCATCACTCGACAAGTTACGTTGCTAATTCAACTACTAATACATCTTAATTTTTATCAATTACAAACATTTAACCACTAAACAAAAGTTCGAGATTTCTTATTATTAACCCCTATGTAAACAAAAAGGTCATTAAGACTTAATTTTCATAGAATAAATATTATAAAATATAATGTTATTGACAATAAATGATTTAGCATTATGATTAGCAACTTTATCACAATAATTCTGTTTGGTGAATCTCACTGAAAAAAAAATGGTAATAGAACGTAAAAATTAAATAATTTAGTCTTACACCTGTATTTTAATATTCACTGATTGAGAGTTTTCCCTTTAGGTCTCATACAGAAAATAGAAAAATGTAGCTGTTCTGATTCCAGTTCAACAAAAGCAGCTGGAAGGTGGATAAACTAGATTAGCACTTGGAAGTTTGAATTACCTTATTCACAAATATTCTTGATATGGAAAGCAAAATGCAGTAATAAAATAGATATTGAAATATATATCTTTTTCTATGTTTTTTCTAACAATAAAAAGTATGAACCTATTATAAAAACACGACAAACAGGGCTCTACATGTCGTTAACACACTAGAGAACGTAAAACCTAGTAGTTCCACTATTGTACTGTCAAACTTTTATAAATACTTCCACTTAAAAAACACCCTAAATTCCCGCACGTCGTAAACAAACGTTATGGTTGTTACCTACTAATGCGCAGGAGAAAATGACTTATTACTCAAAATAGAATACTTTACACCGAGCATAGAGCAAACCTTTTTGAAGAGGGTTGGACGAAACTATAGGGACCTTGGTTGCCTCTGATACAAGGAAGTTAAAACCTATAAATGAAAACATGCCCTCTATACTTCCTATTCAATTATTTATTAACATTTAATAGCATGTTATTTCTTTTATAACTGTAAAATCCTATAACGTGTTAAATTTATTTTAAAACTGAAATCTTTAATATATTTCCTAACAACTCGCAGCAAGTACAGCGGTAAGTCTACGGATTTACAACGCTAAAATCAAGGATTCGATTCCCGTCGGTGGACTCAACAGATAGCAAGATGTGGCTTTGCTATAAGAAAAAAACACACGCAGCAAACAAGGTGTGAAATAAACTGTATCTTTTATTTTTTAGTTAATAACTTTTATGGCAGAAAAAAGGGTACTTTGGGCCATAAGGGCAGTTTGGTTGCTTGTTTAGAATTTCGCTCGAAGCTATACAAAAGCTATCTACACTAGCATCCCTAATGTAGCAGTGTAAGACAGAGGCAAGACAGCTAGTCATCGCCACCTACTGCCAACACTTGAGCTACTCTTACCAACGAACCATAAGAACAGAAAAACAGAGGCGTTAGCCTACCGAGCCACATCATTTCTGTCACACGTACATAGTTACGTCATACTGACTAAGTATTAATAATAGTATTAGCATGTGTTATACAAAACCTGAAGACAAACCTATGGCAAGCCAAACTAAAAATATACATACCCATTGAACTTTTATTAGCCCTAAAAGAAGTGGGAATCCAGGAAGTGACAAAACTACTGAACACTATTTATGATACGGGTGAAATACCGGAAAACTTTAAAAAATCAGTCTTTATTGCATTGCCGAAAAAGCCCGGAACAACTGACTGTGAACAGCACAGGATAATTAGTCTAATGAGTCATCTAACGAAGGTTCTTTTAAGAGTGCTCATGTCTAGAATGAGGAATAAGATAAGACCAGAGATTTCTGATACTCAGTTTGAATTTATAGCCGATAAAGTCACTAGAAATGCAATTTTTGCTCTAAACATGCTCATGGAAAGATCACTGGAAGTACAAAAGGATTTATATCTATGTTTTATCGATTATTCTAAAGCCTTTGACAAAGTGAGACATGGTGACCTATTCGACATGTTGTCAGACCTGAACATCGATGCTAAAGATCTAAGAATCCTTAGAAACCTTTACTGGCAGCAAATGGCAGCTATCAAAATTGAAAATGAATTGAGTGAATATAGACCAATTGAAAGAGGAGTGAGGCAGAGATGTGTATTTTCACCAGGTCTTTTTAACTTATACAGTGAAATAATCCTACGAAACATCAATGAACATCAGGGAGTCAAAATAGGCGGATGCAATAACAACAACTTGCGCTACGCTGATGACACAGTCCTCATTGCGGACTCCGAACGAAATCTACAGACTCTCCTCACAACAACAGTAGACGAGAGTGAAGAAAAAGGCTTGCAGTTAAACGCAAAGAAAACAGAGTGCATGGTTATCTCAAAACAATCAATTACACCCACATGTAGCATAACCGGCAAGGACGTGAGAATAAAACAAGTCGAAAGCTTCAAATATCTTGGATATACTATAACATCAAATGCAAAGAGTGACACAGAAATAAAGAAAAGAATTGCAATGTCCAAGGATACTTTCAATAAAATGAAGTCCATATTCACAAACAGAAACATAACAAATGTCACTAAAATTAACACCTTGAATTCATATGTATGGTCTGTTCTCTTATATGGCTGTGAGAGCTGGACACTGAACAAAGATACAGAGAAGAGATTAAAAGCTGCGGAAATGTGGTTCCTTAGAAGGATGCTAAAAATATCATGGACTGAAAGAAAAACAAATGTGGAAGTCATGGAACTGGCAGGATACAAAAGGTCCCTCATGAAAACTATAAGAAAGAGACAAATGGAATTTCTAGGACACATCTGTAGGAAGAATGGGATAGAGAAACAGATGCTATGTGGAAAAATAGAAGGGAGGAAAAGCAGAGGGTGTCAAAGAACTAAATATATCGACAGCCTCAATAACTATGTCACTAAGAACTCAATGAGCAACATCGAGATGATAAGGAGGATTGACAACAGAGAAGTCTGGCATGCCATGGTCGTCGATGTCTGCCGCAGATTTGACACATGAAGAAGAAGACATATACCAAAAATTCACAATGAGACAGCACATTCCAAATTATAAACAAAAATACAAATGAAAACGTTTTTCGGTAATTTAGGCAAAATTGATTACCTCCATTCAGTGTCGTTGTTGCTCACTATTATGATATGTTTTAAGCACATTTTGCTTTCTAGTTTAGTTTAGTTTTCTTTTGTTTTGTACTTCATGCAAAGCTACACGAGGGATATCTGCACTAGTCGTTCATAATTTAGCAGTATAAGGCTAGAGGGAAGGAAGCTAGTCATCACCGCCAACTCTTGGACTACCCTTTTACCAACGAATAGTGGGATTGACAGTCACATTATTACGCCCCCACGGCTGAAAGGGCGAGCATGTTTGGTGTGATGAGGATTCGAACCCGCGTCCCTCGAGTGTATTAATAACCTGGCCTATAGTTTAGATTGCTTGTCTTTTTTGTGTGTTTGTAATTACCAAATCACACACCATTAGATCTGACTGAAACTGGGTGGCGCTGAGGAATAACAGAAGATTTTGACAGAAAACGTGTTTCTAGGTGCATTTGTTCCCCACATGACTGAAATTCATTCTTTTTAAAAATTAATAAATGTTTTCACACGAGACATTGAGCACAACACAATAACTGAATGACGTAGTTCAGTAGATAATTAAGATGATAAAGAAACTTAATTGCTTACTTGATCAACATTCAATGCTAAACAACATAGTACAGTATGTACAGAAATTTCGAATTCCTTTAGCGGGTAAGAAACACATGGTACGTTTTTTGCTACCACGTAGGTAGCTATAATTAAGTAAATGAGGGCCTGGCATGGCCTAGCGCGTTAAGGCGTTCGCTTCGTAATCTGAGGGTCGCGGGTTCGCGCCAGAGTTGCGCCAAACATGCTCGCCCTTTCAGCCGTGGGGACGTTATAATGTGACGGTCAATCCCACTATACTCTTGGTAAAAGAGTAGCCCAAGAGTTGGTGGTGGGTGGTGATGACTAGCTGCCTTCCCTCTAGTTTTTCATGCTAAATTAGGGACGGCTAGCACATATAGCTCTCGAGTAGCTTTGTGCGAAATTCCAAAACAAACAAACAAACAAGTAAATGAGATGGTTGTAATATGTAAATAAAAGTTTCTAGGACCATATTCCAATGATTGAAAGTTTATTTCACTTTTATTTAATGTGTATTAATATATCTACTTTACTACATTAAAATATCAAGATTTTAATAATAATTTACTTACCTGAATTTTTATATACTTGTGTTTCTGAGTCATTCACATTGACAAACTAGTAGTTTATGTAAGTGGAAGAGTAATTTATGTATATGTAAAAATTGTTTTGGCTGCATTTTTATATTAACAGTGTCAATGTATGTTATCACTATACAGTAAAAATGAAATAAGCTATTTCATTAAACACCACTAGTTCTAATTCCAAAGTTATGGCATGAGGTATGGATGTTTCGAGCATCATCAATAAGTTAAGGCTGTGCTATTATTACCTCACAATGATTTGTCAATAGCTTTTGTGATGAGGGTTTTACGGTTTAAAATGTTATCGGGAAATTCAGTCTGTAGTAAAGGGATTTATTATAGGATGTAAATCAGTCTATAACTCTGTGTAAATAAAATGATTAGAGGACTGTTAAGCAAAAATAAATAAATTTAACACTAACAGTGAAAGAAAGTAAGAAAACGAAAATGAAAAATCAAACTTATTTTATATAACAACACAGTATATTTAAACATTTGTCTGTGCATGATAAAGAAAATGTATCGCCACATTCACGTGTATGACGTCCATACAGAACCTTGACCTGACAAGCATTCTTTTTCTGTATCATATAGTTGCTAAGGTTGAAGAAAAGAGGAAGAGGGCTATGAAAATGTCTGACTAAAATGCATTAATTAACCAAAGAAAGTTCGGCATCATATTAGTTCACAGGTTACAAATTTCAATCAATATTATACGTGGTCTAAAGTGTACAGGTTTTGTGTATTAACTGCCTGTTTCAACAAACTGCTTTTCCTTATGTCCACACAAAATACACGCGCACGCGCTCGCTTATTTAATTTACAACAATATTTGCAGTATGTAGTCTTTACCTGTCTAGAAGAACTAACAAATTTGCAAAAATATTAGGAGAATATACCTGAAAAAACAACAACAAAAAATTCTACATCAGTTAATAATGGTTAAATTTATGTCTAGGTTTTTTAATTTCATCAGCAATTTCAGCGATGCCAGATTCAGTCACATGGTGAATTCCTTACATTGAACTCAGTGACATCAATGTTTGACCAGTTCTACAACTGTAAGCAGTTTATTTTTTATCATTCAGGAGCAGTTAACATGTGATTGGCATGTACAACCACATGCTACACTACGACCGATGCTACTGATATGCTGGACCGACGAATGGATTCTAATATATTTAAACATTCGTCTGTCCATGATAAAGAAGAGATATCGACACGTTCACGTGTATGAAATCCATATATAACCTTGATCTACATTATATTTTTTTGACAACTACTACTGGAATTAATCTTGTACACTTTGAAGGTTGTATTTCTCCATTTCTCAGAAACTACTTGGTAGCAATGCTCGCTATATCCCTGCTGCTACAAGAAAACCTATAAGGCAGTGTTGAATATATGTTTCTTGTAGCTTTGTACTGATACATGATTGTTTCCAGAATCAATCTGCTATATGACACCACACCCATAGTTGCAAATTTCTTAAACAATGTGATGAATTTCTACCTTTGTGCATAAATCAAGTTGTTTACACAATTCCCATAAAGACTTCATGTGCTCTTGAAGTTGTGAAATATTTCTTGGACATAACACAGTGACAGTGACACCAGAAGTGCAGCTAATGCGCATAACATCTGTTTCTCATCATGTTGATGATCATTTCAGCTGGAAGACAAATCATCAAATATCCATAATTACAGATTGACACTGGTACAACACTCATATTGCGATAAATCATTGATTGAGCTAGTGCAGCCTGATTTCCAAACGGAGAACAATATGTTTCACGAGTGGTTATATCACTACAATACAAAGTGTCAACACCTTAGAGTGCCATCACAGTACATCATAGTTTACTATTTGCAAATTAAAGAAGCTACCACATCCTCTTAAATGTGAATTTAGTAGAGGAAAATTAATAAACTAATAAAGAAGTAATAAGATGTTCAAACTTGGAAATCAAATAAGTTGAATATTGAAATGGGAAAATTTATTAAATTAGCTCTTTCTGGAACACTGAATATCACAGAAAAAACTGAACGTGTACTACTTAAAGTACGTCAAGTAAATTTCAATTATTTAAATACATCTATGAATGGGTTAAGTGCTAATTGCTCCTTGATGAGACAGTGGTAAGCCTATAGACTTACAACGCTAAAATATGGGGTTTGATTCCCTGCAGTGGATGCAGCAGATAACCCAAATTGGCTTTGCTCTAAAACAAATGTTATTTCTGTTGAATAAGGGCGTCACTTAATTAGCTACATACAGTTGTGTTATTAACTGGAATGCTGGATAGAGTTTGAAAATACAACTATTACTTGCTTACAAAAGAGTTTGTATGTGTGTTTTTATAGTAAAGTCACATCAAGCTATCTGTCATGTCCACCAAAGGGAATCGAATCTATTATTTTAGCATACTGAATCCATAGACTTACTGCTGTCCCACTGCAGACACTTACAAATAAAGCCTCTTCTGCAAAACACTGCTGTGATTTCTTATTAGAATAAAGACGTTGATTGTGCAACCCAACCTTCACTTGTCCTGAAAGCTTCACTCGAATTATTAGTATGTATGCAAGATGAATGACAATTGTCCATTTCACCAAGGTTACCACTGAAACCATGAAAGCTAGTGCCGAGCTAGCATAAAGAAAAAGAATAAAAAGGAATCAGTATTTCAACAGCTCAAATATTTTTATGATTCAAGATAGTAATAACCATCTTAACTGCATTTGTTAACAGTAATTACTTATTTATTATTTGTATTGTTAGAATACACAAAATAAGAACAATAAATGTCAAAGGTATCCCACACTCTACAAAATATAAAAATCAAAAACAGCTAAAATGGAATAAAATGCATCATTTAAAAAACAACCGGGATTATTACGCATTCAGCACAACAATACACCCAGCTAGTGACGTCAACTATATAACCTTTAGCTTGAATAAGTATAAATTACTCCTTGTGTTTTATTTATTGAAGGTTTGTTATTCCTTTATTAAAATGGTTTCTTTTATTTTACGTTTATTAATATTAGGTTCTCGACAAATAATTTTAACAATTTTATTTTTCTACAGTTTTCTGCATTTCTAAAATGTTCGTAGCAATGTGACGGAGTATATTCTTTTTCTGCTTTTCTAGTACTTAAATTTTTATTGACCTACAGTAACACAATGATGTCTTCAGACTCACACCGCTAGAAACTGAGTTTCGATACCCTTGGTGGACAGAGCACAGATAACCCATTGTATGGCTTTGTGTTTAATTCCAAACAATCAATTAATCAAACTTCTACCAGTCTTCCTATATAGAGATTATTAGTCCATACACTGTAAACTACTTATTTCTCGATAGTCGTCGGTTTAATTATATTGACCTTTTTTTAACTGGTAAAAATACAAATTTCCATAAAACTAGAAGCTTATACATCCTTTAAATTTCTTTTCAGAGTCATTTTATTGTATTTGATAGGCCACATACATAAAAAATTACAAAATACACCAAATTATCTGAATGATTTTTCTTTTTTCTGTCAATTTAACAGTTCTTAAGTATTTTTAACCATACCAATAACAAAATCATTCCTTTTCACAAGCACATTTTCCAGATAATGTACTTCCTTATCTATCTCTTCTTTTGAACTGCAATTAATCTTAGCAATAGCTAACAAAGGTTTTACAATTCCTAATTTTGATATTTGTGATGAGCTGACGACCTGTTCAAGTACAAATTACATGAGTTTCTTTTTCAAAATATATTCGTTTCAAAAGTATTATTAGCCTTACTAACCATGATATTGAAAAAAGATAGCCCATCTTCATTCTCATTCGTTAAATTTAATATAGGATGTAGTTAATTTAAAAAGTACTAAAACTGTTCAACTACTTGTCCTGAAATAAACCTAGCAAATGTACCATCAGCAATCATATGTGGTAAGAAAGTTGAATTCGACACTTTCGAGTCTGAACACCTGATTCCACTTTTGTCATAACATCCTATAGTGTCTATGGTCACCAGACATCATATTGAATCTGAAAATTGGGAGAAATTTGCATATTCAAGAATGCAATGACGTCAGCCTAACTATATATTGGGATGACTAAGTGCATGCTCATGTATGCCATTGTGTCAATGTAACATAAATGTCATACTTTGTTGTCTCATCTCATAACTTCTACTCTTGCCATAACAAGATGCCACCTGCTCCATGTAACAGTGTTGTTCTGAAAAACACTGTACTTCAACCAGTGATGTTGAAGCTTGTTTACAAGTGTCTTGAAATCCCATAGAGACTGCCCTATTATGTTCCAAATGTTCTGATTACTTGCCATTACCATAACCTTTTTCTACTCTCCATGCTCCTACGTCTTAAGTGTAATCATTAGAAATTACATAAGAGATACAAAGGATTGCCAAGTGAAGCACTTTTCAAACTCTTGGTCTCGCAGAAAGAACAAGATTGCCTTTAGGAATGGTTAGCAAAGACAGACCTCGAGTAGCTTTAAGCGAAATTTAACAAATAGTCAAACAAATAATTAGTTGTGATATTTGAAGAAAACTTCACTCGGCATTTTAGAACTGCAAACTTAATTTTGTTCAACTCGTGAACATTTTAAAAAATATCTTTAAGTATACTTTTGTTACAATCCAATTTTAAAAATGAAATGAAGAGTTAATTCCAAACATTTTACCCAACAGTAACGTGTTGACATCATTCTAATTTTTATGTTTTCAAATCCTCGCAAATTTATGCCTAGAATTTACAGAATTAGTTCTTATTAAATAGTTTAAGCGATAACACAACAAATTCATTTCCTGCACTGAAAGCTGTTTTTTCTCTATTTGCGCTTGCTATTGTTCACTCTGAAAGCAGAGTCAATCAGTTGCATTGTGAAAGCATCCTTTTCGTGACTTCATTCACCTTTTGGTAGTCCAAAAAGAAACTCACAGACCCATCATTCTTGTTTACAAGTACCATAAAGTATACCCATGGACAAGAATTTTAGTTCTATCATTTTTTGCTTCTTCCTAGTTTCTTTAAAGTTTCAGCCAGTTTAGCAAGTTGGTGTCATCCAGATTACTGAAGTCCAGGACTGAATCTTTAATATCAATTTTATGAGATATTTTATATCTATTGTCTAAGTCATGAGCAAATGGGTAATATATTGCACTGATCAGTTGTATTAGGTTGTCCAGAAAAAATGTTTTTGAACTGAAAAGTTTGGAAAAGTATAAATCAGTATTGTAAAACATGCTGTAATCAAAGTAAGTACCATTTGCTCCAACGTGTAATGACGCTGTTTATGCATCTGCTGTAGAAATCAGAGTTTCTATAGTTAAGAAATTCCCTGAAAGCTTCTTCTGCAGCTGCCTGGTTTTGAAAGCGTTTATTATTCAAAAAGTTTTCAAAGTGCTTGAAGAAATGAAAATCTGTAGGGTAAAGGTCTGAGGAATAAGGTGAATGAAGAAGAATCTCGATTCTCAATTCGTTCAATTTTTGGAGAGTCATCTTTGACAGGTCCAACTTTTTCGTCTTTTCAATCGCACTCAGGTGGTTGGCAATGCATGATTTTCCTGTGCCTAGCTTTTCTGCAAGCTCGCGTACAGCCTCAACTGCTTCCCTTAATGTGTTTTCATTTAAGGATGGCTTTCTTCTACGACCTTTATGGTCTTCAAGACGAAAGCTTTGGAACCAATGTTGAACTGTACATTCAGTGAAAGATCCATGGCCGAATGCCTGGTTAAAGTTCCGTGTTGTTTCAGTAGCTTTTCGTCCAATTTTGAAGTCGTAGAGGAAAATCAGACGAAAGTCTTTCTTTTCCATACTGCCTTGAGGGTTGCGAAACTTAATCTAAGTAGAGTTGAAACAGTAAACAATTAAGACACATTGAAAGTGACAAACGTTGTATTAAACTAACTCACTTATATCTCTCTTTATATATATGCACAACACTAAAGAATTATAAAATATTAACTCACGACAGAAAATTAATTAATATTACCTATACTAAACAGTATTTTAATCATGACAGAATATTTATTCTGATATTGAATGCATAAGCTCACTGAATACTCATTAGCTGCTTATTCATTACTCAGATCACCTGCTGGTACAGCGGTAAGTCTGCGGATTTACAATGCTAAAGCCAAGGGTTCGATTCCCCTCGGTGGACTCAGTAGATAGCTCGATGTGGCTTTGCTATGAGAAAAAACACACACTCGCTACTCATCACTTAACTTCAGTCGTACGCATATTGTACTATCTTTCTTTTCAGGTCTCCCGCTGATACAGCGGTAAGTCTACGAATTTACAACATTAAAAACAGGGGTTTGATTCCCCTCAGTGAACTCAGTAGATAGCCCGATGTGGCTTTGTTATAAAAACACACACATTCTTTTCGGTGGTTAAGATACTCGACTCGCAATCTGAGGATCGCAGGTTCGAATTTCTTTCACTAAACATTCTCGCCCTTTCAGTCATGAGGTCGTTATAATATGATGATCAGTTATTGTATTTGTTCTTTATGTTATACTGTTACGTTCATTGTTTTTCAGTGTAATAGTCCAAGGCAATTTGATTATAAAAGTAGCTGCAGTTTGTGTGTCCAATAAATTTAATAATCATTTTTTATGTTTATTGGAAAAATACTTTTTTATCAGTGGTGTTTTATCCTGTTAAAACCAAAAATCACAATTCGTAATAATAAGAGGCTCTACCACACTGACTTTGTTTACCGACCGAAATTTCTGGTGAGCCTTGATTAAATGAAGCTATAGTCCACAGAGAGGGTGCGACAAATCTACATCACGATTATATTTTCAATTTTATCTATGGTGAATAAAACAAAGAAATCTGTGGAATAATCATTAAACAGTTGATCCATTATGTTATACCAAATAACAAATTATCCACAGTGCTAAAATATTATTCATACTCTTGAATTAATATAGTTTCCATTATAAATGCACAAAGTAGATGGCGATTCTGTCATTAGCAGACGATTTTATTATGGTTTAACGGAAGATTTTAGTCGTTGTTGGTATAACGAATGGCAAGTTTTTGTGAAGTAATATTTAGCATATCTAGTAACTAAACTCTTGTGCATAAAGATTTTACTGCTTTTGCCGCAATAAACATTAATACACTGCTATTATTTATATGATCATTATGTAATTAGACTAATTACTTAAATAAGAGTAAAATATAACCCGTAATTACAGAGTACAAACCTTAACTTGAAGTTGGAGTAAATAAAAACATTTATGTAAATTTGCTTAGTTAGAACGATGCTTTACCTTTTTAGTTTAATAAAATCAAAGTTAATGAAATAATACTAACAGTGAAACGCGAAATACTGTATGACAAGGTCTATAACTGTATACTATCTAATTCTAAGTTCTAGTTGTGGTACATAAATATGCTGCGAATTTCTAGTACTGCTGACACTTGGTAAAGCGTGGATGGGTAAATATTTAATGGAATATTAATTGGCGCCAGTTATACTATGCATATATCCTAAACGACCGAGGTAAAGAAAATGCCCAAGTAGCTCTAAAAATTTCTTTACTTCACAGAAAATTTGTGTGTAACTGGTTGGAATACTGGTATCCAGCACAGAAGTATTGTGAGTTTGTGATTAATGAAAGGTTAATCTTAAAGCATGGAGAATTAATTCTTTTATATTTAATTGTATAAAAATGCAAAACCACAAATTTACATGCATCTCTGCATGTACCCAGTGAACCTCCATTCTAAATGAAGTTTCATCTACTGCAGATGAGATAGTGGTATGAAAACTCATAAAACAGTAAAATGCAAAATTGAAAATGTGTATGTACCAGTATATGGACATAATGAATCTCCATACCAATTCAGGTGAAGGTCCACTTACACCTTACTAAGTAGTTACATGGACATACAACAGACATTACTATTATATTATATAGATTACTGAAGCAAATCAGATGATTTCAGTAACACTACATTACAGTGGAACAAAGAAAACAATGGAATACACTACAGACATGTATAGAAAATGATTGAGATGCAGAAAATGCTCTTATGGCTTTGATAATTTATTTGATCTGAACAAAACATATTATTGAAAAGGAAAACTAGTTGAATTTACCATAATCAAAATCAGCCTTGAGCAAAGAAAGTAAGGAACTGTAATATATGCAGGTTTATTTGGTTATACTATATTAAGATGGGAATAGGACTTTTGAAGAATGACACAGAGATTCAAATATCTAATGATTATGAGCAGCTGTGTTATTAAATTTTTACTATCTCTTTTGTTCATTGTTCACTAATGAAGATCTAAGTAATTCATCATTTTCAAGAATTGCTAGATGGAAATAAGATTGAATATGATAATCATGTTAATAATCTAAGCTTGTTATGAAAAAATTGGGAAGTTTAAAGAAAGATAAAACTCTAGGACCAGATAATATTTACCAGAGGAGTTAAAGAGAAGTTAAGGATTAAATGCATGATTGATTTGCTACTGCTTTTTCTAAATCCTTGAATAGTGGTCAGGTATCTGAAAATTGAAAGTTGGCCAATGTTACTCTTCTTTTCAAGGGAAGTGATAAAAATTGTTTAAATGATTATGATGTTAAAATTTTTTGAAAGTTTGATAATAGATTCAGATTCATTTAGCGAAGTTTAAATATATGTTGGATAGTAAGCATTGTTTCACTAAAGGAAAAATCTTACCTTAATAATCTTTTACGTTCTTTGAAGATGCTTCTGCTTATGCAATCTTTGGGTAGAGGAATGGATTTGGTGTATCTGGATTTTCAGAAAACATCTGACAATGTGCCATATAAAAGATTTGTTAAAAAGATATTTTTGTAGATATGGAAATAGGTTGGCTAAGTGTATAGAAACTAGCTGGAAGGAAGGACAAAGAGTGTTGTTATAAATGGAGTTCAGTCAAACTGGCTTCATGTCACAAGTGGGGTACTTCAGTGAACAATTTTGGGACCTTTGCTATTTTTATTTTACATCAATGAAGGAAAATGGTAAATAAATGATTTACATTTATTAATTACATTTTTTTTTGGTTTTGCTGGCTGTGATGAAGATGCTCTGCTTTTAAAAGTACTTTGAATTATTAATTATAGTAAATCCAAGGTAATGAATTTGGGACATCAAAGTTTGAATTATAATTTTGATGAGAATAACCTAAACAGTTGTGTGGAAGAAAATTATCTTGATGTTCTGATTGGTCAGTATCTTATGCCATCCAAGCAGTTTATTGTTGCTAATGGTAGGGCAAATAGGACATTATGTTGTATCTGTGGAAATACTGAATACAAGGCTAAAGAGGTTATGATGTAATGCTAAGGTCATTGATTAGACCATACTTGGAGTACTTTAGTCAGTCTTGGACTCCTTACCTTAGAAAATATATTGAATTGTTGAATTTGGTTAAGAGGAGGGCTACTAGGATGATACTTGGGATGGAAAGAATGTTATATGAAGGACAGGTTAAGAGCTTTGAAATTATTTTCTCTTGTAATAAGAAGAATTATATAGGGTCTGATTGAGGTGTTTAAGATTGTAAAGGGCATTCATGGTTTTGATGCATCATTTTTTTCATTTGTAATGGTAAGACTTTTAAGACTAGGGGACACAGGTATACATTTTAAGTGTAGGAATCATCCTTAGCTGAGAGAGCTATATTTTTTTTAGTGTGGTTGGTGATTGGAATGGGTTACCTTTAGATGTTGTGGAAGTAGTAAATTTAAGTGAGTTTAAAAGAAGGCTTGATTAGTAATTGAATGATAACACTGGCTTTATTTTACTTTTAAAGTTTAAAGTAATGGATGGGATGGTTTAAATTATAATTACCCCAAAAGCTCCATGTTATCCTTGTATGCAAATTATATATTGGCAAGATTAAAAGCCACTGTCAAACTGAAATGCAGTATTCATTTACTGACTATAGACCTATACTAAGCAGTCTTGCATTCTCTTCCATGCTGTATTTGTGAGATTTCTGCATACATTGAAAATCACAAGCATCTTGTATCAAATGTGAATGGATCTTCAAGAGTTGGGTATGCTTGTACAGGAGTATTAGATCTTTCTTCAGTTTTGTTAAATGCTTTGAGAATAATTTTGCAAAACACACTTTCATTAAATAAAGTAATTTTTTTAAAGTTATAATTTGAATACTACTGGTAGCTTGAATAAACTAGGAAGTTTTTTGTTTTTTTACAGAATAATTGAACAACTAATGGAAAGCAAGTTGTCATTATTCATAGTTTATAATTTCCTTCTTTTTTTTCAGTAACTCTTGTGAAAAAAAAAACATCAATGAGAGTATGCCAAAGTTCATTAATATTGATCATTACTTTGAGGCAAGTATAAAGGATTCTTTTATCTATTTCTGCAAGGCATTTAATTTCTTTCAGTGATTGGCATTGAAAATTTAATAGATGTTATCTGTCAATTAAGTTACATTGTAGGCAATTCTATTTAACTAAATTATTTCAAACTAATTTTTATTGAGGAACCTAATTAACTGAAGACTTAATTCAAAAATACAACAGTAACTTTTACAATAGGCAAGATCAGAATGTAATAATAATGTTTTGACTCATAGGATTGCAATTTATTGTTAGGTAAGTGTTATATAAGATTTGAAACATTACAATCATTAAAATCGGAACTTGACTACTGTAAGAGTTGCTGTTGTATCTTTAAATTAATATTTAAAAGTAGGTTATACAAGTTTTTAGAAATTAAAATATGATACTTGCAATAGTTTTTCTCTTGTACGTCCAGTTTTAAACAACTCGCACATACTGTGTACTTTAAGTATAAATTGTTAAAGCCATAATCAACCAAATATGGTTCTTTGTAAATTGCTTCACTGTTTTGATAGTTACCAACTTTGAATGGCAGGATAGGTTTAAAATTGAGTCATATGACTTACAATCTTCTGACCAGTATGAAAAGGTCAACCATGGCGACTGGTCCTGTGAAATTCTTTCAAAGTCTGGTCTGTTTTTGAAGAAAGTATTCCTACAGCAAGGTTGTTAAATCATGGTATTGAATTACTTTTTTTAAAATAATGTACCACCTAGGTAATGATAAATTAATTTATTTCTTCAGTAGAATTTGCTACAGGTTATGCTCACTCTTACTTCCATTGGCCTAACTTTACATTCAAATTGTGTTTAACAGAACTTATAAAATTATTATATTCATAACTTAATTATAAATAAACTAACCAGCAGGATGTAAATTATAGACACACTGAACCTCACTGTTGAACTGAATTGCAGCATTTATTGACATGCTATATTAGGGAATCTCAATTTGCAATATAATTAGCTGCTACATGCACTACAAAAATTGCAATTGACCTGTAGATTTTTCTTTACTAAACCATACATTTTCATGCAGAACTTCATTAAGCATTTAAAAGTATAAAACTAAGATGGTTATACTTTTGAACACTTATATTCCAGTCTTTGTTTTATGCAATTTGGTTGCAAAAATATCAGTGTCACTAGGTGTTTCTTTGTTTTTTCGCAGGCATCTAAACTATATCAGTCTCTTCTAACTGAATTTTGCCTTCCCAGAATTTTTCATACTGAAAAACCAGATGATTATCCAAACAAAGGAAATCTTCAAAGTTTTAACTACAAATATCCATGGACCAAAAGTGAGTTTTGACTCTCATTCATAAAATATCATTTAAAAGCCATAGTTCCAATGTATGTATTAATATCAACTTAATGGTATATCTAATAACTGGGTATATCCTCTCTCTCTCTCTCTTTATTTAATAGTGAAGATTTCAGTTAACAAATATGGCAGTATTCCCATTACAAGTTTGTGTGTAGCTGGTTCAGTGACGATACATGTGGAGAATATTTTCTAGATAACTACTAAGGGAATTTTGTTGTAGCTCTACTTTAGTCTTTTATTTTGCATACTCTAAAACAATATGCTATAAAAATAAAGAAAACTTTGTTAAATCAAGGTGCTTAAACCTATATGCTTGTATAAATATATTACTAATATATAACAAAGGTACTTTGACAAGATACTCTACTTCAGTTCTGATACATAACTATTCTTATTTAGTAGTACCTTTTAGTATTGTGATAATATATTTTGTTTTCTTTGGTTGCTCTTTAGTTTTATTATGAGCCATTGTCAACTTTATTCATGTTCCATATTCAACACTTTCCTGTCCTACCTGTGTGCTTCTCTATTCATTGTGTATTCTTAATGCTGATTGGAGTTCTGGAATGATTGGTCCTCTGTTACTTGTTTCTTTCCCATTGTAAAGAATAGTCTTTGATCACAGTCTGGTTGGTAATTTTTGCAGGATTGAGGGTTTACATGATACATGTTATATTTCATTTCTTTGGACACTATCTCCAGGGTTTTTTCAATATATGATTTGGTATCAGTTTCATACCTTGTATTTCAGACTTGTTTTATTTCCATATGACTTGTATTGTGTGGTCTGCATTATGTCTGACATCTGAATTTGGCAGGAATTTTATTAACAACACTACTTGTAAATTTGGCTTCTGTCACCTTCATCCAAATGTGGTTGTCATAACACACTCAGGTGGTTGGGCTTTCCAGTTGGATAAATCTTTTTTGTTACCTGCCTAACAATCTTCTATTTGGGGAGTGTCGTTTTAAACACCCACAACCATTAGGACCATCCATTCTTCTACTTGAATACTATCTATGGAACTTTCTGTTATCCATATCATTATAGTTTATTTTGTTACTGCTAACAAGGTTCTAACACATTGGGTGATGTGGCTTTTGTGGAAGCACTCTTTCCTTGGGTCTGGAATATTTGCGATCTTTTCAGTAAATGCTGCACAACCCATGGTCTCTTGCTAGGGTTCTTTTGGATTCTCATCATAACTTTCCTTTTCCTTCCTTCTTCACCTATATGCAGTGGTGGTTGAACATATCCTTCATATTGTTAGGTTTACCACTTTCTGTCCCTCATTTGGATTTGTTTCTTTTCTGTAATGCTCATATATAAATTTGGGTTGATCAGTAGGAGGCTTCAAGACAATGATGGTCAATGGGCAAAAGGTCTTGCCATGTTAACATCATGGCATTTTTGGCAGTCCAGTGTGCTTTGGGTCACTTTCGTCTCGTTTGGATTTGACAATTAATGTTTCATTCCAACTATTCAATAGTGATAGCTTGTTTGATTGTCATTGGGGCACACATTCTTGTTACCTGTGTGGTAGATAGTTTTGAACCAATATACTTGACATACATTTCCTGGCATTTTGTGCTCCAGGTGCTTTTGTTCTCATTACAGATTGCCTTTCCAGTCCCAATGCACTTTTTCTCCCAAGGAGTGGCCTCTTGTTCTCAAACATTTTGGTGGCTCTGCCTCCTGTGGGGTACTCATTCACAGGAAGCAGTTGACTTCTTTCTTGGTTACCTTTTTTTTGTTTTTAATCTTCAGTTTATCATCCACTTGGCCTGGTTGTCATCACGTTTAGACAGGATTAGATCTAGTTTGTAACTTTAGTTTTATCATTCTTTCAGTCTTGTTCACAAGGTGATTTTGATCAGTTATGTCTCTCTGGGTCAGGCTTTTCTGATTGATTCTTCCTGTCTGGCACAGATCTGTTTCTTTCAGCTGTTTTGACTTGATAGGTTCTCTTTGTTTTGAATCAGTTTTACTGACCCACACTTTATGGACTCATATGGAATATTCCCTTCTTCTCTGTCCCATATATGATGCTCTGATTGTTTCATTGCTTTCAAGGCTTCTTTCTGTTAACTCTATTTCCTACAGTTTTATTCACTTGCAATACTGATCTGTTTTTAATTTTCTTCCTTCATCCCTTACTCATTGGGTTTGGTTTATGATTCAGTTGTTTTTTTATTCCATATCTTGTTCCTTCCATAACCAATTTTAGGTGTCTTCACTTTGATCAGGTCCTTTACCTTTTACCTGCATCTCAACCCTATAGTCTGTTAGAAGTACTTCATCTGTCTAGCATTGGGATTACATCTCATATGTTCATCTGCTATTATATACTTTGGATTGCTGTTTCCTTCTTGATGGAATATCATGGTACCATTTCCCACATCTCACCATTCTTCACTTTTTGGTAAGACTGAACTGAGTAAGTTTTATTTCTTTTGTTTTATATATATATATATATATATATTTCCAAGGGTCTGTCCCATGTTTTAAGAGGATCCCACTCTGTGGTGAGTGATGCCTTCTATCATTTAGAATTGTACAAAAACCCAAATTGTAAGGCCATGATGTCTTCACATAGAAATTATGTCGACAAAACACACAATGTTCATCAAAATCATGTAAACTGGAGATGGTGTGTTTCACAAGATTACTTGTAGTTATTCATTGTGATATATTTGCTTCATAAATATGCCCATTCCAGACTGTACTAACATCTGGACTTTGTGGGTAATGCAGAAGGAGGCTGCTGCCCATCCCTGCCATTCTTTAGACTGAAATTTGGGTTTGGTCTGTTTTACAAAAGAGGGTTTCATTGCCACCCATTTCACTGTTTTAGATGTGAACATTCCTCCAAGGTTTCTCCCTTATTCCTAACAGTGGAGTAAGAGAGTTCTTATCACTTTCCAGTTCCATTCAGATGGTGGTATGGTGGTGTTATTCTGCTGGTCTAGGTGATGAGATGTCTTCCAAGTAAATGTTTCATCTTTGCATTTTTTTTGTTTTTTTGGATGCTGTAGCTTTGAAGTGTGCTGTCATAATAATTGGGATCCCTCATCCTATTCTTGCATGAATTTTAGTTCCTGGCCAGTGGTTATGTTTTAGATTTAGAGCTGAGCCAATCAACATCATGTTCTCACATGTGTATGATTGGGATCACTTATCTTACTCCTGCATGGGTGTCAGTTCCTGGCAGTTTTGGATTTAGAGCTTAACCTATAACCACATGTCTTCACATATCATGCAGTTGGAATCTCTACTCTACTCCCATGTAAATGTCAGTTCCTTGCTGTTGACTTTTGGATTTAGAACTGAACCATTCAACAGGACCAAATTAAAAGCTATTCAGTACCTAGATAATGTGCAGGCTGAGACTGAGTCTGATTGCCTTCAAACCTTTTTTATTTTTGACTAATGAAAATATTCTGAACAAATTCTTTCACAGTAGCTCATCTTGTGACAGTCCAAGAATTTCATTTTTAGTGTTGCAATATGAATGTCCCCTCTATCTCTGGTAATCATTACATTGTTTTCAGCAAAACAACCAAATGGAACTGTGGTCATATTACCAGATGAGAATGATTTACCCTCAAGCACATTCTCTTTCCTATACATATATGGATGTTAGTTCCTGGCTGTTGAGTTTCAGACACAGTTGACTTGCCATATGCAGTTTGTAGAACCCTAGCCATTCTATATCTTCAAGTACATCATTTTACCTACATTTTGCTTATCGGGGAGATTAAAAGGATAATATATTTTGTTTGTTATCACTGTGTAATCACTTTCTCTCCCATAAGGATGTGATTCTCACAATTTTCTGCCCAGATCTGTTTCACCTTTTCCACATCTGAGTGAAGAGTACAGAAGTGGTGCAGTCTACCATGTATAATTCTCTTATTATAGGGTTCCTTCATAGAATGTTTTTCTGATGCTTTTGAAGAATATTTCTACTTTCTGTCTTGTACCAGTTTTTTCATCTATTCAGTGTGGGAATCTTTGTACAGGGAAGTAAAATACCTTGTCAAAAGTTATAAAATTCCTTCACTAAAAATGTATTTCTAACAGGTCTTTACTTCTGCTCACACTCTTTACTCTTCCTCCCCATTGTTGGTAGAAAGTGAAGAAATTGGTTAATGTTTACAGTAATATAATACTTTTACAGAGGGGCTGATTAAAGTTAAGGCAGACCTAAGACTAAAAGTTTTCTACTGGGCCTGTTATGACCACAGCTAAAGACTAAGACAAAAAGAAGAAAGATCTGATTCTTATGACAAGCCTATTTTTGAGCCAGGGCCTAAGGCTAGAGCTCTAATATCCTCTAATCTGCCCCTAATTTTAACTCTGAGAACATGTTATACATTATCATCTGTAATGACATTAGAAGTGTTGTTTTTTTAGTTTTTTTTATTAACACAAAAAATGTTTAACTTTCTGACTAAACTTGAAGTGATAGTTAGGTAGAGTAGCTTAGTAGGAGTAATATGAGTAATATGGATGTGTGGCAGTACTATTGGTACATGATAATTTATATACAAGAATAAGTTAAACAATGTGAACAAGGTGTATAGAGGAGTGAAAGGCTTGTAACATGTGAAAAAACTTTTGCAAATAGATTGCAGTACTGAATGAAAATAGCTATTTGCATGAGCAGAAGCATTACCTGTCAGAGATATATTTTTAATCTAGGAAAATTATAAAAAATTGTAAAACTTTTTTTTTTTTAGAATAATTGTGTTATGTCTTAGTATACACTTTTATGAGTGTATTCTGGATTATCTGGTGTTTTAAGAAATTAACAACATAGTTAATCATATAATATAAAAAACCAATGTCTTTTTCTAGTCAAAGCAGACAATGATTTTATACTTGAGGAAGCTAAAAAAAGTGATGCTGCTTTGGAAGTGTTATGTAAGAATCTGCCAGCACCAATATCATCACCTTGTATGAAGTATGTAAACATTTTAATTACTGTATAAAGTAGTCTAGTTTGAACAAATAATGACAAAATGTAGATACTAAGCAATTAATAGAGCATTATTTTGATGTGAAAGTTATATTTTACTGAACACTAAGGAATAGATGTAATATAAAGGAAGTTGAGTCAGTTATATTCAAATAATATTAATTGTACTGTATAAATCAGAAAGTTATGGGACAACCACAACTAATATAAAGTTGCAGTGGAATGGAATGTATCAGAACTACATTTCAACATAACTTGATATTTTGTAGGCAGTATGCATTTGGGGAGGTTATGTAATAGGAGTTTCCAACATAAAATATTTATACTCTCAAATCATTTAGACATATTTACATCAGAAATTTAGAATTTCCTAGATTGAAAACAAAGAAACATATAAATATGAATAATTTTGGAGTACCAGGACCATCCAGAAAGAGAACTGCCACAAGTCATAATGTGGATGTGATAAGTGAAGTGAAACATCTTATGAAATGTTCAAATTTATAAATACAACAACTGTAGTAAAAGTCATCCACATAATCCAGGCAAACAGTGAATAAGGTGAGTTGAATTTCCAACTGGAAAAGTTACACAAGCTGCTTCAATGATATTTCAATCAGCTAGAGGGTAGAACAGGCATTCATGCTGCTCATAAAGAAAAATGACATGTAGATCAATTTGCATGCATCCACTAGGAATTTGGTTGTGACTGTGTTGTTTAAATAGGTGCTGAAAAGTTGCTGCAGACTGGAGTGGTAAGTTATGGACATGACAGCTTTATGATAAAGACACGTGCAATTGAAACTTCTTTTCAGGACTTTTGTCAAGATACTTTGTTGTCAGAAAGAGCGTGATCAGACATGGCAATGTGGACTGTAATGGCATGGTGAGACTCCAAATTCTCGTTAACATAACATGCTCAACCTTTTGTATTTGATGAATAATGTATTTTTACAATAGTGATGTAACATTAAAACTTTATCACTTTTGTAATTTGTTTACCAAATAAGAATAAAGAACTGTCTTATCAAATTCTAAAAGAAATTCTTATTGCTTACTCAAATATTCTTGAATAGTATTTTTTATTTCTTTGAAACTTTATTCAGTTTTTCTTTTATGTGAACTGATAAAATGTATTTGTCACTGCTTTGGTCTATGTATCAACCTATTCTGTCATTTAAATTATAAATTTCCTTGATTTACAACATAATTTATAGAAGTATTTTTAGTTTTTTATATCAGTCAGCAAAGATCAACCTTTCAGAAAATCATAGACATGCTTCTTGTCACATAATAATTTCATCACTAGTTTGTTTATTTGAAAAAGTTGTATTGCTAATATATCATCACATCGCTTCTCACCAAGAAAAATGTTTTGGACACATTTGATGTTTAATGAAGCAGAAAACCTCTATGAATTGAAGAATGTTAACTGAGTGACTAATTTCAAGTTTTATTTTGGTTACAATATGAAACTTACTTTTAAAATTTCATACTTAATATAATTACATTTGATTTGATCATATTCAGTCATTTCGTGAAAATAAGTGTACTTTGTTTTACCATTTCAGATTTAGAATGTTAGTGTACTGCTTTAATAAAACAAACATATTGTTGCTAGTTTTGTAGTTTAAAATATAGATGTACTTTGGCTCTGTGTCTATGGAATTTTTCTTTTGTATATGTGATTATGTGTGACAGCTTTCCAGCATGAAAAATTCTTAACTATGTTAACATTGCTCTAGCCTTGAAAGTAAGTGTTTATATGTATATATATATATATATCTGTGTGTGTGTGTGTGTATAAAGACTAATGTATGTCATTGTCCTCGTCTAATAAGTATGAAATGAATTTTGTAGTATTGTATTTTGAAAAAATATAATGAAATATATTTGGATAGGTTCTGTTGTCTATATAATAATTTAATTGATGTAAGGATAAAAGAGAACAAGTTCAAATACATAAACTATGCATTTTTCAATAACTTATATTCACAGACATTTTATTTTTGTTTTATATTCAAAACGTTGTTTTAATTAAATGTTGATGATAATACTCAAAACTGAATTTTCACAATCTTAACTTCCATGTTAATTTTCAAAACAGGAATTAAGAACATTATAATATAGTTACACTATAAGTTAAATATTGTGATATTCATTGTTTTATCTTGTACACAGAGTAGATGTGTCTCAACATTCATCACCTAATAAACAACATGAAAAGGAACAGTCGTTTGTTCTTATCAATTTAAACCAGTATAGGGAAAACCTTCATCTTGGTAATAATTTTTTATATTGTATACTTTTATGTTTTTTATTAACTTTTTCCAAATGGCAACTTGTTTGTTTTAAGGAAACTTAATAATTTAATTCCTTGCATGTTCTTCATTCTGAAGGATTTGTTATTTTTGTTGCTTAATATTATAATAACTCTTTATAAAATAAGTATATTTATATACTGAATATAATGCAGTACTAGTTTTTATATAAAACTTGGCATTGTTACAATCTTACCTTATTAATACACCAATTCTAGATTTAAACCAACCTAATCCTAAAAATCAGTTCTTGTTAATTACATTTTGAAGATTTTTATTAATCCTTTTATTTTCAAAATATTATAAAAAATTAATCTCCGTAGAATTTAAATTAGACAAAAAGAGGACTCCCATAATTGTTTGTTTTTGATTTTCAATCACTTGTACACAAACTTGCAGATATGTACACAGTTTATCATTTTCTACTTGAATTTGCAGGTTTTTATGGCAGCTTTTCTAACTTACTAACTTTGGCCTGTGTGTTTCATTAAAACCAAAAAAAATAAAATAAAATAAATCCATATATTACATAAAACTTATGATTCACATTCCTTGGTCAGCAGTAAGTTTATGGAGTGATAATGCTTAAATCCAGGCTTTGGTTTGCTTGATGTATGTTAATAAATTAATATCAGCTGTGTTAACCATAACTTATGTTCAGAAAGTGTAGAACAGAGATAAACTGCTTTTTTTTAACTTTTGAGAAATGAAATTTTACCCATATTCCTAGTTAGGTGTACACTCAGTACTGTGCAAAAGTATTAGGACAAAGTCAAAAATTAGATTTTAGGTTACTTTCAAAGAACAATGTTAGGTAACTTTTATCAATCTTTATATTTAGTATAATAGAAACTTGATTGAAGTGCTTGAGTTCATTAAACAGTTAATATTTTATGAATCGTCTTTTTATTTAAATAAATAGAGGCAGTCTTTTAGGCAATGTTGCAACATACGTAATCAAAGTGACTTTTGGAATTTTACTCCTGATGTCTTTGATACATTTCTATAAAGTTTCTTTTGAAGTAACTTTTGATTTGTCAAGTTTTTAATCTATCAAATCCCAGATCTACTCATCTGGGTTGAGATCAGGGCTTTGTTTGGAGTCATTGCATCATTTGAATGACTCCAGCAGCTTCCCTCTTAGTTTGGGGTCATTATCTTCTTGGTAATAGAATCTTTTACCAATAATAACACAAATCACTGGGTATGCCATAATGGGTCAGTATCTGCTGGTACTTGTACTGGTCCATTATTCAATCTATTTTGCAAATATCACTTGTTTCCTCAGCAGAAAAACACACTAAACCATCACACTGCTTGCCACATGCTTCACGGTTGGTGCTGTACATTGTGGTATCTTTCACCTTTTTTCTGCTGGATGTACAACCTATGCTTTGAACCAAATATTTAAAACTTGGGTTCATCTCAGAATTTCCTTTTATAATTCAATTTTTGTACTTTTAAGCAAATTTCTGTTTCTTAAAAATATGTGGAGATTGAAGCACAAGCTTTTTTTTTTTAATTGCTGCATGACCAGATATTTCATTCTAGTTGAGTCTTCACGATACTGTAGAACTGGACATTTTTCTGTTACTTGGAACATGGTCATTTATCTCATACTTGAGATCAGTGGCATTCTTCCTTCTGTCCCAAAAGCTTAATAAACAAAAACACTTAACGTCAGCATCATCAAATTCAGGTGTTCTATCTCTTCCTTTCATATTTTCAAACTTACCTGTCTTGGGCTTACAGTTTAGGGTGTACTTTACAGTATTTGGGGAGTATGTCATGTCAGCAGCAATTTGTTAGAGAATTTAACCAGCATCACGTAAAGCTTTTATGTGATTTTTCTGCTCTGCAGACAATCCTGTACAACAATAGAACTTAATGTATATAGTGTTAAACTGTTTTGATCAAGCTTTATCTGTGGAGTGATGTTAAATTGATTTCTTCCGTTGTATACCTGTATTATGAACTAGCTTCTTTCTATATAGTTAAGATACTGCATGATGATTAGTTCACATTAAATTTGACTAATATGTTCACTCAAACATAACCCTTATGATATGCCCTTTGTACAAATATATGGGAATCCTAAATAATGGGAAATATTCTCACCTTGACCCATTCATTTGTCAATAGGGATCAGTGAATCATTATCACAGTATTGAAAGTTACATTCTGTAAAGGCATGGAAGAATTAGCCATATAAAAAAAGAAAGAATGATAAAGTATTCTCTTGTACTAACAATTTTGCACAGTAATGTAATTTTTACCTAACTAGTTTTTATTTGTTGTTGTTGGTAATGGAGGTATTTGTAAACAATTTATGGTTCTATCAAAATTTTTATTAAATAAAAAAAATATGTTGTGATAAAAAAATTTGTTAATGAAGCTTATGATCCTTATGTTTCAGGATAGAAAAGTTTTATGAAAAATTTACTTTAAGGACCTTTGCACATTTCCTAACATTCAACTGACTTTACAGTTAACAAGCTGATATTTGTAAATATGTTAATCATACATGTTAAGAGCAAATGTTGTAAAAAACTTGTAAATTAGATATCTAAAGCCTAAAGAATGTATAGATGTTTTAATCTTATTTAAATGTTTTAACTTGGTGTTTTATAATTATATAATTTTTGATGTTATGTCTCACCAAATCATATGATGTCATATGTATGTTGCACATTTGATTTTTGGAGTGTATGTAAATCAATTGTAGTTTTTATCTGAGTGTACGTAATACAGTTTCATTAATTTGTATATTTAGACCACCCATGCTGTTTGGATGAACCACTAGATGTAACTGAAGGCTTACAAAGTGGTCCTTCACTAACATTTTTACTGCAGAAGATGAAACCTTTAGCAGTGAATGACCCATTTGAATGTGATTTGAAGCCTGATCGTCTGTTTTTCCTGTGAGTTACAAAATGTTTGTGATTAAGTCCCTTTATTTCCCAAGTACATACAAGTATCCATTACATAATAAATATTTTGTGTAAATACATTAAAATGAAATATCTTCTTTGGTGTATTTACTGTTTATATATATAGCAAGTTGGAGTTTAAACTGCCTATTTTTTAAGTAAGGCATACATAGTTTACACTAATCTTTTTGTTTATAGTGGCTCATAAATGTGATAAAATAACTTGATAAATCCGTACTATACTGCAGTAACTAATTAAGTTACATTGCAAGTTTTATTTAACAGTTCACTTGTGACATTTGAATTTTGCTGGATTTATAGAAATGAACTAGAAAAATGCATTGCTGGAATGGACCAGAATGAACCAAAATCAAGATTTGAACTGTTTACTGGAAAATTAGATTTCAAGATGGTTGATCTACCTAAAGAAACTCTTTTTTCTTTTTTTGAATCTAAGAAACAAGTAAGAATTTGTTTCCAGTAACTATATTACCACATTATTAATAATAGTGCACATTAAAATACAATGTTCTCTTGAGATATATCTAGATGAAACTAAATTAAGTAATAGTGGATCCTACACACACACATGCTAACCTTCAATTTTGATCTTTAGAATCCACTAACACTTTTTTTTTTCTCTCTTAATTGCTTTTCTCAATTACAAGTTTCATACTAGCTTCATTTTCATGTGGCTAAATTCCATCATCTTCTGACTCTTAATTAAAGTACTTCGCTAGAGTTTCTTTAATCACATAAAGACACAATTGACTGGGATGTATTATTATGCTCATGCAGGAGTCCCTCAACTGTTGTCAGTTATACATTAAGCGACTAACTCTTTGAATCATCATATGTGATCTGCTTCACCCATAAGCTGAAGGTTTCTGTTCTGCTTTCAAATACTAAAGTTCCACCTGGTCTCCACTTTGTTAAATTCGTTTCTTCATTGTCTTATAGCATATCTTCTCATATAATGGCCTCTCCTAGCCATTGATAAATAAATTCACACACATTAAGTGATGAAGACGTTACTGCTTCACATATATATGTGAACACTGTTGGATGTCTGCTGTATGTGGAGGATCATACATCATATATACAGGAAGCAGGAATTCTCAACTGAGCATTAACAATTACCAGTATACTATCGTGACTTTTTCACCCCAGTCAGTATGATCTGGATTAAAAACTTAGCATTTACCTGTCTCTTTGTATTAGTTTTTCCACTAAATCATTGGACCGAGATTGGTATGTGAAGTTTGCATCTTCACCATACCCAGCCCTTTATAGAATTCGGGAAACATTTGATTGATAGTTAGCTCCCTAATATATGTGGATCTCTTCATGTTCTACAAACATGATATTATCAGTGATGTGCGATTGTGAATTCTTTTTATCATGTAGAAATGAATGCTAGAGAATAGTTTTATATATCTTATGTGGCATGACACACAGTCCTAAAATATTTAGTTTATTGTTTTTATCAAATGTTGCTACAGTTTACCTCTCTGTTCTGCCTCAGCAAAAACACTGGGTAACCTAATAAACCAGCAAGCACACATGCATGCAGATGTATTATATTTTTTATTGCTAGAGATTTGTAGCTTATGTTTTTATAGCTTATTCTCCATTTTAATGGAAAATGAATTAGTTATTGTTAAAAATACAAAAGTTTTATTGGTACTTGTGCTCAATAAATTATTTTCCAAAATTGAAAATCATTTATATATATAATATGGGGTGGGATGCACAAGGCTGAAGGTTAGCCTACTGGTAGGATAGCTAGTACCCAAACTGTGACCTTGCATAGTCAGAAAAAGCAAAAATAATATGAATAAAATAATTTCTAACTTAGCATTTCAAAAAAAATAAGTGTTTGAAAGTATCTTAGTAAAAAGCATTACTTGTGTCAGTCCTTATTTCTAATGATGTTTTGAATAATATTATCAACTTATATATTTATATATTATTGACATGTGTTGAAGCGTGTGTGTGTATTATAACCATAAAATTTTCAAGCCATTAACCAAAACACATTATCATTATTTTTTTGTTAATACGCTGCACATTTTTAAAAAAAGGATCCTAGGGTACAAGCTACAACATGAGATTATAAAATGTATTCTAGTTGTGGAGGTGACTGAAGGAGTAGGACCCACAAGCAGTGAGGGTACACTATCTATCAGTCTTAACCTCCAATTCACTTGTCTTGCATAAAAAAAATTAGAATTTACAGTTAGGACAGAAAGCGTTTGTACCCCTGCGTCCCGAGTAGGTTTTGCTCATAACTTAAAAAGTATCATGATTAGGCTAATAGACGTATGATATATTATGAATATTATACTAACACACATCTACATAAATTTTTATGTAAATTAAACGACAAATAAAGTGTTTATAAACAAATAACCAAAAATAGGAGGAGCAGAAAGTGTGCGTAAATTTCAGAACGTGTGAAAAAACTGATATTCCCGTAAAAAATTTTGTTTAGTTTTGCAAATAAACTACATTATACCATTCCAGAACTAGACACTGAGTTCATAATTGTTGGAATTTAGCCAGAAAAAAACTTATTTCTGGCAATTTAGCACCGTCTCTGTCATTATCTGCTTTGTTGTCATGGCGAACAGGTTTGTTTGTTTTGGAATTTCGCACAAAGCTACTCGATGGCTATCTGTGCTAGCCGTCCCTAATTTAGCAGTGTCTGGGAAGGCGAGCATGTTTGGCGCGATGCGGATGCGGACCCACGACCCTCAGATTACGAGTCGCATGCCTTAACATGTTTGGCCATGGCGGGCCTGGCGAACAGGAAACAACTGTTCAGTGATTCAAAAAACCGAATTATTGTAAAATACAAGTCTCGTGTGTCTCTTTCCAGTATTGCTACACAACTTAATGTGCCAAAATCTACTGTTCAAAGCATAATTGCCAAGTTTAAGTTTACACGATCAACTGCTAACCTCCCTCGTTCCCGGACGCCCCACCAAAATTCCAGAGAGAACCAAGAGGAAGGTTCTCAGAAAAGTTAGTAGGAACCCTCTTTCAACACGTAATGACATACAGAAACGGGTAAGGGAAACTGGGGTTGAAGTAAGCACCTCTACAGTTATGAACATGTTACGCTCCTCTGGGCTCAAAGCATGATGTCCTTGTAGAACTCCACATTTAAAGCCTGTTCATTTAGAAGCATGATTGAGGTATGCAAGAAAGCATGTAGATAAACCATTTACCTATTGGAAGAGTATCTTAGGTTAGACAAGACTAAAATCGAACTTTTCGGCCACAATGATGTTTGCTATATTTTCCATAAAAAGGGGGAACGAAATCTTCCAAAGAACACAGTCCCTACAATTAAACACGGAGGTGGCTCGATCATGCTATGGGGTTCCTTCAGCTCTTCTGGTGTAGGCAGACTTCACCACGTCAATGGAATCATGAAAAAAGAAGAGTACATTGATATGTTAGGCACTTATATCAAGAATGATGCTCGGAACTTGCTGCTTGGGCGTCGTTGGATTTTCCAGCACGACAATGACTCTAAGCACACCTCAAAATATGTGCAATCCTGGTTGCAGAGGAACCATATGAGCATTCTAGAGTGGCCATCGCAGTCACCCAATCTCAACCCAATTGAAAACGTTTGGCATGAGTTGAAGACCAGGGTTCATCAGTGTCATCCAAAAAACTTGCAAGAGTTGGAGGCCTTCTGTAAAGAAGAATGGAAGAAAATACTAGTCAAGTACTGTCAAATGATCATGAAAGGCTATGAGGAGAAATTGCACCAAGTAATTCACATGAAAGGTTACACAAGTAACCATTAAACTAGATGCACGAACACTTTCTGCCCCTCCTACGTTTGGTTATTTGTTTATAAACAGTTTATTTGTCGTTCAATTTACATAAAAAATTATGTAGATGTGTGTTAGTGTAATATTTATAATATACTTTACTTTCATTATCCTAATCATGATACTTTTTAAGTTATGAAGAAAAAACTGCTCACGACGCAGGGGTACAAACACTTTCTGTCGTAACTGTGGGAGAGTGAGATGTGGATGTTCAAGCCCACAATGTCCCACATCTATTACACCCTTCACTGCCTGCAAATTGTTGTGGGAAGGTGACTGGTTGGGGAGAGGGGGAATGAGATAAAACTTATCTCTTGAAGTTTGTATTCCTGCTTCCAATATGATAGAGGCACTAGAGAGAGAGAGAGAGATAATTCATTAATTGGAATCAGTATATCAATCTGATCTAGCCAGTAGTGTCAAAATTTATCTTTAATTTTATTACTGTCATTGCCCTTTATCTATTTTTCCATTTTCATAATTAGTTTATTGTATTATGATTATTAATAATTAATTAATGTCTTCATAATTACTGGAATTTCATCAAGCACTTGTTACCAGCATATGTAACCTGCAAAGAATACAGTTGTAGACACTTCTTGACATTGAATTTATATTTCTGCTTTTCAGAAATAGGGAAGCCTTATGGATATTTAAAAAAAAAGGCAAGCAATTTCAGATAAGCTTTCACTGTAAATATTCACAGTATCACCTATTTTACAAAACACATAACTATCAAAGTCCAGTAATATATAGAATATATATATGTTTGAAATATGTTAAATAATATTCCCCTTATTTATTCTGACAAATGGCAGATCATCAAAAAAACAAAACAAATATTGTATCAGGCTACAAAATTTGAAAAATTACAAGTAGAAGAAAGAGAAAAATAGATTCTGGATCAATATAAAGTTTATAAAACATAAAGATTCTCTACCACCTCGTAGTTATACAATACAAGGTACACAAGAAGAAGCTAAGAAAACAAATAAAACTGTGGAACTTAACATCTTTAGTGGAACTTATAATGAAGAGATCAACAGTCTCACAGAAGAAGAAAGACTGGAAACTTAAGAGATTCCTGAATACAACTGAGAAAATGAAAGTTTGCCTCACATAGAAATATTATAAGTAATAAGCCTGGTAGGTGGCACATTATATTATGTAATAATCAAGTGCAATTAATGGTAAAGAATAGACCTGAATGTACAACAGATGTGAGGTTCCATGTTGATGAAAAGGGAAGAAGTGAAAGGCATTTTGACAAATGGTGAAAATTAAGAGAGAAATTGGCTACTCTGTTCTGTTTCATATAAGTGTTTTTGCTTTTGCTATAAATTATTTAGAAAACAAGCAAATCAAATGATTAAGTAGGGATTTTCAGATTGGCAATATTCTTTGTAATGCTTCTTGAACCATGAAAAAAAGCTTGTACCATATAAATAGTTACAAAAAAAATGACCAGATCCTAATTTTGCTTTAAAAATGTCTGCTGTAGATAAATAACAACTCTTTGAGAAGGAAAAAGACGGAAGTATGCTGCAATAGAGCAGATGATATACATTATAAAACTTCTTTCCAGACAAAATCACACCTTTTGAAGTTCTTCTGATAAGTTGTTTGAACCCCATAATGGAAATGTTTTAAAAGTCATAGAAGTGATAGCTAAGTTTGAATCTGCACATGAACAGCTGAAACGTACAACCCAGCCCACTATGATTGTTATCAGAAACTTTGTTTTCTGACCTTCTGATTATCTTTTGTCTGAGGAGCCCTCAACATAGTCAACACAGCATGGTAGGTGCTTTCAGGGAACCAAAGAAACAAGGTGCTTTAGGCAGCTCATTAATCACATCTTCTAAAACTTATGCTTACATAAGCTCAAGTGAAAGTAGTACATACTTCAATAGTCATTAATGCACTCCACAGTATTGTTATTTGCATCACAGCATCAAAACGTTCTTCTGCCTATTATGCTTTGATATATTTGAGTAAACAGAACTTATGTTTAAGTTATCAGATAGGTTCACTAAGTAACAGGAGATTCATTCAAGATATTAATTACAGAGTCTGACTAAAACTCATTTTTAACTGACTCAATATAAAATGAAATAACAAGTTCTAATGTTAGTGTTCTGAAATATACAGCATTTTTGTATGAATGTATGATTTTCTTAGTACATATGCTTGATACTATGTAAATTTTATAGCAGTATACTTCTTAAGAACTCTACAAAGAACAAAAACTTACAACAAATAGTATTTGTGGTTATGTAATAAACTGAAGTTTTTATTATTGCATGGTTTTAAATTAAACAACCTTCTTCAAGTATTTACTTCAGCCAGTTACATAGCACGATTACTTAGAAATAGATAAGAATAGGTATACTGAAAGGATTCACACATTGTGATAATAAAGTTAGACAAAACAAACTAGTTTTATCTACTAGCCCTGAAAAGCTGCAGAGTTAAAATAAGTCTCTTATAATATTCTGGAGTGTAAAGGTAATTTTTTCCTAATTTTAATCAAAATATAAATAGACAGATATTTAAAAGTATTAAGTCATTTTAAGGTCAAATATGTCTGTAGTTTTTCATAGGTAAAAGTAACAGTTGACACCTAATCTCTACTTTGACCTGGTAGAAAAGAAGAAACACAGTTAATATTGTAAAACTGTTAGCTTATATTTTGTTTATATATGACTAGCAGAAAGTGAAATATTTAGAGTGACTTTTTTTGTCGTTACAACAGGCATGCCATAAGGAAGATGTAGATTCCACTCAGTTAAGTGACAACAATGAGAGATATTTGCCATCCTTTTGTGCTCAGGAATTTAAAGAAAATTTGGTTGATAGAGAATCTAAGGTAGAGACTTCAACTCTACAACTTTGGGGACAACTTAAAGAAAATTCATTAAAAAATGATCAATTAGAACCTTCTAAAGAAGAAACTAACAGTGATGAAAGTGGTAAGTCTTTGGCAGTGCACATTAGTAACAGTGAAGTTACACCGATGATCCAGTCCCTCAATGATACTGCTGCCTCATTAAAAGAACAAACCGTAATTGTTGGACAGTGTATTGATGAAAATGGATCTTTGTTCACAGACCAGTCCTCAACCATGGTAGAATTTAGTAGCAACTGTCAACCTTCAACCACTGCAAAGCACATCAGTGAAAATATTGGGTTATCTTCAGTGCAGTCTAATAATAAGATACCCTCAATTACTGCAGAACCTTTTGCTCAAAATACAACTTTAGCAAAAGAGGAATTTAATAGTTTTCACTCCCCTAAGTGTATAACCACTGTGCAACCCAAGGCTGAAAAGCTAACTCCTCTAGAGATACTGTCTTCTGAAACTCAAAAGTGCAATGATGAATATTCTGTTATCAAAGAGCAATCTATTGTTAGTTATCAGCCATCAACTATGACACAGTGCAACAGTGAAATCTCTTCATTAAATGAAACACAATCCTTCAGTGATTATAATACGGCAGCCATGGTTAAGTCCATGAATAATCCTGAATCTTCAGTCTCAGCATTGGCATACACTGAAAACAAAAAATTCCACTTGTATCAGTCTGGGGTTGAAAATGATTATCCAGTCATAACTGGTTTTTGTAGTACAAATCAAGACTTAGACATAAAACAGTCCGTGAATATTGGTGAATCTTCAGTTATAGTAAAATCAAGTACTTTAAAGGAACCTTCAACTACCAAACATTACAATCAACCTTCAATGCTAGAGTATGATGTAAGAGATAAAAACCCTTTAGCTACAGTACATTATAAAAAGGAGAATCATCTTTCAGCTTTTGAGGAATCCATTACTCGAGTCTCAACCATGGCAGAGCCAATAAGTAAAAAACAACCTTCAACCCTCGAAAATGTAGTTGTTAAAAACATTGCAAAAACTTTGGCTGTCTCTAACAATGAGGATCAGCCAGCAAATATAACATTTCCTGGAAGTAAAAACAGTTTGACTTCTTCCTTACAGCAGAACATGGAAAAAAGTACAACCTCAGAAGTAGAAAACAAAAGTCATTTACATGATAGTAAAAATAATGATAAAATTCATTACACTTGTGATTTGCCTTCAATGGTATTGAAAACCAACTTACAGGAAACAGATAGTATGAATAAGTTAAACAATGATCAGCCAATGCATCATTTAAAAAAAGAAAGCAAGAGTAATACTTTTAATGAGAGTAAGAGCGAGAGATTAGATGAATTACTGACAAACTTTATTATTATGCGAAAAGGTAAACTTGGTGCAAAAAATATGATTTGTAATCAAGAAGCTATTGGTGGCCAGGAGATGAAAAGCAAAAGCATGATTGGAGGTAAAGCCTAAATTTAAAACAGTGTGCACAATCTGTATTTTTCTTGCAATGTTTCAGTTGGGTTTTTCATAAATATCATAAAATCGTTCCTTCTTTACAAGAGTAAATTGGTAATAAAAAAAATTTGTTTTTAGAAAATAATATGTTTGTGATCTAACGTTTTGTTTCACTTATAGAATATTCAGTGAAAGGTTTGTACTAAATATCAAGCACAAACGCAGTGTGTGTACTTTCATCTTACTTTCTTACTTAGAAACATCCATTGTTTCTACTGGATGTTCAAATTCATCAAAAAGAAATATTTAATATCTCAGAATTCACCTTTTAATATCACAAAATGCTCGTCTTAAATTTTTTTCCTTCTACCATTTGATCTTTAGTTTGGCAAAAGTTACTTATGTTGTTAATAGTGCTAAGCCACAATGTAGATTTTCATCTGAGTTTCTTGCTTTACTGAGATGTAAATAAGAGCTTTGCTTTTTAAATGTAGTGTTGTGGTTTGCCAGAAACAACTTAATAGCTCATGCCCTGATGTATTGTTTTATTATCTGGGAGGGATTCCTGTGCCATACAGCAAAATAAAAACAAAATAGTAAAAATGTTTACTAAAAAGAATAAAGGCTTAAACTGTGAATATAAGTATTAACATCACAGTCAATTCTTAAAAGACTGTTGCTAAATTTTATTTTTTCAACTGTTGTAATTGGATAATGTTTCTAAAAACTATGGAACTAAGTATGCTATTTGTCAAGAGAAATCTACAAGGAACATATATAGTGTTACTTAAAAAGGTTTGATATTTATTTGTGAGATTGTGTAGGAAATGAAATATGAAACTTTAAAATAAAAATAATTTTATTCTTATAATGAAATTCACCTTTCATGCATACACACTTAGTAGATTATCAAATAAATCTTTAGTAGAAATACTTAATCACATAATCTGACTTTTGGTGTACTTTTCACACTTGTTGAGAGATTGCTATGTTTCTTAAAGTTATACACAGTATGAGCTTAGTCCAGTTGGTCAAACCTGTTTATATAGAGCTAACCCATCCTGTAATAAATGTAAAAACCAGTCATGGATGTAAGGTTAAGATGTTATTACCAACTAGGTAATGATCTGATATTTTTTCATTGAAGACCAATTATAATAAGATGTAGCATGAGTTGTGTGTTTTTTATCATTTATGGTGAATGCACTTGCCACTTGGGCATCAAGACATTTGTTTGAATGTAAAATCCACCTAGCTTTGAATGGAATAACATGCATCTCATCCCTCTGGCTGTGCCATTCTTTACCATAGCCACCATCAGCAAGTTCAACCCTATCACATTGCTCAAGTTCTTCTGCCATTGCATGGTTATCATGAAAACAGAGTACAGGTATAATGAAAATTGGAGGTAAAATTATAAGATAACCGCATATGTTGTTAAATGAAATTATTCCAGATATTTTGCACTTTGTGATGAATGCTTCTTACCTTAAAAGTTTTATAGATAAAATGTTTGGAACTTCAATCTGAATAACTAAGTAAAATTATGCCTGACTTCACAAATAAATCAATAGTTACTTTCAATTAATTCAAACAAGCATAATGTCTTAATACTAAAATTAAATTAACATAAAAAGTGTGTAGTCATATTGTGTTCAATGATTTACCTTGCTTAGATATAATATGAAAACTGTATCCTCTAAGTCCTAAAATAGTTTGATATGTACCAACCAAATATATTTTTGAATAAAACTATCATGAGCCTGACTGTTGTGACCCATATTATATTTTTCTGAATACTTTTATATAGTTATCATGGTAAAATGAGATTTAAGCCTTTTAATCATACTTATTTTACCAACGTATTAAGTGATGCTTTTTTTTACTGGCTTTCTGACATATTTTATTTAGTGTGATAAATGTAGTTTCATGTATTTCCCATTCAGTAGTACCAAATCAAGCTAGAAAATTGTATTTTCTGTATTAAATGGAATAAAACTGCACAGGAATATTGTTTTGTGTTCTTAGACTCATTTGGAGGTCTTGGTTAAAATGCAGTGCAAACAGCATTAATTTGCAGATATTTATTAAAAGTATGAGCATACACATAGGTACTTCCTATGGAGAAGCCTTGTGACTTTAAGAATACATTGAAAATAAAAGCTCATAAGATAGTGTACAGTTTAATTCTTAATAGAAGTTTGGCTTGTTATGATATAGCATGGATGTATTAATGCAGTTGTTGTTTATTCAGAGGTATAAACTAGTATGTTGAAGTTCTGTTTCACTATTAATAATATAGAAACTTTATTGGATTCTTTTTCTTGTAATGTACAACTTGCTGTTTTTCCAGAAATTGTAAAAGCTACAGTGAATGAATCATCTGTTTGTCTGACATCAGTTAAAAAGCAGAACAGCAATGCATCTGTTTCATTGAAGATTAAACAAAGTTGCAGTCCGAAATCTCAAATAAAGAGAGTACACTTAAATGGTTGGAATTTTCTTTACAGAATTTATATTTTTAGTTACAGGAAAAAAGATTACTCTCTCTCTCTCTCAAATGCAAATTTGCAATATTTTGTTATTTAATAATATTTATCATCAGAGTACATTTAAAATAAATTGTATATGCATTAAACACTCAACAGTATTAATATCTACATGATGAATTATTTATTTTATAATTTATTATTAAACACAAGATGAACTTTAACATATAAATTACAAGAGTTGTGGGATAATTTAACCATTTTTTTTATTTAGACTATAAGCTTTAAATAATAACTTATCTTTAATATTTCAGTTGGAAAATGTGCAATATTAGCTGAAGAATCAAACTTGGTAATTTTAAACGTTGTATTAAGATTACCTTTTTGTGAACATTTTCTGCTAATAATTTAGTTAACAGACAGATTTGCTTTTTACAAACACTTTAACTTTGAACCTAAAACTATATTTAATCAAAAGTCAAATCTGTATTTTTGTCATTTTTTCAAGTGAATTGTTTGGAGTATATTTTACATACATTTTAATGATGTAATGTTAATTCATTAATATTTTCATATGTATAATGACCAATTATTTCAGTATCATGTTCACCATACCTAAGAAATTTCATTAAAAAGTGCCAACCTTGTTTGTTTTAAAAATTAAAATATGGCATCTTCAAGATTTTTCATGTAACTTTTCTTTTAATAATTTATATTAGCCCATCACATATAAATTTGTATTATTTCTTTTCACAGTGTGCATAAAATACCTAACGAACTTATTGGATGTTAACATTATTAACTGGTCTTTTGTTGTTTTTAATTTTATTTGTTAACAATCTTATAGCCTGGCATGCTTAAGGTGCTTGATTTGAAATCTGAGGGTTGCAGATTTGAATCCCCAACACACTAAACATGCTTACCTTTTCAGCCATGGGGACATCATAAGTGACAGTCAATCCCACTACTTGTTGGTAAAAGAGTAGCCCAAAAGTTTGCAGTTGGTGTTGATGAGTAGCAATCATCCCTCTAGTCTTACACTGCTAAATTAGGGCCAGCTAGTACAGATAGCCCTTGTGTACCTTTGCAAGAAATTTAAAAAACAAGCAATTTACAATCCTACACATATCTTTAGTTTAGACTTATTACACATTTTACTGTTTATCATAAACATCGAAGAGCTGATGTGAACATTACAGTTGAATCAGAGGTGAAATTCTGCTGTTACTGACTGGTACTGAGTAAAGGAACTAATTTTTAAGGCAGTACTAATATCAGGACTTATTTGAGCTGCTTTGTCGTTTTTAATGCTAATAAGTAGATATTGTTTTCTTTTTTAAGAACAGATTCACTTCACCCAGCTGAGTACCTGTATTTTTTAGAGATTCACCCTTGAGCTGAACTGTATTTTTATTTTACTGAAATAAGTTTTGATTTTTTCTTTTTTACAGGATATTATGAAGCTGTTGCTCAACTAATTAATGCATATGCTTCACCTGTGATAAAGAAATTAAGATTACAAAACCTCGAATTTCTTCCATTACAGTCAGGTCTTGTAGACATAGATCCAGATAGAACTAGGTTTTGTCTAAATCAGAAGTTAAAAGAGTGTCAAGATAAAAATGAAGACCCCACACTTGGTGGTATGTTGTTGTTGTTTTGTTTTAAGTATAAAGCTGATTTTGTAGTATTAGATGATATAAAGTAAAATCTCACTGATGCCATCTTGAGGGCTAATATTTACCTGCTTGGAATAGTAGAAATCCATAAAAAAGTTTTACAAAAACAGGAGAACATTTTTATAGAATCTGAATCATTCTTGAATAATCTTGTGAGTATTAAAAGTTAAAAGTACTTGAAAATATATTTGCACATTACCAAAGGCTATGACAGACTGTCATATATAGAAGTTCTCAATAAGTTTTAAATCATTCTTATAATTATCTATGAATAAATGACCATTTAATGCATTGCAAGAATATAATAGAAATATTTAAAATGTGTGTTCATACATTACAAAATATAATTAAGAACATCTATTAATGAGCCTATCCTGATTGGATAATCCTTTTGTCTTATTAAGGTCAGTAGCTGCCCTAGGCTGATCAATAGTTGGTGTTTAGATATCAAGAAAGAAGGGATCAGGAGACTTCATATAAGAATAATTATTGAGTGAAAGCACTAATGATTTAAAACATTTCAACTCCCCAAATATCTGAATTCAATGTAAGTGGTGTGCTGTAAAAAAAGAAAAACCTGCGCATTTAGCCTAAATTATGAACTCTTTGGTTGAGCAAACTTTGATATGGTTTGTGAGATAAAAAACACATTACATAAATTTCAATGGGTTTATAACCCAGGACTTAAATAAAAGTTTATGTCCACAGGCAAGAGCACTTTATTAGGTATTTAACAGATAAAATGTAATCCATAAGCAACTTACACCAGCAAAGAATACAAGGGATTTGGCTCTCATGATCCCTTAAGCATTGAAATTGTAACAATCACCATCTGGAGTAAATATTTCTATATATTTCTTGCTTTGATTGTGTTGGTAATGAAAATCATAGTAATGTTGGGAAAGCTATGAATATGATTTGTATTTTCACAAACATGAATAGTTGTAGAGGTGGTGTCATAGTATATCCAAATAAAACTGAATCATCTTTAAAAATGTATTCTCAAGATGGCTGGTATGGGTGTTAAAACTTTAATTAAACTAAAAATCAGGAAAATGTTTTGACCTTCTTAGGTCATCTTCAGGTTAACAAAGAGAGTTTATAACTGATCATTAATGGTTACATGTCTCAGATTTGAGAGTGTAAACAGGTAACAGGATTGTAGGGGGCATTCCAGTTAGATGTTAGGTTATTAATTAGTACAGGCGTAAAGATGTTCCTTTATATTGGTTTAATTTTGGTTAAAGTTGTTGTATAAGTAGGGCTTCTTTGATTTTGCATTTGTTTCTTTGTTTCCCTATAACATTGTTCTATACTTTACTTTAATTAAAGTTCTAATACCCATACCAGCTGTCTTGAGAATACATTTTAACTTCAAGTGGGTTTCTGATCATCATGAGTTATATTCAAAGGAATGGGAAAGGTAAGGTTTAAGGAGAGTATTTACTAAGAAATAATGTATAATTTCTGGATAACTGAGTTGGTAGAATGAAAGAAATAGAAGGACTGGAGACAAAAATAAAATATAAAATGAACTGTCTTTTATTGCAACCACACTTAAACATTGTGTATGTACTTGTTTTCATGGAACAATGGACTATCATTTTTGCAAGAATCTCTCTTTCAACTGTTTACTCTTCAAGACTGTGTACCAAACTAGCTATCAAGTGTGTGTTACTCCACAAAGAATGTTGTATTTATCCAGAGAAATTAGTCACTACTATAATAATACAAGAAGATAACAACGGATGGTATATTTATATATACATATATATATAAACATATATATATGTGTGTTACTCCACAAAGAATGTTGTATTTATCCAGAGAAATTAGTCACTACTATAATAATACAAGAAGATAACTACGGATGGTATATTTATATACCACAGTATCATGATTTGGACTTTGTCCATAGTAATAGATACAATGGTCATGATTGTTTTGTTATGCTGTATTCTGTACAAGGTTACATTGTCTTCATTGACAGAATTTTGTGAAAAGAGCTAAACTGTTTTTAGCATGATTATGCACTGCATATCCTTACATAAATTAAAACTAAATGCTGGGTTTGAATTAGACTGTTTCTGTCCGAGACATTTTGTTACATTACTTGGTGAGAAGAAAGAACAGAACCAAACATTTGAGTGCAAATGAATCTACTTTCAGTTCATCACACCCGATCTTTACTACTGTTAATTATATGTGGCTAAAAATTCAGTAGCAAAACTGAACCATCAATATCTCAAGTGTGTAATGTACTGAAGATTGTTTTATATGTGGTAATTTGTTTTCTGTATTTACTGTGACATTTTGAAGTAAATCTGACTTCCCATCAAGTAAGCATACAGGTAAACCACAATAACAGAAAATAAGAGGAGCATTCTGCAGTAAATAAATGAGGCTGTTGAGATGTCTGATATAATAAGCCTAAGCTAATTGGTAAAAAAATCAAAATAATATTATTTTACTGAAAAAATGGGAGCACAATGTATGTGTCTGTGCACATGAAAGGATAGTTACTTTTACCAGGCTGTGGTTGGTCTTAAAGCTTTCTCTTCTTAAGATAGCTTTCTATTAAACTAAACATTACGATCTTCATCAATAAGCCTTCACTCAGCAATCTCCTAGTAGAAATTAACAAGAAGGAGCACTGGAATTTAACAAATAATCTTACATTCATTATTCAGTTGACAACATCAACTCATGACTTTGTGCTCCACAGCAGTTGTTGAATGTTGCATTTTATCAACATCATAATGAACAAGTAAAACATATTAAGTTACCAATTCATTTTACCTGGATGCTAACATCCTTGTAGGCAGAAGATAAATTACCATTTCTGAAAAACAGAGAAATTTAACAACTAGCAAAGAGGTAATCATAATGAGTGTTTGGACCACATATTGCTTGCATTATAGAACAAAAACTGAATAACAAAAAATTTTTACAAATATCTACATCACTAAAGAAGGTAGAAAACATATACCCATATATCATGCATATTCTTCCTTTTTTATTCCCCTCGGTGTGGATTCCTGTACGTGGTGAGGGGACCTCCCAGGGAAGGTTCTGTTATTTCAGTTCACCTCCTCTGGGATCTACACATCCACCCACGTGTTTGCCATGCATGGCGACCCATGAAGGGGAGGAGAGGATCCTGGTGGTTGAGGGGTTCAACCCTAACACACCACTTTGGCCTTGAATTCCTGTAGACAGACAGCCTTACGGTGGCCCCCCTTGGGTCAATCGACTGATCCACTTGGGCTAGGGTCAACCAAGTTCCAGTGTTGAAAGTTCTCAACGGGTGTTGTGGACATTGTATCTGATGCTGGTGTTTGGGTATAGTGCTCACTGGAGTTGCTGCAGTATCCTTGCTTGACATTGTAGTGTATCTCCTTGTAGGGCTCCATGGTTGGTGGGGTCAGTGAGCACTGAAATTTCCTTTTTTTTTAATTATGGATCCCCCAAATAAAAACTTGAATAAAATAGTGAAAAAACAGTCCATATGTAAACGTCCACATCTAGAAGATTCTGAGCAGCAATCTTCAACATCTGTAACACCTGTACCTCGTTTTCTGATGCTACATTCTTTCAGACACACTTTAGGGCAAATGTCTCCCTTTTTCATTCAGAAGAGACTAGAGGGACTTGCTGTCTCTCTAAAGTCAATAAAGAAGCTTCGATCTGGTGACATATTGGTGGAAACATCCACATCTCAACACAGTGAACTCCTTATGCATTCAAAGGAATGCTCTTTGAATAAAGACAGTAAAAAAAAAAACATGGTCATAAACAAAAGAGTTCTCCACCCAATTCACCTACACACAAATAAAAATGGCCACCTTGATATAATGGAACTGTAGAGGTTTACATTCTAATCTGGATGACATCAAAACACTGATTGCTTCCTACCATTCTGTATGTCTTTCCTTAGAGGAAACATATCTGAGACCTGCCAATACAGTTACCTTTTGGCAGGTTTTTTTGTACAAAAATGACAGGCTGTGTGATGGACAAGTTGCACTACTGGTTGAATGGCATGTGCCCAACTTGTCTTTGCCACTCGACACACCCTTGGAGGTGGTAGCCATCCATGTTTCCTTGGGTTGTACCATCACTGTTTGTTCTCTCTACCTGTCCTTTGGAGAGACATATGATTAATCAGACCTTGATGCTCTTATTGAACAGTTACTGTCCCCCTTTTTAATCTTAGGGGACTTTAATGGGCATCATCCCGTCTGGGGAAGTGCTGATATTAATAGGAGGGGTTGCTCCATAGAGCTTATACTCTCTAATCACAACCTTTCTCTTTTTAATTCTGGTTCTTCTACTTATTTTCATGTGCCTAGCCAGTCCTTTACTGCTATTTATCTCCCAGTTTGCTCCCCTTTACTATTCTCTCATTTTTTCATGGAGGTTTGACAATAATCCATGAGGCAGTGATTATTTTCCTATAATTTTGAGAGAGACTGGCCATCAATGCGACCCGACCCTCGTGCCCTGGAGGAAGCTGGATCAGGCCAACTGGCCCTCTTTCACTCCTCTTGCAGAACTTGATCCTGCCATCATCTGTAAGCCATCAATAGACGACTGTGTGACAGCAGTAACTGACTGCATTGTACAAGCAGCTGCTCAATGTATTCCCAAAACCTCGACACATTTTCCACTATATACTTGTCTGTAGTGGAATGGAGTCCTGGCTGCCACATGGCACGGAAGGCTCAAACAAGGGCAAGGGATACTTTTCGTTGGTATTCCATACTCTCGCACTGCATTGCTTTCAAGCAAGCCCGTGTACATGCTTTGTGGTTAAGACATCAAAGCCAGAAGGAAACTTGGATTAAGTTAACAAACAGTATATATTCTACCACTAGTTCTAAAGTCATATGGGACAAGATTCAAAAGGTCAGTGGGCAATATAATTCTCTCCCCCTTTTGATCTTGTTCTCTGATGGCCAGGAAGTAGCTGATATCCAGAGCATCGCTGATACTCTAGGTAAAATCTTTTGCCAGATATCTAGCACTTCTGCTTCTTCCTCCATCTTCTTAGGCATCAAGACTCGGCCAGAGTGATCTCCTCTTTCCTTTCAAGCTGATTGTCTCTATGACTATAATCGCCCCTTTACACTGGTGGTACTCAAACTGGCCCTTCATTGGTCTGGCGTAACATTGGTTGGACTTGATGATGTACACTATGAAATGCTGCACCATCTATCTTCTGCTGCTCTTGTTATTCTTCTGATTGTTTTTAACCAGATCTGGCAGGAGAAAGTTTTTTCTGCTGCGTGGCACCAGGCTATTGTCCTTCCTTTCTCTAAGCATGGAAAGGATCCCAAGATCCCTTCAAACTACTGTCCAATTGCTTTGATGAACTGTCCCTGTAAGACCTTAGAGAGGATGGTTAATGCTCATCTCGTTTAGTTCCTTGAATCAAATAACCTCCTCTTGTCCACTCAGTGTGGGTTGTGATGACAGTGGACCACCTGATTCGACTTGAAACATGGAGGTATGGCATTTTGCAATACCTCCTTATATATGGGTTACATGGCCATTTGCCCATTTTTATTACAAATTTTTAATGGACAAGCAATTCCAAGTTTATGTGGGTTCGACATTTTCTTGTTCTTTTCTACAGGAACTTGGAGCCCATTAGGGCTGTGTTTTGAGTGTCACACTTTTCAGTATAAAGATTAATTCCATCACTGAACAACTCCCTCTTTCCATTGCAAACAGGCTCTATGTTGACAACTTTCATATCTCATGTCAGTCGTCAAGCGTGAGGTATATTGAGGAGTAGCTACAGACTGCCTTCAATCATTTACTGAAGTGAACCACAGCAAATGGCTTTGCCTTCTCTCTCTCTAAAACTTCTGCCACCAATGGGGTATTCACCCTGATCCTGAACTTTGTATCGGTGAAGTTGTGCTGCCTTTGTTCCTGAGACAAATTTTTGGGGCTTATCTTTGACTGTAAGCTGACCTTTATACCACACATCAAGCAGCTATGGGTCAAATGTACAGGAGCACTGAACATCCTCTGTGTCCTCTCTTCCACTACTTGGGAATCAAATCAATGTTCTATGCTAAAGACATATTATGCACTTATTTGATTTAAACTCGACTATGGATCACTGGTCTATGGCTCTGCCAGGGCCTTGGCCTTAAAGATGCTGGACCCCATTCATCATCAAGAACTTCAGCTCTGCACTGGGGCTTTTCATACTTCCCTAGTTCAGAGCTTATACACAGAGTCTCGTGAACCTTCTTTGCACCTCCTTCCTCCATTTGCAACTATCTTTACTATATGCTTCAAAACTTTGTTCCTAACCAAAGTATCCCTTCTGGGGTTGTGTTTTCCTTCCTTGGTGGGCCATACTTTTTCAGAACAGACGATCTGCCATTGCTCCTTTTGGCCTTTGTATCCAGGTGCAATTGGATGAATTGGATCTGTCCTTGGATGACATTGCTGTATCCACTGGTCAGCCCATCCCACCATGGCTTCTTACAGTCCCCATATGTGACCTGTCTTTAAGTCATCTGAGAAAAGCAGACACTCCCGATTGGAAATACTGTCTGTTATTTGCTGAACATCTTTCAAACCATCTTTCCTTTCCTATTTACACAGATGGTTTGAAATCAGGTGACTGTGTGTGAGATCTTTTATGGTTTGTTTTGGTTCAGTAGTTGTGTGCAGAATCCCCTCTACAGCTTCTGTGTTCACTGCTGAACTGTACACTATTTCTCTTGCCCTGGATCACATAGAAGCTTAGCAGTACTCAAACTGCACTATTTATACTGACTTGCTTAGTTCTCTACTGGTCCTGGATCACTTCACATTAGTTCACACCCTGTTCTCATCGATATTCAAAACTGACTGGCCCATTTCTCTTTAACATCTACTTCTATCCAGTTTTTCTGGATACTGGGCCACGTTGGGATTCACGGGAACAAGCTCACTGACACTGCAGCTAAATCTATCTGCTCTGGCACTATCACCACTGTACCTATTCCATACACGAACTATGGTCCTTTACTCAAGGTTTGGCTCTGTGCCAGCTGACAGTCGACTTGTAGTGAGCAACGTGAAAACAAGCTTTTCCAAATAAAACCCTATATTGGACTTTGGCTATCTTGTTTCTATAAGTATCAGAAAGAGGAAGTTGTTCTAACTAGGCTACACATTAGTCACAGTTTTTAAACTCATTGTTTTCTTTTATCTGGAACTGATGCACCAATGTCTTGTCTGTGTAACACTCAGGTCACAATAAGCCACATTTTACTGTCTTGCCGTTGTTATGACTCTCAATGACGGCACTGTTTTAAACATGTTCTGTCCCAAGGTCTGCCATAACATTAGACAGTGTTATTGGTGATGGTGACATTGTCCACCTTGGAAATGTTTTTAGTTTTTAAAGGCCATCAATCTTTTTAATGCCATTTAATGTTTTTAATTTATACATTAGGCATTTTTTAATGTGATTCTCTTTCAAGCATCACAGTCCATCTAGTTCGATTTGCAATTAGAAAATGACCATAACGTCAAATAACTCGAAACCAGGACTGGAAAGGCCAACTTCAGGTGACTAACACTACTGTTTGAACTACATGTTAGTCATCCTGGTGTGTTATTATTAAAATTTTGCTAAAAGTCTTTTAAAAATTTTATTACTTCACTTTTTGAAAATAACTTGGAGCCAGGACTTAACTTTAAAAATACAGGGTATTGGGATTACACAATGAAAAAAAAACTGACTTTGAGCATAACTTACAAATGTTCTTTAATATTTAAAAACAATTATAAGAATGTCATATGACAATGAATTACACATTATATTATACACATTAACATGAAAATACCTTTTAACATTGAAGAAGCCCCCTGCTGGGACAGTGGGTAAGTCTTCAGATTTAGAATGATAAAATCAGGGGCTCGATTTCTCTCTTTGGGCTCAGCAAATGAATCTACTTGTTGCTTTCCAATAAGAAAAACACACACAAATGCTGTAAAAGCAATGGACATATATGTACATAACATCTAAAACTAAGTTATGAAAAGAGAGAAATAAAGAAAGTATAGTGATACCCTACCCTCTTTAGCAGTGGACAGACCAATACAAAAACTAATCAATAATACAAAAAGATAAAGACAACAAAGAAAATCTTTTAACAATGATTAGATATCAATTTCCAACATTAGCTATGATGTATGGCTGCTTCCTACTCCATAAAAGGTAACCTAATAACAAAACTAAACATAATATATCTAAGACTCCAAACATATAAAAAAATTGAAACCTTAAGATCATACTTTACACAGAAATTATGTTACGTAAGTATTGAAATAAAAGAGCTAATTTTATAATTTTCTTTTGTGAAAGGTATTCTTTTCTCACAATTCAAGTTCCAGTTGAAGGGTTTTAAAGTTAAAAGATTATTTTTAGTAATTTTACAACTATAGTGAAAAAGTCTTTGTTTTTGTGTGATTTATTATACTTTATTTTGTATTTGACTGTAGATCATTGTTAAAGTTATCTTTTATTATATATTAGTTGGTTCTTTGTTAATGGGTTTATGTTATCCATGTGGCATGTAAATGTTTTTAGAAATTATATTAATATGCTCCTTGATCATGCCACGAGTTCAAAGATGATCAGTTTTAAAGTGAATTTAATTGTTAGCTTAAGAACAAGCCTAAAAGAAAAGAAAAAAGGAAATTTGAGACATTTTAATGTCTGGTTTGCCTTTTCTTTAGTGATATAATTTTTTTTTTAAATATGTTTAAGTTATTTAATGTTTTTTCCCAGGGAGTCGTTAAAAATTAACTTGTTCTAATTCTTTGTTCTGCATAGTAGATGATGTCTCTTCTTGTTATGAAGATATTGCAGTAAGTCTTATTTAAAAAAAAAAACTTTGGTGTGCTTTTTTTCTTTATCCAGCTGCACTAGGAGATTGCTGATGAAGATTTGTTTTCTCAGATTATTTTGTTCAGTTCGACAGTGATCTATCTTGAGAGGGAGAAAGCTGGAGAGCTAATCACAGTCAGTTAGAAGAAACTGACTATTTGTGTGCAAAAGTATTTACACTAGGTTTTATTTTTGTCTGACTACAAATAAAGATTGTTTTTATTTGTACCATCTTTGTTCAGTCTTATTATTTCAGATACAGTGAAAGGACACTGTTATGTATTGTAGAACACCCCTTTTAGTGTGTGATAGATTATCTTATTATTATGGTTTTAAATTTCTAATATATGTCAGGAAATTAGTTTTGCCATAATATACCATAAAGTTATCATAGATATGTTGTTGAGAAGCATTGGATCTTGGAGAAAGATTTTACATGCTTGTCCAGTTTTACCACAGAATGTTATGATTTTCAATATGAAGAAAATGGAAAAATATTAGAAAATAGAGTTTCTGGTGCTTATGAAGTTTTAAACAGTTTTTGATAAAAATAACATGAGAAACAATTAATTAATATCACTTTATAGTGAAGACTAGTTGAAATCAAGTTATTATATTGTTCTTGGCACCTTCGTAATATCCATATAAGTCATAGTGAGCAACCTGTATGTACATCACTAACACATGGTTGGGCCACATGTGGCATTTTGATTAGCATGCTTGACTACAATTTTAAGTGTCTTAAGATTCACTTCGTACTACATCAATAACATGCTCTGTATTTTGGGGCCATGGGAACATTATAAGAATAATAGGAAAATACAAATATTCAATTCAAGAATCTAAAATATTAGCAATTGGTATTAGTGATGCCACCTTCTATCTAGTCTGTCATTTCAGAAATATAGATGGCTAGTTCAGATAGGTTTATATAGCTTGTCTCTTGAATATCTGAAACAAAAAAGATGTAAATAGCATAGACAGAAACACTTACCTAATATATTCTTCATGCAGAGCAAAAATTTGAGATATGAGCCCTTGAAATGTATTATGTGAACCTATGTTATGTTATAATAACGTTTTGAACTACCAGTATCAAATTTATGCAACTAAGACATTGTCATTGTTAATCTTGTTAACAGGTTTGGAGGAAAGTATTTATTGCCAGTTATTAGCCTTGCATGGATATGTCAAGGCCCTAGAATGCTTATTACATTGTGAACTTACTGTTTCTATTTCTTGCTTGAAAGAATTTGAAAATACTCATCATCATATTCTAAAAGGTTTGTTGGCTGTTGTTTTGTTTGAAACTAATGTATTGATGTTGTATTTTGGACCCTGTAGTTAAGTACAATTTTGTATTAAAATAACATAAAAAGTAATATTGGAAAAGCATTTTGCAAGCTACAAATGTATTATTAATTTTGAGTAAGCAAATTTCTTAGTTATGGCTTAAGTTGAATTTTTAAAATAAACAAGTATTAGAAAACTAGGAAAACAGTATTATTGGATTTAAGCAAGTTAATTTAGGTTTCTCAATAAATGATAGAAGTATGATATGATATTTTTAATATCTAAGGTTTTCTTTACGAAGTTTATACTCTATGAAATTTTTGAACCAGGTTAGTTATGTAAAATAGTCATTTTTCATTATAACTATTGTTGCAACTCTCTCTCTCCTGTTTCTTTTGAAATTTTTGTGGCTGTTTTCTTACTAGGTGATAATAAATTATATATTGCTTGTAGGTACAGCATAGCATATTGTATGTTTATAAATAAAATTACTAAAGTTTGTCCTTTTAAAGAATACTGTAATATATAAACATCTTTATCATGCAAAGTTAAAAAAAATCAGTTAATTTTGTTTATCATAATACATTTTTATTATTTCATTTGGATACTTTAGGTTATTTTATGTTTTTAATAATATTATGATAATAAACGTTTAAACATTTATGATATTTTAATCTTTTGGAACTTTTATGATGCATCAAATGTAAGTCTTATACCTGTATTGCTTATTTTGTGACACAGAATCCTAATGGTATTATACAAAAATATGTAGATGTTTTTAATTATAAGTTTTACAGTAATATTTATAATTTAAAAATATCTTATTTGTACTTTTTTATATCACAGCCAAGATCAGGTGAATTAAAAAAAAAAACTATATTTATTGTTAAGCTGCAAGTTTCCAAATTCAGCTTATTAACAATTACTTTGAAAATTCACTATTGCATTGAGTTACAAGTTTGTTTGGAAGCTGTGGTAGAATGTTATTTCAACCTTTCTTTAATGGTATTAAAAGTACAGTCATAAATGTGTTCATTAGTGATTTCCATGTTTATTAGTGATGCATATTTATGGTTTTGATATAGAAAATGAGTTAAAAGAATGTGAGAGTTGTTTCTGGATATATAAAATAGTTCAAAAAGAATCCTTAAATCTATATATCACAAGACTTTAAAATGGTCTTAACCACATGAAATTGTACTGAGTAAATTTGTTTTGATATATATTTTTCCCAGATCACTTTAGAAACTTACTTCAAGATATGAAGAAGCTGCAGTGTAAAGTAAGAAAAAGCAATGCTTTGCATCCTAAAGTAATTGAAATCCAGGCTTTTGTTGAGAAGATTTTTGTGTCAGATAGAAAGTGTTCTGCAAAAGCAAAAGTGAGAACTTATAAAATGCCATGTAGTTTGGAATATTGTTTATGTTGATTTATGTTTAAAATTAAAAATATTTATAGTTATATATTTTAAACTAAAAAAAAAATCTATATTTCAAATTAAACATTTACATGAATAGTATAATATTACTGATGTAGAGGAATAATGGCACACAGGTAAACTACCCCTTGTAGTTAAAGTTTCAAGTACACAAACATAGCTGAAGGCCTCCCTCAATGGCTTAGCAGTAAGTCTTAAGACTTGTAATACTTAAAACTCGGTTTTCTCACCTGTGGTGGACACAGCAAAGAAAACCCACTGTGGAGCTTTGTGCATAACTAAAAATAAAAACTTCAGTGGAATATTTGGGATAGAAATATATGTTGTATTAGTTTTGGTTTACCAGTGTAATTGTACAATATTTAATAGTCCTAAAATTTCATTTTCACTTTATAAATATAAGTGTATAAATATAACATATTAATATTTATACCTTTAAACAACTAGGTACTTGTAAACACTTCTCAGCAAACTCTGGTTACACTTAACAGATCATCTTTCCTGTTGGTGTATTCTTTTCTGTCATTGTTTAACAGGTTTTTTGGTGTTGAAAGATATTTTTAGTTATTTTTCTTAGAACTTGCTAAAATACCTTTTATATAATTTACAGTTATCTTAGACTTAAAAGTCACAGTCCTTACAGATGTAAGACATACATTTATTGAAGGGAAAGTGCCATGGCCACAATCATTTAGGAATATTGTAGTTTTAGTGAAAGTAAAACTTGCATTATATATTTTAATTCTCGTACAAAAAAGTACTTAAGAAATGTCTCATAATTGTGAATTATGTGGGCATTGAGTATGATATATTAAAATTATGTTGGAACATCACCACATTGTTAGAGCCCATACTTTCATGTCTGGTCATATGCTGATGAACATGCTTCTTTTACACAGTAATGTTGTGGTTCTAATTCTGTCATGTCCAAAGCACACACCCCTGCTTGATAACCTTCCATAATATATCTAATGTGCAAAACATATCAACATTTGATTGCATAAAAGTCTGTAGGCTATGGCAACTTGACTGGTGTGTCTTTATATGAGAAGCAGTGAATTCCTGTTTCATTTTTTCAGCTCTTTGTTGTATGTAGTGATTGAATGGAAGGTCCAACTTAAAGTCTTATTGTGGAGAATCCCTTCTTATGGGCCTTGTTTTCAAACAGATCCCTTCTGATTCTGTTGCATAATGTTACCTGTTTACGCACACACACATACAAATGTTTCCATTGATTTTTGTGTTCCTGTTACAAGATACTGTACTTTACTTACCATGAGTGGAGTAAGACTTGTTGAGGGTATTTGGGTGTAACTACAGTCCCACACTGATCCATATTTGAAAATTTTACAACTTTTGTAGGTGATCCTATGTGCTAATTTCTTAACCAGACATCATGTAATGAAGTTCGTCTACAGATTTTGTTTTTAGTTTAGTATTAAGGAAACTTCAAAGTTTAAACTCTGAGAATCCTTATGGAAGGAAGGTTTCAGATTAACATACATTATAAGGAAGCTTTTCTGTTAACTAAAATTAGAATTTATTTTATCAAACAGTGATGTTAAGAGTACTGCCAATTTAAAATGTATTGTTCAATTCCAGAATTTCAGTATCATATCTTGTCTGTCATTGTAAACCTTACAGAAGTTAATTGTGTTTTCACTATGTCAATCTTAATTTTATAGATTTTATAGTAATTTAGATTGTTTTTGAGTTTTCTTTTTATAATACAAAATTATTTCAATAAATATTTAGAAGATAGAATGATCAAATTAGAAGATATAGTTCTAAGAATTGTAATTATGTTATTTATCTGAATGTTTTATAAATATTTATACGTTGAGAATGTGCTGAAATAAAAAAGAACAGTAGTAAAAATTAAATTAGAAAACTCAAATAATTACTTCAATAGTGAACTTAAGGTAGAGCATTAACTATTTTATTAAATTGATAAAATAATTTAGAAAACAAGCTATATAATTTGCAGTGAAGGTGTATAATATGTTTTTAAACTTATTTTCTTAACTTGACAGATTTTGATTGTCTTGAAAAGGCATTTTGATGTTGTAAGTGGAATTCTGAAATGTGCTTTGAAAACAATTCAAGGTATAAACATTATTTTGGCTCCTACTGAAGTACAAATGGATTTGGAAAAAGTGTTGTCCAAGCAAGTGCTTTACCTTTCCCTATAATAAAAAAAAATTAAAAATTCGATTTTCAGTATGTTCTTTGTTTCCCAATTTATAAAGTAAGCTTCATCTCAAATATTGTTCATCTCTTATACATAAAGTTTTTATTTTTTTATGCTTTTGTGTGTTAAAGTTTCACCAAATGTTGTAAGATTTTAAAAAATGTTTTTTCTAATAAAATACTGCATTATCACAGTTTAAATGTTTCATTCAAGTAATAAATGTTATATCTAGTATCTTTGCAAGACACACATGTATATTAAATCATATCAGATAGCCATGTGAAAAGTATTTGTTGTTTAAGTAGTTTTCAACTGTTAAAACTAGGAATAGTTGTTTAATGTTAATTCTATTTTGTTTGTGATTTGTATATATAAGATCTATAACACTACATAACACAACTTTTTTTCCTGGATAGTATGTGTTATTTCTTAATTGTTTATGTTGTAAAAGTACAGAAAATGGCCATTATTCCCCTCAAACTTTGCTTTTGTTACCTGAATAATGAAATTTAGAAATTAACCTATTTTCTATGTAAAAATGGGCAAATTTGCACATTTTTGTTTACATAAGATCTGAATAAAACAATATATGAATCAAAATTTACATGTATTTATTCTAAAGTTATACGAAAATGAACAAAAATGTTTAGAAGTGAGTAGTGTTTCTAGATTTGTGATTGTAATGTAAATCACTTTCACGTTTCAGCCCCCAAATATAGTCTCCCTTATTGTTTTCGTTATATGCTCCTTGGTAGCAGTGTTCAAAGTCCACTATATCTTGGTGGAAGCACTCGCCTTGCTCCTCTGAGTATGCTCCCATGTTTTCTCTGAATTTATCAAAATAAGCATCAAGGATATGGACTTTCAGGGACATCCTTCACCCATTTTGCCATAGTTCTTCACCAGAACCTCAACCAGTTCCACGTAATTTTTGGCCTTGTGATTTCCCAAGAAGCCCTAAACCACTGCGACAAAGCTGCCCCAAGCTTTTTTCTCCTTCCTACTGAACTTCCTCAGGAATTCTGTGCACTCCAGGATCTTCTTTATTTGTGGTCCAACGAAAACACTAGCTTTGACCTTCGTCTCAAAGAGCTTAGGGAAGAAGTTTCAAAGGTACTTTAAAGTTGCAGACTCTTTATCAATAGCTGTAACAAATTGTTTCATAAGACCCAATTTTATGTGCAATGTGGGAACAACACCTTCTGGCGGTCCTCTAGTGGCTCACAATTGACATTGTGCCTCCCCACAGAGAACTCGGTTCGTTGTGGCCAGTGCTTCCTGTTCTAGTGCCCTGTGGTGTCTCTGCTATCCTAAAGGCAAAGATAACAGGGAAACTTGGTAAAGCACCCTTGGAGACCCATCAGGAATGCCACCATTTTGAAGTCTTTGATAATCTCTGAGCCATACTCATCATACCTCAAGGCTTCTAGCAAAGTCTTGACGCTGTTCTATTTCTCTTTGAGGTGCACTGAAAGACATTTAAATTTTAAAAGGTCTAAAATTTATATAATATAAAATATTACTATTCAAGCAATAAAAAATTGTCCATCTTACCTTCTACAGTGTTTTTTACAGTGCTCACAGATAAAATGAGGTGCCCAGGGTTTGTCTTGATCCCCGACAGGCATGCCGAAATATGCCTTGTAGACTTCACACATTTTAACAGATGCCATCACAGAGTACGTTTTTGCTCTTGTTTTGATAAATTGGCCACATACATAGCAGAATGTGTCTGGAGAATGCTTGCAGCTTCTTGATACCATCTCTGATAAAATCAGATCAGTCTATGTGTTCACTTAGGCAGCTAGGACTAAACTGAAGTGATGAGTGGTGAGCCCCTCTATATATATATTACTATGGAAAGTTCTAGAAAATTCTAAAAGGTTCTTGAAAATTCTCGTAAGTTCTCAAACACTTTAGAAAATTCTTGTAAGTTCGAGAAAATTCTGTATCAGCTACTCAGCACTGAATCTACCTGGAATGTTCTGGAAAGTGGGTTCATTTGAAAATTTCATTACCCAGGTCACAAAAGAAAAGTTTGAAGAGAAAAGTAAGTCTTTTTCATTTACTTTAGACATAAGCAATTGGGAAATAACACTTTCTGCTCAGATAAAAATTTTGTTACATAATGTAATCAGATATTATGGACTAAAGGAAATCTAAAAACAAAAGTTGTCAATATCAAGAGAAGTTATATACACTTTTGATGCACAAATTAATACCATTAACTTTTTTATATTTTTAGGAACGGTTGGAAACATATTTCTAATTTATAAAATGTGTACAAAATTGTTATAATTAATATAATAGATTCATTGAATGTCTGACATGTTTGTTGGCAGGACTGAAGAGTCGAACATTATTGTGATAACATCAGTGGCATCTCTTAGTGGTGGTACGATTATACCACATTTTACCACTGTGCTTGAGTATGAATTCTGGAATGACTCTCCTGTTAGACAGTTTTGTTTAACACAAAATATTGATCATTACAGTTTCCAGGTTGTGCTTTCTCAGACAGTTAGCAAAATCACATACATCTCTGAACTACCAGAATACATTTTACATATATTGAAAGGTAGCTATAGCTGTTTATGAGATTGGTATATGGACTTTCTTTATGCATTTATTTCTTGGTGTATTTTTTTAAATGTGTTGTTTATAGTAGATCTTCAATAGTGTACAGAAATTTGTACTTTCTTGTAATTTGTTATACCCTATAAAGTTAGTCATTTAAAAATTTCTTTGAGGTGGTATATTTGCTTCTTAATTATTAATTTTATAGTATAGAATATATTTTAAATTTGAAATGGTAATACCTCTCACCCAAAGCTGTCTCAATCTTAATTTCCCTCTAAGCATTGCTAAAACATTTTTTGCTAATAGTGCACCAGTCTATTGCACCACTTAATTTTCATGCCATTTCAGAACATGCATATAATTTGACTGCTCTCCACCAATTATACTTTACTAGTGCAAGTAGTGTCCTCTACTTTTCTAGCACAATTCTAACTTTCTTGAATGGCTAGAATAACAGATGTGTCTTTGCTTTGCTCCATGTACATTCTTTTCTTCATTGTGATTGCCAGTCTTTTACCAGCTTAAAATTAGTGTTTTCTTTGTCAAGGAATTCTGATCTGAAATTTGAATACTATATACTACTTGTGTGCTCTATACTAATTCACATCATAATTATACTGCACTGCTCCAAAGCAAAATGTTTTGCATCTTTTTCTTGACTATATGGTGCCTGCCTCCTACATACCACCCAATATGCATTACTAATTCATCATTTGGTGAGGAATGTATGTGTTCTAGAAGCAGTATTACACCTCACAGATTTGTCTTAGTTTCTTCCTCTGGTACACCTGTTATTTTCAGGTGGTTTTCATTTACTTATTTGAACACTGTCACACCTTCACCAGCCCCTCTATTTTTTCAGTGTGGGATTCTAGTTTTGAAGGAGAAGTTGTAGTACTGTTTCAGAAGTTAACATTTTCATACACTGAAAATGTATTTCCAATAGGTGTTTACCTTTCCTCACCCACTTTCCACTTTTCTTATTTGTATCTGTCAATTCTCAAATGTGAGGATTGTACTAGAATAGTAGAGACAACTACCTGTGCTATTATAAGTGGTGCAGTATGACTGGTGGAGGGTTGTCACGTAATATTCACATGACCTGAAATGGCACAAAAATGATGAGGTATAATAGATGATGCAGTATTATAAAAAATTATTTTTGCAGTGTTTAGAGGGATAATCAAGATCGAGATAGCGTTGGGTGAGGGAGGTAAAAACCTATTGAAAATACAATTTTACTGTGGAAAATATTTAATTTTCAGAGCCAACAGATGAATGTTTTCCAAATTCTGAAGAAAACGTTTGCTACACAATAGGATCAAAGAAAATAACTAGGAATCCAGAATTGTTACACCTCTTAGAACGGAAGTAAGATGCACTAAAACATGTTTACAGTTGTTATTGAGATTAAAGGAAAGTTGTCATGTTAAATACAACATGTGCTTTGTTATCATCAAGATTTGTACCTGATAAGCCTAAAAATACACCAATTAAGTTAAACGTTTGGCTGTTTTATATATATTATACATAGTGATGGAAAAAGTTATTGCATCACCCAGTTTTTTCATGCTGTTTTTTGGATTTGTCATCTATTTTGAGGACCTAAATGTTAGAAACTAATACATATAGGTTTAAATATGTTTCATAAATAATACAGTGCTATCTAATTTATTACATTGGTAACTTTTTAAGCTGTCTGAATATTGACATTAATCTGTTACAACGTGCATGTGACACAATTATTATCAAGGATTGGAAATTAATTCCACAGAAAAAGCAGTCATTGTTTCTTTTGAGAAAAAAAATTGCTTTGAGAAGAGTACATTTCTATACAAATTTAACCAGTTTACTATGACATACTGTGTGCAGAGATATAGATAGAGAGAATGACTATGTGGAGCTGCAGAAGGGAAAGTATAACAAGAAAACTTTCAAAACAGCTGAATATAATGTTTTGAAATGTATGATTCTGCATAACTGTCAGCTGTAATCCATCTCTCTCAAAAGAGCATGGCAGGGAACTTCAGGGATAACCATCCACACAGCCAGTCTTGTCTATATTTAGCTGGACTTCAGCAAGAGGTCAAGAAAGAAACTTCTCTTCACCGATAAGACACGAAAGATGAGATTCTCATGGGCTAAACAACATGCTTACTGGATTGAAGCAATGTGGAACAAAATGATCTTCTCAGATAGATCAAAGTTCAGCCTGCATGGATCTGATGGGAAACACTATGCACAATGAAGAGTTTCAACCAACATATTTGAATGAACTGTGAAGCATCCACAAGGTCAGATGGTATGAGGATGCAACTCTGATCATAATGTAGGACACCAGCATAAGGCACTATTAGTGCCATCAAGTACATTTAGATCCTCAAGTTCCAGTTAAAGCAAACAGTTCAGTATTACTTCATGGGAGCTGACTAATGCACTTTCCAAGATGACTTTGCTTCATGCCACAGGCTGCAAAATATTTGTGTTATTCATGCACATTATACAGTAGAATTCCATTTTCAGTAGAAATTTCACTTTAACTGCATTGAAAAAGCATCTTTTTTTTATATTGCTTCAGGTGAAGGACTGTCTTTGAAAGAAAATTGTTAAAACCATACATTGACCAGGCAATAATCCAGATGTCAACTATTTTAATGGATAACAAAGTGCATGAGAAAAGATGGAGAAGTATCTTAGAATTGCAGGAAGTCTTAATCTGCATGTGGCATCTTGAACTAACCCTTACCTACATTTAGTTCTTTGTGCATTCCATTAGTGGTGTTCCATTTAAATCGGTTTTCTTATTCAAAGAACATTTTCATATTTGCCAAGTTTCTGTTGATAAACTATTGTAACATGTTAATCATGATTTGTTTGTTAATAAAGATGCATAAACGTCTTTGGATGACTGAAATATTAGCTTATACTATACAGTGTCCATAATCATTTTACACTGGTTCTGACACTTATGCAATGCAGAATCCCATAACAAATTATAGAAATCAAGAAAAGTGTGAAAAAATGTGAACATGTATATCAGTTACATTGTGACATTTAAACATCGAAAAGGTTTCTGTGAATTTAGACAATTGTTATATATGTGTGTGCTATTTGTGGGCTGAAGAAGGCCAAAAATATTGTTTAATATCATTGTATCTATCTTAATATGATATTTTTTTATTCCTTTTATTTTGTAATTTCTACCAAATGTTTGTTTCTCCATGAAAGTGTTACAGTGTGATAATAATCCTTTCTGAACAAGATGGTGTTTCTCATATTCCTAGAATTTTTTTTACCCATCTCATAGTGGAAATACTTAAACAAAAGGCATGAAAAGTAAATAGTTTCAAGATAATTTGGTTCAGATTTTTTTTTATCAATTTTTGTGAAATTCTCAAAAAATTTTTTGTGAGACAGATATTGTGTAAAAAAAGAAACCAAAAAAACATTCAAGTTATTTCTTTTTCATTGATTTTAAATATGATTGATCTCTATTAATGCATTTCTCTTGAAACTTTATTTTGCCAATTGCAGCACTCTTGGTTATACATCATGAATGCCACATAAAAGAGTAAAAATTTTCAGTGATTTAAGATCTGGCCATTCAAAATAGTGTCAGGATAGAGTATTGGTAACAGTATTTTTTGCTAACAACAGTCTTGGTAAAATTGATTTATGTATAATACATATATTTTGGGTTCCATAAATTATTATTTATTGTATATTCTTTGAATCTGAAAAACTTGACAATATCATCAAAAATTAGGATTTCAGTCAATGTAATAATTACAGTCATTGTCATACTATATAAACCTAACAAGGCTTAAGTGATATCATGCCATAGAATAAAGTTGCAGTTACTTTCACATAAGTACACCTGCCCTACTATTATTGGACACTTTCTAAATTATGCACAGTTGCAGACCAGGTGTTATCCCAAGGGAGTAACAAAGCTAGAACTAAAGTTTTTTAATGACTTTCTTTGTCATGTATTATGTAAAAACATCACATACCTAGAATAACTGACAAGCTTATGCTATTCATCCTTCATTGTTTGCAGGCATGGACTAACAATCATTGAAAGAAATTATCAACAGATTTTGAACTTTCTCCCAGTAGAGAAGGTGAAATTATACTATGCAGATCTTGTGCTGGATGAAGAGACTGGAGTTATTGTTTTAAACACCCATGATCTTGAAGATTATCTTCAAGTAAATGATGTTATCAATAAGCTTATCATGCTGAGCATGAAGTTTGGCAGGTGTTGGTTGATAGTATATGCAGTTAAAGGCCAAGAGTAAGTGTAATGAAAATTTTAACCTTTAGGATGTATCTCAGTTAAGAATGAGGAAAAATGTAGAAAATGCACTTATAGAACATATCAATTTATTGTTTGCTTTTTTAATTTTCAAGTTGTTTTTATTCTTAAGAATAATTTACAGTTGAAGTACAAGCTGTTAGAGAATTTAAACTTTTCACTTGCTCATTAAGAAAAATATCTTTGAATTATATTTGTACCAGTAGAATCTAACCATTTATTAAGAGATGTTTCTATATCTTGATACTGTAGTATAGGTTATCATCACAGCTAGTATTAATTTAAAGAAAGAATTTGGGGCAAACAGCTGTAAAGGCAATATTTAATTAATACATACATTATACTTTCTTTTATGAGTTTTTATGTCATTTTCAATTATCAATAATCTAAACTAATTTTGGTGTTTAACTAATGTTATGACTTGTGCATAAATCATTATTCCATATCATATACCAGACCAAGAATTTAATAACTATATGTGTGTGTGTGTGTGTGTGTTACAGATTTATTCTCTTTCTCACTAAAGGTAAAATTGAAAAGAAAATCTGTGATCTAGAGGCCTAATGCTTTCTTTGATTGGTTATACTCTCTGCCATAGATTACAGTTTTGCCTGTTAAACACTCATCAGTACAGTATAGGCAAATAAACCAAAGAAATAATGTTAGATCTCTCATAACTATAATTTATATATAATATTTGTTAGATTTTAAGTCCTTTTCAATCAACATTAAAGTAACCTAAAATAATTTGTGTGTGTGAATATTGTTACACCTTGTGCCAAAATCATTATTCCATATTATGTATTTAGCCAACTATATTTAGTGTTATGTATAAGGGATAGATTTCTTTTCTTTCTCTTGTTGGAATAGTGCATTCCAATATATCTTTTGTGTAGATCATCATGGTTAATCTGTTAACCAATAGTAGCATAATGTGGTCAAATGATGCATGTGACTGCCTCTACACTTCTTACCAAACCTTCATTTCTCATTTGGCAGTGTTTGAGTTCATTTGTTGTTTTTTTGTGTGCTTCCTGTATGACAAACAGTTTTTTTCATATGAAATAGTTGCTTTTTCAGTTTATTTTCTTTTATACCAGTTCAATCTTGTAGCTATATTTCTGCACTTAGAGAATTTGTGAACATTTTCTTGAGTTAGGAATTTTGAAGTTCACATTACCTCTTCATTGCATTCCCAAGTTCACCATGGAGTCTTTTTCTTACCTGAAAATAGGCATTTTCCCTTGGGATGTGGATGACAAAAATGTATGTGTCCAGTGCTTTCCTCCACATCCAAATAGCACATCACTTTTGATCTTATTTTCAGTTTGTCCATTGTATGGTCATTTACAAATTTGGAACCCTCCTCTTCAGACTTGACTTGGCTTTTTATCATTTAATCCAGGCTTTTGCTCATCAACTTCATGCTCTGTGGATCCAATGTCTTTATTATATGAGTGATTGGCTCGTTCTGTGCAGGAATCAGCCACTCATACCCACCAAATCCTTTCTGTGATGGTTCAGGTGAGGTGGTTGATCAAATTGGAGAAGTTCTTCCTTTTACCATCCAATATCTAGTCAATTTTGGGTTCTTGTTTTTGGCACCAATATCAGTTGGGCTCTGCCTTTACCTTTATGTCTTCATTCAATGGAACTTTTTGTTCACCATGCCATCTTGGCTCAGTTACTTACTGCCTGTGAGATTCTATCACTTTTGGGGATGTGGACTTCCATGACTGCACTAGTCCCTCTTGGTCATGCTCATATGAGATTACTGCAGTGAGTGCTTCATGGACAATGGAATCTTGCTCAAGATTCTCTTTCCACCACCATTTCCCTTCCTCCTTCCCTGTGAGACAACCTACACTGGTGGCTAAACAAAGCCTATACTTTGGCAGTCATGCCACTTCCTTCCTTGCATCCAGATCTATGTCTTTTCACAGACACTTTCCTTCAAGGATGAGGGTGTGGGTCATGAAACCATATTGTATATCAATGTTTTCAAACTTGTAGTTCTGTCTTGGCCATTCCATCACTTCCTTCTTCTTGCTAGTCCTTGTCTGGTGATGTTCATTTGAATTACTCTATGGTGGTGACACATATCAACCACCAACGGGACAGTAGGTACGGAGACCTATGTTTTTGCATGTTGTATTTATTATATTGGGCCCATGCCATGTGATAAGTGATTTCCATCTAGTCACATTATCTTTCTTACCCAGACTGGATCTATCCAGTGGAGTGGGCATTAAATTCTCTTACTTTCAGGTACCTATGCCATTGGTTGCCTTTACCACTGGTCTCATTACCAAGATGTTCCTCTTTTGTCACCTGTACCACATCCAAATGTTTAAACTGTTGATGCTTTCAGTCAGGATTAGTCACATAGTTATCTTTATATGTATCTTCCCATCTGATTACTTCACTGCGTGATTTCTCTTGTCACTCTAATCCTTATCAAATTCTCCTGGTTGTACACTATTGGTCAGCACAACCTTGATTTCCAAGGTTCCATTGCCTGCTCACATCACCATCTGTACTTCTTTAACTTTCTTCTTCCCTTCTTCATCAACATCATTCTCATGTTCTACATCTCAATCTTCCCAATTTGCAGCCTTAGAAGTAAATTTTTCAGCTCAGAAAAATAATAGTATTCATGAAACTTTATTATATGAAATAGCCCTTGCATATATGCATGCACACCCACTGAATATGTCTGTAACAATCTTTATAAACGTTTTTAATTTAGAATTCTAAATCAAGTCATGAGAAGAAATATAGTCAAGATAATTTCAATAGGAATGCAGTTTTCTTTGATGAAGAGTGGGTATCAGGTTCAGGTTTGTTTAAATTTTTGATGTGAAGTTTTATATGTTTATATACCTTTATAAATTGGTGTCGAGTTACTAAAATTCTTAACTGTTTCTAACCCTATATGTAAAAACAGAGTTCAAAGTTTGAATGTCACAGTATTTTATAGTTGCATTTAAAATTTAATGATACAAATTTTTTATAAATATATCTCAATAAATTTGGTATGAAAACACAGCTGTTAAATCAAATTTTAATATAAGTTTTAATTTCTTAGTTTCAAAACAAAATATCTAAAAAATCTCAATCACATGACATTCACTCTCAACTGTTCATTTAAACATTTTTTTAGTTTCTAAGTTGTATATAAATTACAAACTTATATTACAGATATTGTTGAAACATAAATTGATTTCATATCCTACAATCACCTTGATTCACAGAGCATTAAGCTATGAAGATAAACCCACTTGCCACGCCCTCCTATGACATACCATCTTTCAAAAAATATCATAAACTATCTCGGATGTTTTCTGTAACATTATTTATAACTAACAAAAAGAGAAAATTTTAATCTACTGAATTGTTGCTACATTCACCTAGAACATAGTAAGGGAATTATTATAATGCATTTACAGCTTTTTTAGAAAGCCAGTTAAATTATAATAGTTCTAGTACATTATATTCTTTGTGCATGTTATTATTTTGAGTCTGAGGTTTAACACTACAATTAATAAAAATTCTGTAAAATAATGACTACAATTGTACCAAAAAGTGCATTCACTTTGTATCTAGACCTTGAGTGCAAAAAAGGACAAGACTCACATGTCAGTACTAAATTTGTATATGTATTGTATAAAAGTGATTAAAATGTAAAGTTATTTGGGTAAACAAGAAAACACATTTAAAGGAAAATTAAATGCTCTTAGAGGTATGAGTGTGTTACACAATTTATTTTGTTTACTATAACTTAAGCTATTCACTCACTGAGTGATTTTTCACATTTTTTATGCAGGTTTAGTTGAGGTAGTGAATTCAAGTTTTATTTTGTTTTGGTTTTATTTACTACTCACTTATTATTCCTTCTGCTGTTTAGTTTAGCAATGAAGTTTAAGTTACATTAAAGTATTAACTCACCTTCTAGCTGATCATGTTTATTTTGAGTACATTTGTTTATGTTATGAAACTGACACCAGTTTCCCCTAGCAACATTTTTAATGTTGCAAAACATTATGTGAATTTATAATCACATGAGATATAATATCTGGTCTAATGACTGAATAAAAATCCTGCCATGAGTTTCAACAACTTAATTCACAAAATATAGCTGATAAGTATTGTTTCTGATTATTACTTAATGTTGTTAGTGATTTTGTAATTGTTTAAGTATGTGATATTGTTATTTTGTAATTAGGTTTTTTTTCTTTCTCTGATTCTTTTTTGTGATTCCTATATTTATTTGAATAATTATTAATTTTAATATATATATGCTGTACTATTCATTCTTGTTAGTATTAAATTTTAAACATTCTGTTTAGATTGTTTGAAACTTTGATTTCTGAATTTCTATGGCAATCAAAGTAAAATAAATAAATTCCTAGTTTAGCAGCTGTCTGTGTTTTAAACCACTACCATAACTTAAGCTACTCGCTGAGGATATCTCATTTTTTCATGCAGATCTGGTAGTTAAACATACTTCAAAGAGCAATAAAATTAAAACAGATGTTAAATAATAGGAACTTGAGGATTTGTAAGACAAGTAATTGTAATTTTATGTTACAATTTATAGTAATTCTGGAAAGAGAAAAAGGGTCATTAAAATTTATTTCATATTTTTTGTAGTGCTCACAAGGTCATGTTGGGCAAGCACATATAATATTAGGGAAGAGAAAGTAACAGATAAAATATAGTTTTCCTGAAACTAAACTTTTTGCATAAGTAGTAATTTTAATTTTGGGCTTCAGCTTATAAATGTGCAAACTGCAAACTTTATTTTATTCAAAGACTGTTCATGATTGTTTCTAATCAAGATCCTAAATTAGAATTGGTGGGAATGTTGCACTTGCCTAGGGAAGGTAAAAATTCAAGGATCAAATTCCAACTAAACAATCTTCATTTGTCATTAACATATTTCTTGTTCTCACTGTCAGCAGGGCTACATTGGTTCTACTAAAACAAAATTTCTGACACATGAAAGAACGTACTTATCCAAGGTTCTAAGTTGAGTCTAATATACTTGTACGTGCTCTACTTGTAACTGAAAGGTCACCAAATTTTATGAAGATGTGTTAAACAAATTCAAAATTTATATTTTCCAATATAGGCTCAGTCCAGTTTTTGACCCCATATTCATGTGGTTAATAGATAACATTTGTGGTTACATTGACAAAACTAAGTCTTTTGGTTTTTTTGTATCCATTCTTTTATAAAATATCGTTGTTTAGTAACAAATATAACTAGAATTGGTTTTGCCAATATTGTTTAATAATGTTTGTTGACAACGTAGGTAGTGTATGCTACAGGAAATGATCAGTTAGCAGAATTTATATCTGCTATTGCCAAATCATCTCAACAAACGTCAAAAATTTGGAGTAATCCAGACCTTGGAGATAGAAATTGGCTTCGTGGAGAACATAGTAAGGTGAGAACATTTTAAACTTTAGAAATTTTCTTTCAGTAAGTAAACATGTGTACCAGAGCAGGTCCAATAGAATGAGCAGAAGCCAGACCAATATTTAGTCACAATAACTGTAGGTTTTTTTTAAACGTTAACTTATAGTATCAAATAGACTTATAGTTGTATGTATGAGTTAACGTTTAAAAAAAACCTACAGAAGTAGAACAACTTATAGTAAATTACCTGTGTGATGATTATGGTTTCTTATAGCTATACTGTGTATAAATGCCAGTGAGCACATGTTTTCGTAAATTGCAAAGATGTGCTAGCCTGACCAATTGAAAATATACTAACACACCTGGTTAAAAACATTTAATATATAACACAAAATAGTAGAGCTGAAAAAATGCTTCAGTGTTGAAACTTTTAATATTGTTGATTTATTTCCCCTTGTAGAGGATCACCTTAAGTAATTAAGTTTGTTTTGTAATAATTAAATAATGTATCCAGTGAATAGTTGGGAATACTGTTATGTTGAAAGAGTGAAGGGCATTGTCAGAATATAAGGTATTAAGAATGAGACCCACTATTGCATCATTGTGTTGCATTGTACTATTTATCAAGTTGACAGCAGCATTTATTTGGTTTTAGTTTGTTTTTTTAATTAACTTTTCTTGTTCTTTTGTTTCATTACAAGCAGTTTCCTTCTCCTAATAGGCTGCAGATACTGAATAGTAGTTTTAAGTCTAGTATATGTAGGTTCTTGAGTGCAAACAATCATTCCTAATCATTTGGTTCTCATTAGCTTCAATTTGGTGGATGATATATACCAACTGCTGTGTGGGTCATACTTTTCTGATACCTCTTATTAGAGTAAATATTACCTTTATCAAGTTGTAGTTTATAGCCTAACATTATTCGTATGTCTTTTGTATGTGATAGGTTTTTGTATTTCACCTCTTTCCTTTAAATGTGAAAGTTAATCTAACAGTTATGTTATTATTATATATGTATATGCACACACTTTCATAAGTATGTATTTATTTATTTCATCCAAAATATGTTCAAGGATAAAAAGTTTTTGATTTACAAATCAACCTGAAATTATTCTTAGCTTAATAACCTTTCACCACTATTATGAAAAACTGATATTGCAATCAATAATTTTTTTAATATTAAAAAACAAATCATTTTGATATTTAATTATTTGCTGGCAATAAAATTGTTATTATAAATGTTGTATAGTTATAGCTATATTTCTTCCTAAGCATTTTTTCGTTTTCTTTTGCAGCATGAAAATTTTCTATTAAGATTCCCATGTCTTAACTCAATCTGGTAAGACTATAGAATTTCACATTAGTGTACAATATGAAATATTAGTAATGAAATATAAAGTTAGTTTATAAATTTTATTAAATAAAGAATAGAATAAATAAATCATCATTATATCACACACTTGTTTCCTCTTATATTTTACAATTGAAAATAAATCAAGCATAGAAGAAACTCAGCAGCAGTAGAAATTGGTAAATAATTACTGTCTTTTTACCATCGTGTGAATCATCCCTTTATTCTAATTTGCTTTATTGTGTTCACTTAAATTTTATTTCTCGTTTTCCCAAAACCTCTCCTTCCCCTGTTTTCATGTCTTACTTCCCTGCATCCCCTGCATTAATGATACCACATTTTTATAGTCAACGTAACTAGTTACTTTCCATACCCATTGAAAACATGAAAACTTGTTCAAGTAGATATAGGAAGGAGAAAATTTGATTAACATCTGTTGATTAAGTGACATACATAATAGATATATGTGATTGTTTTCACTTAAGTTTAATCTAAGGGCTATAATTTAGATAGTTATATAGCATGAGTGTGAAATTTACTTATGTTTAGAGGCAATAATTTATCACAGGGTTGTTTATGTAACTGTTTACAAATCATATGTTGTGTAGTTCAACAGTTATGAACTGGGGATTATTACATCATTGCATCAAGTTACAAGAACCTTACAAGAACTAGTGTTTTAATTGAGTATTATTTTATCATAATATCTAATAGTGTATGCAGCATTCTAGAACTTTGCGAGGGTATAAATACATGTCAAAAACGTAATTCAGTATACTTGAATCTAGACTGTGTGATTTGTGAGGTTAGTCATAAAGAGCATATAGTGGCAGTTTTAAAGTAAATTTAACACTGATTATATTGATATAACAGAGTAAAAAATAATAATTCATCTTACCATTTAGATTCTAAAGTAATTGAACCAGACTGTGTGGACTTTGTTAAAAAAAACAAAAAACAATTACTTAAAACTTGTTTGCTTTTGAATTTCGTGCAAAGCTACACGAGGGCTATTTGCATATTTAAAGCTCTGGATGTGAGTATGATAAGCAATAGTGTAATAAATATTTCTATGTACATTTGACTCATTTTTTTTATTATTTTAAAACAAGTTGAGTATGTATTGTTTGCTTATTGTAGAAATTTATTACCAAGTCAGACACCTACTGTAAAGAATCTAACCCATACATAAAACTTTACCTATGTTGGCTGTTACATTAATTAAATATTCTTCATTTTATAGTTATTTGAACCACTGTTATGCAGTGGTGGATACAGGATTTTTTTGGGGGGGATGATCAACTAAGTAACAATGACTTAAACCTGACCCCAAGTAAACTTTTCCTTGTTACTGCAATGTAATTCATATATTCCTAAATAACATGTTACAAGTAAACATGCAGCAAAAATATTCTAATTGAGATGATCAGTACTTTATATTTCTGATTTCCCATTAACCTACACAATTTTGGTATGGCCAGTGGGGAGAGATGCATCCCTCATCCCCCCTCTGTATCCATCCCTGCTGTTATGTTTTCAGTTATTAACACACTGCTTTGTTGAGAAAGATACACTTAAGATTATAAATTAAGCATTTAATATATTCAAAAGTATAAATTATTATCTTAATTTAATCAACATATATAGGAGTTCAAATGAACAACTCATACTTCATTGCATAAACAGTACATTTTTATGTAACAAGTTGAAACATGTTTAAACTACAAGCTTTTAATTAATGGGTATTTCTTTTTCTACAGTGCACAGTTGATGCTATCTTCAGTTTCTCTTAAAGAGCTCCTTACTTTGTCTTGGAACCACCTGAAAAATACTTTTCCATGGATAAATGTCAGAATTCTCAAGGTATTAGTTACCCAAAACTTGAATTATGTTCCTATTATCATAAATTGTCCTAACAGCCTGTAATATTTCTGAATGCAATAATTTTTGTAGCTACCTTGAAAGTGTTAAACATCAAATACTGGCACAAGGTGGATATTAAAAGAGTTACAGGTCATTATGGTAATATTTTTTTACATATATTTGAAAATAATATTTATCACTGGCTGTCATTATTTTGTTCCTGTAAATGTTTCATTGTGTTTTCTTTTAGAATAAAATTTTCTGAAACTGTTTTATTCTTTTACTCCATGATATATTGTTAACAGTTTATAAAAATATACCCTTTTTTAATTTCCTGAAATTCTTTTTGGTATAAGATAATGTTATGTTCATTATCATTTTAGCCTGTAGAATATTCCCTAGGTGTGGATTCCTGTACATGGTGAGGGGACCTCCCAGGGAAGGTCCTGTTCTTTTGGTTAACCTTCTCTGGAATCTAAACACACCACTTTGATTTTAAATTCCTGCAGTTGGGCAGCATTGGGGTGGCCTCTCTTGTGTCAATCAGCTGGTCCATTTGGGCCAGGGTCAACCAAGTACCAGGGTTGGATGTTCTCAATAGGTGTTGTGGACATTTTATCTGATGTTGGTGTTTGAGTTTACTGCTCACGAAACCCTGACTTTGCTGCAGTGTCCTTGTTTGGTATTGTAGTGCATCCCATCGTGGGGATCCATGGTAGATGGGGTCAGTGTGCACCGAAATATTCCTTTTTTTATTATGAATCTTCAAAATAAAATCTTAAATAAAATAGTGAAAAAACAGTCCATAGGTAAACAACCACATCTTAAAGATTCTGAGCAGCAATCTTCAACATCTGTAATGCCTGTTGTACCTCATTTTCTTATACTACATTCTCTTTCAGACAAACGCTTTTTCATTCAGAATGGATTAGAGGGACTTGCTGCCTCTCCAAAGTCAGTAAAGCAGCTTTGCTCTAGTGACATTGGTGAAAACATCCACATCTCAACACAGTGAACTCCTCTTACATTCAAAGGCAATTGGGGGTATACCTATTGAGGTTACGCCTCATGCAACTTTGAATTCATCATGAGGAGTTATTCTTGAGAGGGATTTGAAGAACATCCCCGAGTCAGAGATTCTTGTCTGTTTCTCCACCCAAGGAGTTTCAGCAGTGAGGCATATCTCCACTCGCAAAGGTGGAATTATGATGCTGACCAATGTCCTAATTCTGATATTTACATTAACACGTCCACCTTCCACCATCAAGGCAGATTATATTAATTGCAGGGTATGGCCATACATTCCAAACCCTTTTAGATGTTTCCAGTGTCACCAGTTTGATCACTTGAAGACATCATGTCATGGTTCCTTGATGTGTGCTCGTTGCAGTGGCAAGGACCATAATGTCTACAAGTGTGAAACAGACCTTCATTGCCTCAACTGCAACTGCTCTCACTCATCCTACTTTCGTTGTTGCCCTAAATGGTTGGAAGAAGAGGTGCAGCATTTGAAAACAATTCAAAACATTACCTATCCTGAGTCTCAAAAGTTGCTGTCCACCACTTCATCTCAGACGAATGCTGCTGCACTTCATTCCACAACTACAGTGGGAGTGCAGACAGATCTCTCTGTGCCTTCAAAAGAATTGTTCTCAAACCAAATGAAAAGTATTCTCACTTCTATGGTTAAAAACGTTGATGAATCAACTTCAGCACCCATCTCTGTCCCTAACATATATTCCAGCAAACCCCAAGATCCACTTCCTTTCGTTCTGGGTATGGATATTTCCTCAGGTACATCTTCTCCCACCCCAAGATGCAAAACAATCATTCATTCACATCCTCATTGCTTGAATCCTCTTCCAACAGCAAAGACCTGCCCAATCAACCCAGGGCAGGATCCATGGAGATTGATGGACTTCCCTCTAATAAAGACAGTAAAGAAAAAAGACATGGTTGTAAACAGAAGGGTTCTCCACCAAATTCGCTTACACATAAATAAAAATGGCCACCTTGATACAATGGAACTGTCGAGGTTTACGTTCTAATTTGGATGACATCAAAACACTAATTGCTTCCTACCATCCTGCATGTCTTTCCTTACAGAAACATTTCTGAAACCTGCTGATACAGTCACCTTTCAGCAGTTTTCTTTGTACAGAAATGACAGGCCATGTGATGGATGAGTGCATGGAGAGATGACACTGTTGGTTGATCATCATGTGCCCACTCTGTCTTTGGCACTCAACACACCCTTGGAAGCTGTAGTCATCCATGTTTCCTCAGGTCATACCATCACTGTTTGTTCTCTCTATCTGTCGCTTGAAGAGACCTATGATCAATCACACCTTGATGCTCTCATTGAACAGTTTCTGTTTCCCTTTTCAATCCTGGGAGATTTTAATGGACATCATCCTCTCTAGGAAAGTGCTGATATTGATGGGAGGGGTTGCTTTGTAGAGCTTATGCTCACTGATCACAACCTTTCCCTTTTCACTAGTAGTTCTTATACTTATTTTCATGCACCTAGTCAGTCCTTTACTGCTATTGATCTTTTAATTTGCTCCCCTTCACTATTCTTCTAATTTTCATGGAGGGTTGACAATAATCCACAAGGCAGTGATCATTTTTCTATAATTTAGAGAGAGACTGGCCACAGTCGATGCCACTGGGGCTTTTCATACTTCCCTAGTTCAGAGCTTATACACAGAGTCTCATGAACCTTCTTTGCACCTCCTTCTTCCATTTGCAACTGTCTTTACTATATGCTTCAAAACTTTGTTCCTAACCAAAGTATCCCTTCTGGGGTTGTGTTTTCCTTCCTTGGTGGGCCATACTTCAGAACAGACGATCTGCCATTGCTCCTTTTGGTTTTCGTATACAGATGCAATTGGATGAATTGGGTCTGTCCTTGGATGACATTGCTGTATTCAGTGGTCAGCCCATCCCACCATGGCTTCTTGCAGTCCCCAAATGTGACCTATCTTTAAGTCCTCTGAGAAAAGCAGTCACTCTCGGAAATACTGTCTGTTATTTGCTGAACATCTTTCAAACCATCTTTCCTTTCCTATTTACACAGATGGTTCAAAATCAAGTGACTGTGTGGACTCTTCCATGGTTTGTTGTCGTTCAGTGGTTGTGTGCCCAATCCCTCTACAGCTTCTGTGTTTACTGCTGAACTGTACACTATTTCTCTTGCCCTGGATCACATAGAAGCTTAGCAGTACTCAAACTGCACTATTTATTCTGACTCGCTTAGTTATATACTGTTCCTGGAATTGCTTCACGTTATTTTACACCCTGAGAATTGAGCTGATAGTATTTTGAACCAAGGAAAGACCACATAAATGCTCAAATTCTTATTAAAAGAACTACATATTAGTCACTTCTTTGTTAAAGCTTCCATTCTGGTATACATTTGAGAATATGATAATAGCTAATTATTTTAAAACTTACTAGTAAACATTTATTATAGTGTTTTGATTATGTAAATTAGGTAATACTGCTAATTGTTTTTTTTTGTTTTTGTTTATAATTTAGTTATTTTTTGTGTTTAGAGAAAGTACAGTTTGTCAAAAATAATTACCTTATCAACTAGTCTCTCTTGGGCAAATTAAATTGGCTGATAATTAATAAAATCTTTAAAATTCCATGTCATATTAAAATTTAATACTCTAAATATCATCACTTGTTATACACATATATTCTATGGAAGTGGTTAATCTTCTTATTAAATGGTTTGCATTCATTGATATAAGTTTTTATATGGTCTGGGATTCTTTTACAGTTGGTGTCTGTGACTTGTTGGTGCTAATTTTCAACAATAAATAGACAGCACTTAATCCACATGTATTAAAATAACATATTCAAAATGAAGACAATGTACGTACAAAAACTTGTTATACAGTTGGTGGTCACAATTGTATACAGAGTGTTAAATAATTCTCATTTACATTGAAAGCTCACACAGTCTGGTTCAGTTACTTTAGAACCCAACTGATGAGATGAGTTATTCTTCTCTACTCTATTTATTAGAATACCACTGTGAAACTCACTATATATTATCACGTGTTATGGCTACACTAACAATCACACAGTCTTACTTCACTTTCATTGTCTTTTTCTAAGTCACTTCTTACTTGCTGTATCCACATATATTTATAACACATGACAGAAAAATCTAGAACTATCTAGCCCTCTTGTGACAACAATACTACATATAAGAAGGAAAACATGGAAAATCTGAGTAAGGTGATGTCAATAATATTACAAAAGTCTAGTACAATTAAACAGCTCATACACATAAGATTTATACAGAATTAGATAATGACATGTGTCTTAACTATCACTTTTAAATTAATCAACTTTTAATACTTTTGTTATGAAAACTAAACAATAATTAAATCACTAAATAAACTGAATAATAGCACATGTACCAAACATTCTTGTATCCAATAGTGGGAATAGATGTTGAAGAGTATAACATGCTATGTTTTTTTATGTTTCAGATATTTTATCAGTTTATAAATCAACCATCAGCAGTTCATCAGATAAGTTTGCTAAACTCTGCTTCTTCACAGAGTAAAGAGCATGCTGTAAATGAAGCTAGTTCCAGTAATATCCTGAAATTGAGCTTTCCTGTATTGTCTGAACCTGAATCATTTGATTTATTGAACTTAAATAAAACTAACACAACACAACAGAACTGTGCTGCTACATTGATACCATATCATAGTGATAATAGCAGTGTTGGGAAAAATGAAACACAGAAGTCACTTGAGTGGCCAAAACATAAACATTTTAAAAATGAATTTCAGGAAAATAGAGATGCACTGAATCTGTCTACATGGAATGAAATACAATCATTTAAAGGGAATGAGCTTCATTGTATTGATAATCCAGTATTAGAGGGAACTAGTAGAAGTACCTGGCTAGGTCAGGGATCACATAATTATGCCCAGAATGCTGGTTTCCCTTTCTCTTTACCTCAGACATATTATCCTTTTGGAGTATCATCAGCTTGTGTTCATCGTTGTTGTGGACAACAATGTAAGACTGATAACCTCTCTGGTGGATACCCCTCATGTACTGATAATGCCCTTGCAGAACATTATAAGTCAGTATTAGTCCCTCAGTTAATGCTTGATCATGATTTTCAAGATATAAAACCTTCACATGGCTTAACAGCAACTGACAATCTCAATTATGTATGTAGAGGGCCTGATGATATGTATACAAGGAAATTCATGGTTGTTGATAATGTAAGCAAATGCCAACAAAGAATACAAGACTTTTCATGTTTATACAAAACTGAATTACTCAGTCAGAAGGATGCTTCACAGAAAGAACTGCAGCAGTGGGGGCAAAAGAATGTTCAGTTAGCTCAAGAACAGTTTTCATCACTTTATAGGATGCAACAACAAGGTCAAGAAAGAAAAACCTCAGATTATATTGTGTCAGGAAGAAGTAATTTACCAATAAACTTTAAGTCATCTTGTTGGAAAGACAATAAGTTATCTCAAGTAGACAATGACACTAAAAACTCAGCTGAACAACCAGCTATTCAAAGAAAACTACTCAGTAATGTGGGAATTGCTTATCCTTTTCATCAGCTGTCTACGTGTTTTGATGGTAGGTATATATGTAAGATATTCAACATAACACTTTTCAGTTATTTCTGATTGAAAGTAGCTGGTGGTTTATAGAAAGCAAGAGTTAGACTTAACATGTTTGAAAGGTGGAACAAAATATTTGGTCTGAAAGCCTGTATAACTTTTGTAGATTGAATATATTTCTTCATATGAGGTTTTTTTCAAACATTCAAAGCATAATTGATTACACTATAAACTACCACAAAGGCAGAATTCAAAAATTGTTCTCACACAGTCATGTATATTATTTTTCTGTGTATTTTCTACTTTTAATGCTTTTGATTTTTTATAGCAGTATTATATAAATAGATGTGGTCATGCAAAAATTAATGTATCAACAAAATTCTGTTTATTTGTTAAAGCTACTTAATGATACTATTGCTAATAGGCAATCTAGATCAGCACTATTAAGCAATATCGAATTAATAATAATTTATAGGATCTTTATAACGGAGATGGTTGGGAGTTCTATATTGTATAAATTTTCGGTGATTTTGTTTCTATTCTTAAAATTTTAAAACTTAATAACTTTAAGCCTAACTGCCTTTTCACATCTGGCTGCAGACAGTGACAGACATTAGAAGGTGTGATGTTGTGGGTTTAAGCACCCACTTCCACACCCTTGTTTTGATTTTCCATGATTTTCAAGTTATTTAACTTTGGTGTTTTTGGATTTGGGTCAGTGGACGGAATATCCACAATGCATTTTTGGGTGCTATTACTAGAAGCTTTAATTTGTTATGTTTAGTTAACAAGGAATGGAAAGAAATGCATTAATTAATTATACGTATGCATATATGTGGCACCCACTAGTTGGTATAGTTGTTCAAACAACTTCGTTGATTTCATAGAACACTGAAAATTGAGACATGTAAGTATATGTGAAATTTTGAAGAAAAGTAAATAACTTATAGACTGAATAGCATCAAACAGTAATAACTTATTAAAGAATCATATAATAATTCCATGTGAATATTATTATTCACATTATTGATTGTGATTTTTGTCTATAACTGACAATAATATTATGATTGGTCTAGTTTGACTGGACATGTTTGATTCTTTGTAAGGTATTAAGTTATTATTATTTTTTCTTTCAAATAGAGGTGTCTGTTGACATTTAATCACTACATATATCACCATATCATTACACATTTATTACATTACACATATAACTTTTATTAATAACAACTTGCAAATTTCCTACTTACAACTTTATGTATTTGTAAGTTTTTATAGCTAAAGGCCTCAGACTCTTTACAGTAAGTGTTTGTGACTTGTTGGTGATAAATTTGAACAATAACAGACAGCACACAACCCACTTGTTTTAAAATAATGTACATACAAAAACTTATTACACTATTGGTAATCACACTTGTATCCAGAACTTTGAATAATTGTCTCAATTTTGTCAAAGTCTGCACAGGCAGGTTCAATTACTTTAGAACACCCTTTGACAAGGCAAATTATTCTTTTTATCTCTGTTGCTAAAATACCACTGTAAAATTTGTTTCAGATACTGTCTGTTACAGTTTAGTTAACAATCACGCAGTCTAGTTTCACTTTCATTAACTTTTTCAGAGTTACTCTTTACTTACTTTACCTACAAGTATTTTTTACATGCAACAGAAAAACCTAGAACTACCTAGCCTTCTAGAAGCAAAAATATTACACATAATGAGAAAATTATAGAAGCTTCGAGTAAAACGATGTCAATAATGCTATAAAAGCCTCGTACAGCAATTAAACTGCATGCACAATATAAGACATACAAAATTATGTGATAAAACTTGTCACAACTATGACTTTTAAATTGATCAATTTTTAATACTTTTGTTATGAAAACTAAACAATCAATAAATTTTAAATCACTAAATGAATCAAATAATAACTTGTGCTTAACAGTCTTGTATATCCAACAGTAATAACCTTACCTAACCTTAAACTATAGTATAACATGCAAATCAACAATCACATGCATTGTAAAAGAAGTTTATCATTGACTGAATTATTAAATAATTTTAAACTTATGACACAGATATGTATTGAGCTGTGGTACATAAATAATTAATTGCCAAGTTGTGAAAGAGATAGTAGTTTTTGTTATTATTGGTTCTTTTGACATTACCATGTAAATTTTAAACTTCTGGTGCCTGATTGGAATTGACACTCAGCATTTGAGTGTCACTTTTCCAAAGTTTATTAGTTGTTTTGTGTAGTTGGTCTTTATAAGTTAATAAACAATTCCTGTGATTACTTATTGTTTTGTTATTGAGCTATTTGAGGCTGACATTGATGAATTTAGTCATATATGATATGAAACATGATCATCATTGTTTCTTCAAGTCTGAACCCGAAGTATACCCCACAGTATGCATAAATTATAGCATGTTGATAGGTGTTATCTTAGCATTAAGTATTAAAAATATAAGACAGACACATGATTGTTATAAGCATTTTGAAATATAAAAAGAGCACTGTGTGGGAGGTCTTTGAGATAGCTGGTAGTTTTCAAGTAACCAGCAATTTTTGCAGCCTATTAAATTCATTTTGAACTACCCCATTTATACAATTACGTGAATAGTAAGCATGTTCAAGACGACAGGAATTTACATTAAACTTCAAAATTATTTTGAAATCCATTAAATCAATTATAAAGCAGTTTAAAAGATAACTCTATTTATATACTTTCTATAAATGTACTGAGGCTTAAGTATGTGTGAATACTAAAGGAATTGATGTCTTATATTTGACTTCAGTTTTTCAAAAATATGTTAGTAGTTGAGTGCTTACTTTAGTTGATTTTTGCTGACAAGTGAGGAACTTTATGTTAATAAAAATTAAAACTATAACATCAACATTTCATGTGCAGAATATATTTGTATATGATTTTAAAAAATACATTTACCATGTTCCAACAGACAACATAATTAATTATCTTCATTGAAACGTGTAACATGTATTTTGTTTTAAACTTTGCTGAAAATAAATATATTGTGCACATGAAAGGTTGATGTCATGATTTTTATTTTTTACTGAAATTGTGCACATTTTCTGTCAGTCTAATATATTAAATTTTACGTCATATTTTTACAAACATACATATATATAGAGGGCATTGGAAACAGTAAGGTGAAAGAATATATAATGACAAATGTACAAGGTTACAAGGTGTGTGTGTGATAAAGTATATTTTAAAGGGATAAAATTTAACCTAGAACTTTCTGATTAAGTTTACTAAATATATTCAGGCATAATGTTATTGCCAGGTTTTTATAGGGCTACAGCTCATTACAGTAGGTGTCTGTGACATGTTGGAAGTAAATTTCAACAATAAACAAACAGTACCTATCCCATTTTTTGAAAATAATATATTCAAAATAAATTAAACATGTGTACAAAAATTCGTTACATTATTGATTAACACATCTGTATCCAGAGCTTAATGTGATTGTTTATTTTTCATCAAAGTCCACACAGTCTGGTTTAGTTGCTTTAGCACCTGAATGATAAGACGAATTATTATTCTATACTCTTTTATCTCAATACAGTCAGTGATAAATTCACTTACAGTACCCCATAGTTTATCACAGTTGTATCCAGAGCTTTAAAAATTCTCTTTTACATCAAAAGTGCCCACACAGTCAAATTCAAATACTTTAGAGTCATCTTTCACAAGAAAACCTATTCTCCTTTGTCTCTTTTATTACTTTACAAGCCATAAAACTAACTTCAGAAATTCCCCATAACAGTTAAAATTATACACAGTCTGACTTACTTTTATCACTTTTACTTTCACTAACTTAAAGTGCACAAACTTGGTTGCCTATAAATATATATTGGTCAACTGAAGCCTAGAAATTTTTACAAACTACAAAATATTAGGATATAACAATTCTCACTTAAAGCAAGTAGGAAAATTCAGAATGTTTGAATAATGTGACATCAATTCTTAACAACTGAACTACATGACAGTTTATTTGCAAGCAGTTGTGTAAGCAAACCTGCAAAAAGTACTTAATTCAACTATGTAAATCATAACTCTTGTATTAAAGTTAAATGAAACAGTCATGTGTATTTACCAGTTGGTCTTTAGCCTAATCAGTTGAGCATTAGCTCATTGTCAGGGCAAAGAGAATCAGATTAATAATATAAAAAAAAGCATTTTAAAGTATATGACTTGTATGTATATATCAAAAGGACTGATTTTTTGATTTATTAATTTAGAAAAGTTATTTTTAGTAGTGATAAATTTTAGTTCTGTAAACTGTTTATAAAAAGCAATCTAATATTGTCACATTTGTGTCACTACAGAAACAGTTGAGTTGTTTTGTAGAACATTAACTACCTCTTAGTCCAGATGTATAGGAACATGAGAAGCCCAGTGAAAGCTATAGAAATTTGAAATGAAAATTGTCAAATAATGTTCAGCAATTATAAAAAAAAAATAGTAACACAATTGGGTTTTTATCTCCACATTCAACAAATGTATTCCAACTGTCTTCAAGCCAGCTGATAAGTTATGAGAAAATATTTTATTAAATACTTATGGATTGGATTACAGTCATTATTTATATTTTATCATTTATTGTTAAGGATGTTATTGCACATGTGCAGTTGTAGAAAAAGAGTAAACATTTCTTACACATTCTTTTAAGTCCTTAATTTCTACATGCCCCATATATATATTTAAAAGAACAATGTTAAACTTTTTACAGTAGTTAAAAAAAATATAATTAACTTAGGTTAATGCACAAAAAAAACCTCATTATAATTTAAAAAGTATCTTTTATAAGTAATTTCACCAAAAGTGGGCTGGAAAGTCACCTGGAAGGATTATCTGGTTTAACACTTAAACCACAATACAGTAGTGTGTTGTCTGTCAGCCAGTCAGTAGACACTAAAATGGTGTCACATAAGGAATGCTTAATGTTTCAGTTTGTACTGTTGTGATGTTTGTAAAATGTCTGCATGCCTTGAATCATGAGAAGAATGAGTCACTCTATAAGCTACAACAAAATATGGCATCTGAACTGTAAAAGCAAGAATAAAATTATCTCAATTTTAGTTCTCTTTACTCTTGAAACAGAACACTTGCAGAACCCTGTAGAAGTAGAACTTGTATATTTAGTTACATATACTTGCCATATAAAAAAAATATTTTTTACTTTGTAAATTATTTTACTTACTGACAATAGTTATAACAGGAAAGTATCAAATTTTGAAATGTTTGGGAATGAATATGTTAAATATCTTTTTTTTCTTATAGAAATAAATAGCTTCATTCATGATGACTTGTACAATCATAGCTCAAAAGTTACCTGCACTTTTTAGATATGATTCACTTTGTTTTAGGTATTGTTAAAAAATATTGTACTTTATATTTATTCAAAGTATCATAAAAGTTACCTGCTTCATTTCTACCAAATTGAACATTTTCAGTTTGGAACACAATAGGTTTTTGAAAATAGCTTATTAACTTGGTTATAAATACATAAAACTGCATTTGTTAGAATGATGGATTCTGTTATGTTTTTGTTTTTTTTGTATGAGAACAATAATAATATATGTACATACTTTAAACTCTTATCTCAAGAAAAAAACGTGTAGTATATTCTTGGTAAATAAATCCAAGTAATATTTGTGCTTATTTTAGAATCTCCCCCAATGGATTTGGACTGCTCAGGAAATAATAGTTCACCAGATTACAGAGGTATTCTGTGTTATTTGTTTTAGCGTATCTTACCAATTGAATAACATTGTTTTAAGATTAAATATATATAGTCATCTATTGTAAAAGTAATACCTACATATTATTTCCATTAGTTTGTCATTATACGTGTTGTTTATATGTTATGTTTATACAGCATAGAAAGCATTCAGAATTATTAGTTTCATGAAACACCTGTATATATTAACTCCTTTGAATCTCTACCCTACAAAACTGAAGGTTAAGATATATTCCAAATGCAAATACCTCAATCAACTTTGGAGATTATTTGTATTGGTAATAAAATATGTATATACATAATCAGCACATGTTGTTGCAATGGTATAAAGATTGAGGGGATAAAATACTGGTAACTGTTGAAAAATGTTAGCAATGTTTAGAGGGAAAACCAAAGTTGAGATACTTTGGGTGGGAGTAGGTAAGCCTCTTTCAGAAATACCTCTTCAGTGTTAGAAAATGTTACCTTTAGTCACTGAACATAATTGCCTATAATAGCCATGAGGATGTTATAAAGTGACAGTTCATTGATAAAAGAGCAGCCTGTGGCATGGCAGTGGCTGGTGTTAACTAACTGCCTTTCCTCTAGTCTGTCACTGTTAAATTACCAATTGGTATTGCAGATAGCCTTCATGTAGCTCTGTAAGAAGTTAGAGAAACAGTCATTTAAATAATTTATGACCTAATATAGAAGTCAGTGCTGTAATATGTTACTATTACAAATTAATTCATACAGAATATTTAATTTGTAAAACTTACAAGAAATGTGTTCATTTGGTTGATTTGTTAAGAACTAAATCTATTGATCTTCAGTATGGTTCTTATTATTTGAAAATAACTTTTAGTTTTAAAAATGGTGAAGTTATAAAAATAAATGCAAATATAGATGAAACATCTTTTATTTTTTATGTAAAAATGGAAAGTTGTAGATTTGAAAATTAGAAATACAAAGTAGCAGATTAATGAAGAAAGCAATGACCAAACTGTTGTGAAGTATGAGTGGTTCATGACACATTATGATTTATGCTTTACAAACATTTAATTTTATATTGCCTTAACAATATTTTCTTTTAATATTAAATAACACATAAAACCACCTTTATCATTCTTCTGTTTAAATAGTTTTCTAAGGTGAGCTTAAAAAGCTTCTGAAGTACCTTTCACATCATTTGCTGTTTTGTAGTGTTTGATTTTAGTTTTTTAAGGTATTTAAAATCATATAGAAACTTTTATAAACTCAAATCCTTTGTCCTAATACAATGTATTCTGCATTTTTAGGAGACCTAAAACAGCATAGACTACAAAGAAACAATCATGTCATCCTTATGCCTCACAAAAAACCACGGCTTGCTTATGAGAAGGTTCAAGGAAAGAAAGGTCAAACTCGCCTTGTCTTTCATTAACTTATTATAGTAAATGACATGTTTGAAAGAATACATGAACCAAACAAAAACAAATGATACTTTTATGGAATGGTTTCTTTTATTTAATAAATACTAGGAATTTATAACAGCTTTGTTTTCCCATCACTACTTAAACTGTGAAAAGGTCTGGAAAGAAACTACCTCAGAATTTTTAACTTATTCAAACATAATTGACAGCTTTTTAAAATACATAAGAGTGAAATTTCTAGTTGATCTAATAACTCTGTTGTAATATATTAAAAATTAATTATTCATCTTGTGATACTAGTTCTCTATAATCTTTGAGTAATTGTTGCTGTTACTGTTCATTCAGTGTTTTAATTTCTACAAAAATGCTGCCTGGTCATATGGTTCTACAAACATTATGCCCCTTTAAAGTTCTCTTTGGTATATTTTGAGTAGACATTTCACATAGAAACCACCACCTTATGAATTGTTATAGAAGTGTAAATCGTATACTTTCTATATTAGTTTTGAAAAAGTTTTATATTGATCATAAAGTGGTTTTAGTTTTTCAGAATTTTTTAACATAAAACAGAGTAGTAGGATTTGTTAGTTTAAGTCTTTGTAATAATTTAAAAAATGTTTATGTATGTATTATAATATGTTCTTTCAAATTGTATATCCAGTGTGTGGTTTTGTTATAATCTCACTACAAAAATAACTGTCACAAATATTATTTAATACTGTTATATGTTTGTGAAGAAAGTATTAGATTATTTCTAGATAAGCCGTATTTATCCTAATTTACACAAGTTCATAGAAACAAGTTGTTGTAGTAACTTGCTCTGATAAAGTTGTTTTATTTATAAATCTCCTTCTGACCAGTTCTCTTCCTTATAATTTAAAACATTGACATCTCAATGAAGCTATTAGGAGGCAATCCCTAAAGAAAATCATTTTCCCATCACAAACATACTACCGAAATCATTCCTGGAAGGTTAACTTGTTCTGTTCATATAATTTATTTTACACCTTTCTTCAGACGTTCAGTTGATGGTGATTAATAATGTCTGGTCTAGTTATTTTAAACTCCTAAATTTTTAATATATATTTAGGCACTCTGGTGACTCAGTTTTAAGTCTATGGGCATATAATGCTAACTTTTGATACCTTTAATGAGCACAGCACAGATTGTCCATTGTGTAGTTTTCTGCTTAGCAAACCAAAACAAAACTTATAATCAGAAATGAAAGACTAGTTTTAAAGTGTTACAGGAAATTGATATATGTTATTTATATTAAAAGGTTGAATATTTGTGTCTGCACCTGTGAACAGTGTGATTTTTTTAATACCTTAAAATACAATTGATATACATATTTTGGAATTTAATATTATTATTGCATGGATAACTTTCCAAATAAATTTATATTATAAAACTTTCTTTGTTAGGCTGTAAAATATTTCAGTGTACTAAATATATTTTATTTTTGGAGATTGATGACTGATATTTACAAGATGACTTGTTTATTAATATAATTCACATTGAAAGTAGAGAAGTCTGTAGCAGTTTAATTGTTTTATGTTTATGAAATGACAGTATGCTATCATTAAATTCATTTAAGTACTTGTAATTTAATTTAATGATTTATATTGTTATATGATTTTCTGACAGTTTATCTGTTTTGTTTACTTGCATTTTACAAGATAAAATGTGCATATTAAAATTAGTACAAAAGTATACTCATCTCTGATATTTTCTACAATAAAGCATCTGGAATTCAGGCTGTATAATATGAACCAAAACTAGCAGTTTTTATGATCATGTGGAGACAAACTTTTAATGGTTGAATTTTTTGTTGAATGAACAGTTTAATCTCATAATACAAGGTTGTCCAAAATTCTCTCTCCCATTATGAAATGTAATTATTAAATAAGAAAGGAAATACAACCTTACAAGATGTTGAAAATTGCATGTTTGTATTTTTTTAGCTAGTTAATTTATTAAAGTTTCAATTGGAAGGATAATTTGGGGCCATCCTGTGTAATAATAATATCATTTAAGCATAAAAAACATTCTAATATTTTCTGTTAATTGTTTTATTGTGAGTATTATATATGTAAAATAATCTTTTCTTAATTATTGGTTATGAAGTTTCTGTTGTTTGCTGTGGTGAAGTTATTATCTTATTTATATGGTAATTCCATCTCAGTTGTTATCTTTGAAGCATTATAGACAATTAATACACAAGTCCATTAACAGGTAGCTGCAAAACATAATGTCATAAGGTTAACCTTATTCTAAATTTTTTTTTTTTAATCTTAGTAATGTAAAATAGTTTCACAAGACTTAGGAAATGCATTGGTACCATACATATGTAAGCATAAACTAAGAATTCAGTAATCATATTACATATCACTATTCAAGATAGTTCTGAGAAAGTAGGGTTTATAAACCACGATGCTACTATTTCATTATGTTAATTGTGTTTTAAGGTACCTTATTATCCAAGAACATTTTTTGAGCCTCGGTTGTTTGGTCAAAGGTATGATGTAATCACAAAATGTCAGAACGTTTATTTTAATTTGTTTGTAGGTAAGCACAGAGTTTCATGATAGGCTATCTGTGAGTTGTCCACCATGTGTATCAAAACTTGGTTTGTAGCATTACAAGCCCACAGACTAACCATTGAGCCAATAAGGGCAATTTATTTCACAAAGAATTTTTTGTTTCATATAATTGCAAACAATGTTGTATTCATACATTTCTGCCAGGGGGTTATAAAGACAGGGAGTTAATTAAATTTCAGATTTGACAAAATAGTAAATACTGTACATCAAGGGGATGTTAGATATGCATAACTGTTAATTTTAAATTTAATACTAGAGTATTATTTAGCTTAAATTGTGTGAGCATTAAAGTAAGTTATTTTTAGAAGCAGTAGTAAAAGTATGTTTCCTTATGTGACTGTTTACAAATCATTTGTTGTGTAGTTCAATTATTGTGAATTGATGTCACCTTACTCAAACTTTCTGAATTTTTCTTGTTGCTTTAAGTGAGTATTGTTACATCATACCATCTCATAGTTTATGGAAAGTTTGAGGCCTTGGTGATTGGCAATATACCAGACAATAGAAGTTTGGAGGAATCAGAGAGAAAGGAGACTTATATATATGTGTGTGTGTGTGTGTGTGTGACCAAGTTAGTGCAAGTAAGTTTCTGAAAATAAAAATGACGTTAGACTGCATGTGAATTAGCCATAATGAGTGATTTCTAAACTGATTTTCACCATTTGTATTGTAATAGTAGATATGGAGGAGAATAATTTGTCAAAGGGTGTTCTAAAGTAATTGAACCTGCCTATGTAGGGTTTTATGAAAATAAGACAATTTATTCAATGCTCTTAAAACAGCTGTGATAATCAATACTGTAATGAATTTTTATACATATATTTGACTTGTTTGAAGAATATTATTTTAAAACAAGTGTATTGTGTACTGTCTGTTTATTTTAGAAATTTATCATCAAAGTCAAAGAAACATACTACAAAAAAGTAACATTTGTTGAACCAGCAAGGACACTAGAGGTAACTGGCAGTTCAAATAGATGGGAACAACTGATGAAATAGACCTATATATGCACAACAACTGTAAATGTGGCAAAAACGTATAGAGATTACAATCACACTGTATAACCATATCGACTGATTTTGATGGATTTTAATGTTACGATCAATCCACTTATCGTTGGTAAAAGAGTAGCCCAAGAGTTGACGGTGTGGTAATGACTAGCTGCCTTCCCTCTAGTCTTACACTGTTAAATTAGAGATGGCTAGCGCAGATAGTCCTCGTGTAGTTTTGAGCGAAATTTAAAAACAGTCCAAACCAATCATCTTTTTAAACTGTGGATTCATTAGCGAGAGTGAGAAAGTTACAGACGTGTTCTCTCAACGCTAAAAAGGAAAGATTGAATGGATATGCTTCTCCAACTAATACAGCCGAAAAATATATATCTAATTACAAGTGCGACTGACTACAAAGACTACTACTACAACGTTGGCCACCTAAAGAAATAACTACAGCAGAGCGGGAAACCGCCTTTAAGATCTCACCTGGAGACTAAAATAAGACCAGGACAAACTATGGCAGACGGAAAAAGTACCGATGCTGATCAGGATATACAGAATTGTTTTGTCAAGTCTTGTTGGTGGCAAATCGAAAAGTAATTTAACTAGTTCACCATTATTAACGTTATGTACTATAGCTAAAAAGGAACTTAGTACAGCAGAAAAAACAAATGAAAATAATGTAAGAAAAAGACGAAAAGTCAAAAGAAAAATTATTAAACTAACTCTACGGAAAATTCCGAAAATGAAGAAGAATCAGTTGTTGTTACTAATACCGAGGTAGAGGTAGCTTCCTCTGCAAGTAACATTAACAATGAAATAACTAACAAAGTAAAGAAATAGAAGTAAAAACAAACACCGTGGATGTTGATGGATCTACTGAAAACACTCAAAATAATATTGTGAAAAATACCACAGACAGTGAGCCAGACACCGAAGATCAAGAAGACTTTATTACAGTCACATCAAAATGAAAAAAAAAAAAAACACTACAGAAACAACAAAAAATAAGTAACGTTATGGTACAAAAAACAAAACCACCACAATTCTTAATTAGTATAGAAGGTATTCCAGGTCAGTACAATCAACCCCTACTTGCGACGGAGGTTAAACGCTGCAAGCCGCATGTAACTATTGTTAATATCATACGTCTGCCCAAAGGCGGTGTCCTTGTTCAAGGACAAGACGCTGCTGACCCAAACAGATTAGTAAAAGAGTGGCCAGCAGATGCTTTCAAACCAGGTAAAATTAAAATCCACCTGCCAGGAAGTAAGCCGCAGCCTGAAGACATCGTAGTAAGAGGGGTTCATCAAACCATTAACCTTGAATCAATTATACAAGCGTTAGACGAACAAGGCATTCCACATACCAGTATACAGCGAATAATCTCAAAGAAAACACAGGCACTCACAAATCTTATACGTATAGACATAGACGACAGTTACAACATTCTGAAACTAATAAAAATGGAATAACGCTTTGGTACCAAAACTACCAAGTAGAACAGCTAAAAACTCCGGCAATTGTAGTAACACAATGTTACAATTGCCAAAGATATTGACATGTTTCTGCAGCCTGCTTAACAACACCGAGGTGCTGCGGCTGTGGCGGGGAACACCATATCTCCCAGTGCAAAAAAGATAAACACCCAAATGTTCTAACTGTGGTCAAACCCACACAGCCAACCATAAAGGATGTGATAAATACAAACAAATAAAACAACGTATATATCAGATAAGAACACCATCATCAGAACAGAATCAACCAAATACAAACAGACATATCAACAGAATTTAATAAAACAACTAAAACTACATATGCAGAAATGTTAAAAGGAAAAAAAAAACCCACAACCAGCAAGAACAGAACATTATTACTCAGGAAAAGAGCACCTTAAGACAAACACAAAAGCCACAAGAAAACAGCACCACCTTCCAAGTAACGAATACTAACACACCAGATAAAACAAGTCTTTTTACAACCATAATCAAAAACATATTTACAGAATTTGTAACAGAATACACAAAACCGAACTAAACAACCAACTGCTTCAAATTACTGATTAATATCTCCAAAAAACACGTCACACCACACATACCCTACATAATATCAACACTTACTGGTTACATGCTCACAGCATAATGTTCACAGCAGTATATATCAACATCCAAGGTGCAATAGCTTCCAAGAATCATGAGATCGAAGACCTAATACAAGAAACTAACCCCCACATTATAATAGTAAGCGAAACTCTGATATACAATAACAATAGATTTAAAATACCAAATTATTCAACAATAAGGAAAGACAGAATAAATAAAAATGATGAAAACAGAGGCATTATGCTGCTCTACAAAACGGAATTGTCAATCATAAAAATTAGATTGAGCAGTAACAACGAACATGTTACTGTCAATTTCCTGCAAAGAAATAAAACAAAAGTAACTGTAGCAGGAATATACTGCTCACCTAATAAACAACTAGATATAGCATTACTCAACAACATCTTTTCCCATAACCAAAACTCCATAGTTATGGGTGACTTAAATAGTAAAAATGTTAACTTTGGATACCGAAGCTCAAACTACAATGGTAGAAGTCTATTACAATTCATAGATGATAACAATATAGTCTTATTAAATGATACCACCCCTACACATACAGCGTATGCCACTAACTCCAGTGACATACTAGACCTGTGTATGTGTACATATAATCTGAGCCAAAAAAATAATAAAATTTCAAGTGAGAAAAGATGCTGACAGTGATCACCTTCCAATATATTGTGTCTTCGATCTCGCCCCCCATAAAAATATAACACTTAGGAAAGAAAAATTTAATTACAGAAAAGCAAATTAGCAAAATTACAAACAGGAATTAGACCTTTTACCTAATGAAGTTGTAAAAGAAGTTAAAACCCATATTGAAATGGATAATTACTGTCAAACAATAACGGAGTTCCTTCAGAAAGCAGCCAAGAAAACAATACCAAAACAACACCATAAAACAACAAACAATACATGGAAACCCACCACAGAAATAATCAATCTAATCAAAAAACGACAATTAAGAACACAGTTCATGATAACAAGAGACAGAGAAACCAAAACGCAAATAAACAATATTAGAAATCACATCAGAACACAAATAAAACAACAAGAACAAGATAAATGGGACAACTACTGCTCAAAACTTAATGATAAAACTGACCCGAAAAAATTCTGGACACACCTTAAAAGACTCGCCAATGAAAATACAGTCACAAAGAAATATCCTGCACTCAAACATAGTAATACTGTAGCACACACAAATAAAGAAATAGCCGAAGCTTTCGAAGATCAACTTCAAAATACTTTTAAAACTCGCACTGATCCAGATATGGATACATATTTCTACAATAAAGTCACCAATCACATATTAAACAATAAGCATCAATTTGAACCAATTTTTTCCAATAAGCATAACTGATACAAATACAAGTTCCGACACAGATTATACAAGCACGTTACTAACAAATTAAATATCCCTTCAAGAACTACTCGAAGCAATAAAACACAAAACACCAGGTGAAGATGAAATACAAGCTGTCCTTTTAAAAACGGGCACTCCGAAATTGTTTGACCACCTAAATTCACTTTTTAACCTATCTCTATCCTCAGGATACATCCCAGTTTCTTGGAAGCTTGCAAATATATTAATGTTCCATAAGGAAGGAAAGCCAGAAAATAAACCTAATAGCTACCGACCAATCAGCCTGACCAGCTGTTTAGGCAAAATTCTAGAAAGAATAATCAGTAATAGACTCTCCACATTCTTGGAGATAACATCAAAATTACCAAAAGAACAAAATGGATTCAGGAAATTTAGACAAACGACAGACCACCTAATCAGATTAACCGAAACCATAATTGATAGCTTCAATAAAAAAGAATGTACTGTCGCTTGCTTCCTTGATATCGAGAAAGCATTCGACACTGTATGGCACGATGGTCTAAGGTTCCGAATGAATGAAATTGAACTACCGCGAGGAATTATTCGCTGGTTATCTAACTTTTTGGAAAATAGAAAGTGCAGAGTAAATGTTGAGGGTACATTTTCTGAGTACTTTACTCCTGAAGCTGGTGTCCCTCAGGGAGGGGTGGTTAGCCCTATACTCTTCATCATGTATGTAAATAATATGCCACTGAAGGATCCGAATCATGGATTTTCTTCACAGTTCGCTGATGATGTGGCAGTCTGGAAAAGTGCCGCAACATCAACAATTGCAGCCACAAACATTCAACCGCAACTAAATAGAATAAGTGAATACTGTCAAAAATATAGAATAAAAATAAACACAGCAAAAACACAACTTGTTGTCTTTACGAAATTGACAAAAAACAACAGCCAGAATTATATATGAATGGCACACTACTTCAGACTGCCCCATCGGCAAAATTTTTAGGTCTGACCTATGATTTAAAACTAACTTGGATCAATCATGTGAACGAAATGAAAAATAAAATCTGGCGAAGAACTAACTATGCTAGGAGTCTAACTGGTAAAAACAGTGGAGCATCTACAGATAACATACTAAAAATCTATAAAACATATATTAGATCTGTAATAGATTGTGCAGCTCGAGCATGGATAACTGTGAGCAATAAAATAATCAAAACCAAACTACAAACAATCCAAAACACACTCCTCACAACTGCATACAGAGTTCCAAGAACAATATTATCTCAGTTCATTCACAAATATTCAAACATACCAACCATACCAGATAGACTCCGACATAGTACGATAATGTACTTTAATAAGAATTGGATGAAAAACGAATTATTATGCGAACTAGACAGGTACCTCATACATGATGAAGCTAGTTCTAAATATCTCTCCCCAGTTATTCTGGGTTATTCTGCTGATAGAATAAAATAATCACTATATATGAGCCATAATACATGGACATTGCCCTGAGAAGGATCAAAATAATATTCAGTTCTACAATTATAAATACCAGTCCGGCAATAACATAAGTACGGGGAGGAGGAAGAGGTCATAGAGAACCTGACCCTCCAGGGTATGAACTTTTTCTTACCCAAACACTGACAGAGATTCGAAATCGATTTTTAAACTGTTTTGATAAATTATTACAATACATGATGAATAAAAATAATTCTAATAATTATTTCTGTTAATATGTTTTCATATAATGCTGGTTAAGAACCAATTTTATAATGCACTCAACATAGTACCGAAACACAAGATTACAATCAGTTCGTAGCTATTAACTTTATTATAAATATTTCGTTATTTTAACAAAGTTAGTGACAATAATTAACATATTTTTCAAGCTTACAACATCTATATACAGGAATTTACTTTGTAACTTGGAATGTTCCATAAAATAACACACTTTGCATCCCCTCTTCTTTACAAATTAACTTTGGTTTCACTCAGCGTCAGCTATTTTCTTAAAGTTTCCGTAACAGCCAGCTGTCAACTCTGTGTCAAACGAACCATTTCCCTCGTCAATGGCGATGTCACTTGTATGTTCATTATCAGATATAGGTGGCATTAGTAAGTTGGTTGTATCTGCTTTATTTGAAGTGACGTTCTTTTCTTTTAAATTTCGAGGCCCACAGCATGTTTGTGACTTACAGTTGTTTTCTGTGGGACAGTTTAATATACAATCTTGATGCTATAGAAGGAAACAGAATGTTTATTGAAAAAGTAAAACCTTTGAGTAACTCGCCGTGAAACAGAAATATATATTCGCTTACATCAATGAATTCAATAACTTTAATGATAAGCTAACTAAAAATTCCGAACTGACTACAGAGATAAGGTATAAAAGTTATTTCAAGGCAATTTATATTTACTGCAACAAACTAAAACTGCTTGTTTTGTTCTCCTTTATTGTTAAACTTGAACCTACATCATGGGACAACTCCGTTGTTCCCACCACTGGTATCGAACCCAATTTTAGCATTATTCTTGACTTATAACTGAGGGATAATTAAAAGTGAAGAAATTGTTTAAATTTTTCCCATTTCAAATTCTTACCATACAAGTCCATGAAATAAAATACGTAAGCATGTACAACTTTTACTTGAGTTAAATAGACAGCTTCAATCATTTACAGATAATACTGTTTTCAGAGGTCGTTCCAAAACACATAAAGTTTCAAAATGAAGGCCCACCCAGTGGCTCAACAGCAAGTCTAGGGGCTCGCAACGCTACAAATCGGGATTCGATACTCGTGATGAGCACAGCATAAACAACCTATCGTGAAATAAAAAAATAGTTGATATGCATTGACACACAGTTCATAACTACAATAAGTTATCTGCACTTCATAAAAACGAATAGCTAAATAACCGTTATATAACTGTAAAAGTTTGTTGTTTTTTATAAAAGGTAAATCTAAGTAAATATTTTATTAACATGTTTTCAAAAATTAATGATATTATACTAAAGAATATGTGTGAAGAATGTTTATCTTTTTTCGAATATTTCACCAAAGACCTTCCTGAGGAAGGATATTTATAAAACAAAATTATTCAATGATTTAGAGAAAAAAACTGTAATATTTTGAAGACAGAATTACTTAGTATTTCTTCAATGAAACAATAAGCTCTCACAGGAGTTTTTAGGACAGTAATAGATGTCGAGACCGCAGCCTAAGCTAACCTAGAATAACGCCCTAATCTGTAAAACCAGTTTCATTGAACTTGGATATATCTCCTAGTGGTGATAACAAGATAAGAAACTAGGGCAAGCGCCGGTAACCTGTAGCCCTTGGACTATCTGCTGTGTCCACCGAGAGAAATAAAAGCACTGATTTTAGCGTTGTGAATCCGAAGACTTATCGCTGTCATAAGGGAACATTTTATTATTTAGGTTAGACCGTTAGGCCATATTACGGCTCTCGAAATATTTTGGTCTTAGACAAATAACAGAAGACGGCTCTTTTTTCTTTTAAGGGTTGTCGACCCCTAAATTAGGGCTTAAGCATTCGTGGTTTTTATGGACATTTTTTTACTACTACTTTGACTATTGTTAATAAGTCTTCACAACATTCGGTACGGAGGTTCGTTAAGTCTGTGCTGAGACACATACAAATATTAAGTTTTGTGCTTGTTTTTTTTTAATCATTACTTCGCCCTATTTTGATGGATCTTCACTAAATTTGGCATGAAGATTTGTTTGGTCCATGCAGAGATACATAAAATATATGCGGTTTCGCATTTTATGTTTTGCATTTTTATGGGCGTTTTCTTGTATTTTACAATTACGTATAAGGAAACAACTTTTCATGTCCTAAGATAACCTTTCATTAGTCAAGAATTTACATAACTTCGTCTAGGAAACGGGTATTCCAGCAAGTAAATATATGTATATGTACAAAAAAGCTCTTAAAAATTGCGACAATAAATACATCTTACAATGTATTCTGATTCAATGAATTCAGCTTGAATTGTTGTTGAATGAATCCCTTGTTCGTGGAAAAATTCCTTCACTTTCCCAGCAATTTCCATGTACTCATGCGTATTACGACATAAAATGTGAGCCGAAGCAATTATTCGCTCTCCAGTCAGTTGCCAGATATGGAACTCGTGAACTGCGAGCACTCCGTCGACCTGAAAAGCAAAGAAAACAAAACATGTTTTTTACATTGGTTTTCTTCCTATCTTATATCAGTATTACATATATAGTTTAATATGTTTTCTTCATTTACTTGAAAAAAAATTAAATTGATGTTTAGTTGTAAAGAGTTTTTTATTTTGTTTTTTTTCATGATTGGTTTAACATTATTGTGTCAAATTTTCCAGACTTACGTGCTACATCATTCGAGAGTTGTTACCGTTCATTTTCGTCTTTTAGCAAATCAGTTGCCTGTAGCAATTCGACTGATATGATTTATTTTATTACCAGCAATAGATGATGACTAATATTTGTCTTCCCTATAAATCAACTATCATGACATAGATTTCTTTTATGTTATAAAACACCATACTTACTAGCACTATTGGTCCGGCATGGCCAAACGTGTTAAGGCGTGCGACTCGTAATCTGAGGGTCGCGGGTTCGCATCCCCATCGCGCCAAACATGCTCGCCCTTTCAGCCGTGGGGACGTTATAATGTTACGGTCAATCCCACTATTTGTTGGTAAAAGAGTAGCCCAAGAATTGGCGGTGGGTGGTGATGACTAGCTGCCTTCCCTCTAGTCTTACACTGCAAAATTAGAGACGGCTAACACAGATAGCCCTCGAGTAGCTTTGTGCGAAATTCCAAAACGAACATAGCACTATTTGTCACATTAACCATTCCATTTAATCCAATTTATTGGCAGTTACGTCATCTTGGTTGATGAACTAGCAGAAGTTGCATGCTGCTATTTTATTTTTTATGTATGAACCTTATGGTTCTTATGAATCTTATGGATTTCAGGTTTGGGGTAACAAATTAAAAGAGCCTGCATTTGGCTGATGTGGGCCATACACGTGGATGGAATTTACAATTTCACTTTATTTTTTTTTTACATGGGTAATTTAAAAATCTCATGAATATCAAGTGTACTGCTAAAAACGCTTATAGCTTAAAGTGACACAAAAAGTAAAAGTAGAACAATCTTCGCTCAGTTATATAAAACGCATTTATTCTCGTCATTGAAAAATTTACCTCAGAGATGATGTTCAATAAATAAGACTATAACTTACCTTCTGAAGTAGTTTTTTTTTTAAGTTATCCACTTGAATGTGTGTTGGAACTGTCTGCAGTAGAATCCTGGCGGAATCAGCCACTGGTATAACAAAAATAGCCAGTTACCAAGTGAATATTGCAGTTACTTAAAGCCAGCAGAAGAACACACGTGCATTCTCACGCAACAGAACGTTTTAAACATTTTAGGTTCATAAAGCAAAAATAAAAAAGAATTTAGCCAGTTACCAAGTGAATATTGCAGTTACTTAAAGCCAGCAGAAGAACACACGTGCATTCTCACGCAACAGAACGTTTTAAACATTTTAGGTTCATAAAGCAAAAATAAAAAAGAATTTATTTTTTCGAGCTATGTTACTCTGGCAAGACCACTTATTACAATACGTAAGTAAGCAGTAAGTTTTTATCATTTTAAGAAATATACTGAATATCTCACATTCTGAGACAATCTTTTTCTGTGATACCACATAAAGTACCAACATTCACTGCATTGTGAGCTGACGTTCTGTTATTTCATTTAAAAATATATAGGTGGAATGATTCATAATCAGTTCTTTTTAAATATCGTGCGGCCTGGTATGGCCAGGTGGGTTGAGGTGTTCGACTCGTAACCTGAGGATCGCGGGTTCGAATCCTCGTCACACCAAACATGCTCACCCTTTCAGCCGTGGGGGCGTTATAATTTGACTGTGTAGTTCACTATTCGTTGGTAAAAAGAGTAGCCAAAGAGTAGCCTTCTCTCTGGTCTTATACCGCTAACTTTGGGACGGCTAGAGCAGATACCCCTTGTATAGCTTTGCGCGGAAATTCCAAAACAAACAAATATCGTGCGTTAGGTTTTCTTGGAGCATGAACTGTTTCCAAGGTAAGACTATATATGTTTGACGAGCACTTAATAATACCTTCTTAAATATAAGATGCACATTTATAAAGGTAATCAAAATTACAATGTTTGATATTTTTACGCTTTAGAGTATAAACTCATCTAATAACTATCAGTAGAGAAAAAGTATTCACTTTTTGAAGTCGTTAAAACCGTATTAAGCCTCACGGAAAAATAATAATTTTAGTTATTTTAAAAGCTTTTATTCGTGTTTCTACTTCTTGTATGTAATTGATCAAAATAATATCATTGAATGACTAATGTTATGTAGCTACTACTGTTAGTCTTAACAACAAAATATATACTGAATCAAGTTTGCTGTGGTTGTTATTTAAAATCTAACAATATTATGAGTAGTTAAAAATTAATATTACTAAATAATGGCAACATATTGTGATTAATTAGTCAAAAGGAAAAATATTCACAGTTTACATAATATGTTCCATGAGTAACACGTAGATTACATTCTGTTGTCAGAATGAGGTGTAGACAAGGTATTAATAAGCAAAATCATTGTTTTTGATACTCACACAAGGGACATGTTGACGCCATGATGAGGCACACCATAATAACACTAAAAGAGAAAGCCAAAGTAAACAATTTTATCATTTATGTAATCTTAAAGAATTATTTAAAATACGAATATTTTCCAATTTACGTTTTATTAAACCTTATCTCCTAAAGAAATAAACAAAACTAACTAAGAAAACGGATAACAAATGCAAATTTAACTTTTATGCGACACACGCGCGAAGTGAGAATTATGATAAACATGTAGCAGAAAAACAAAACGTGTATAACAACCGCATTCGAAAGACTGATGGTTACTTTGTTTTTTGACAAAAGAATCTTTATATGTAGCTCTTTATGACCAGTGCTGTTTTATTTTATCATACGTTATAATTAGCTCATAAGGTTTAGGCTATAATTCTTCCCGTTCGGGAGTTCTTAGTATTCTGAAACATGGCTGCCACATTCACTTTATTACTTTATGATGCTTACTCATAACTGCTATAACTTAAGTTATAGCCTTATCTGAGTACCTACTTATCATTACTGAATGTGTCACAGATTGTGTGACTCCCAATATCATTGTAAAGTGTTGCTAAAATAGAGAACTCGAAAAGACTAAAGAACCAATCTTTCTCTTTTAATTTCTTATACTAGTCAAAAGTGTGATGTGTGACGTTTTTGCAATAACGTAATTTGAATAAAGGTATTTTAAGATCACTTGGAAATCGGCTACCACTAAGGGCGGTAGTGCTTAGTATAAGTTTAAAAAATTATAATTCCAGTGTAAACAATGTTATCTTTATCCCTTGAAGTTAGCTTTCTTATAGAAATATGACGTTCCTTTAGAAAGTTTAAGTACAGGATAAGACAGAAAATATCAGCCAGTAATAGATGCATATTAGATTACTGGAACATGTAGAATATTCAATGATTTGTACACTTTATAATCGCTGTATTTAGGGAGCGAACCTCTTTATTACGTATGAAATCAAAGAGTAAAGAAAAAATCAATACACATGATATTAAATTTCATTACTACATCAATAGAGTGCACTGATTTTCAGTAATAGGAATAAAGCGCCAGAAAACAAGTAATAAAAACATTTGTAAATTTAAAATTATGTGAAGACGACGGTGCCAAAAATAGTACAGACGTAAATGTAGTAACCATACATTTTTCATGCTATTTCATTAATGTAGATTCCTCAGCATTAAGTCATGAAAAGTCAAGATTATGACCAATGATAAATATCTATTTTAGCTAATTTTATAGTAAAATATCAAAATTTGAGGTCATTCCACAAGTGTAATGAAGAAATTGAGAAAAACTGATACGGTATTAACACTATATATTACCAATGAATTATAAAAATAAAATAAATGTTCAATTATTAACATACTTCAAGGTAATTGTTTAAAAATAAGACGAACAAGTAATAAAAGTGTTTATTTTCTTTTGTGTGTGTTTTTTTGCAAATATTAAGCATGATGTAGGGATGGCAATGGGTGGGAAAAGTACAAAAACACGGTAGGGACACATATACAAAATACTACAAAAATAACTACATGATTTTCAAAAAATAACTTTTATATGTGGCTAAATTAAATTTTGAATTTCTGTCAGTTACATAAATTCATTGACAAATAACCATAAGATTGTCTCAATATTTACTGGCTATTTATGCAGAGATGTTTGTATTTGCCCCTCGCTAGTACAGCGGTATGTCTCCGGATTTACAACGCTAAAATCAGGGGTTTGATTCCCCTCGGTGGCCTCCGCAGCTAGCCCGATGTGGCTTTGCTATAAGAAAACTCACATTTTTGTATTGTTTTGTGTAATCATCCCTATCTTGTTAACTTTGAAAAAAAATGTTTTTACTTGTCGAATTTATATAATGAAGCTCGTAGATCGATAGAGGATATAATCTAATTTAACCTGAGATGTGATTTATGGTACCACATTTGGAAATTTCGTGATTACATTGTGATGTTTTAGGTCCCCAAAAGTGAATTAAAATACTCAAACAGTCATCGATGTTTAGTACACAATTAGAATAACGTTTTTAATGATGTTCTAAAAGCATTAATTAATTGGATATTGTACTAATATTTACACAAGTACCTTGAATTCTCACCTTTTAATAAAAAAACAAATCCCATTTTCTGAAATTTTTGGCGATCACTACAACTTGTTTGCTTAAAAATATAAGTTAATTTGAAATTACTTACAAGTGCGTTTGGAAATTAAACCTTAATTCGGAAAAACAACATATATTTCTGAGTTAAAACTAGAATGAAGCGTCCAAAGCAAACTTTATTGACCGTGGCACAACGGTGTGTTTGCGGACTCACAACGCTAGAATCCAGGTTTCGATGCCATGGTGGGCAAAGCACAGATAGTCCATTGTGTAATTTATGCTTGACTTCAAAACAAACAAACAATACTTCTGACTTATTTCGTAATTTGCAAACAAAGTGTGCTTGTTTAGGGATAAATGACGCAAAGAAAAGCATTAGCATTGTAATCCGTTACCTTAATGCTGGGTCAACATAAAATCGATATTCCCATGATGTCAGCCAAATTATCAAGGCACTAATGATTACAATCACAGATCCAAGGGCGTCAGTCAACACGTGAAGAAAAACTCCTTTCATATTCATCTGACTACTACTGTCTAAAAAGATAGGAAATAAAAGTTAGTTTTATTATAAATCCGTGAATTCCTGTGTTTATATAAAGTAATTTCGTATCATCTGGCTACAACTGTCTTGAAAGATAAGAAATGAAAGGCTAGTTTTATTATGGTACTACTAAATATCTTTGCTTATATAAAGTATTTTTATATCATCTGGCTACAACTGCTTAGAATGGTAGGAACTAAAGGTTAATTTTATTATAAATCCGTTGAATTTCTGTGTTCATACAAAGTGATTTCATATCATCTGGCTACAACTGTCTTGAAAGATAAGAAATGTAAGGCTAGTTTTATTATGATACTACTAAATATCTTTACTTATATAAAGTGTCTTCGTATCATCGATAGAAAGTTTCAATTTCGGAACTACCCAATGAAACAGTCAAAAATATCAATTTTTGTTTGGTGATAGTGCAATCTTGAGTTTTTTTAAATGAAAGAGTCATAGCTATCAAATTTACTCTGTGATAATGCAATCCTAAGTTTATCAAAGCAACTGGTATACTAGATGAAAAATTAGGCTTAGTACTTTATCGTTTATAATGCTAACAATATAATTAATAATACTGAGATAATATTACTCTATGCCCATCAATGGCATTGAGATAATCTTTGGATATTGCAAGGACCCGTGTAGAATTGTTTAATTTCATTACAGGTAAGGATTTTTTTTATATAGACAGAGTTTTCGTGTAATATACAGTTATTCAGGTTTTATGTAGGTATGCGCTTAGCGACTAAAACAAAACGAACAAGCATCAATATTTAATTGGACACCTCAAATAAAGAAATTAAATGAAAAATAACAGTAGTTATAATAAACGCTATTTAGTTATATTTGTATATCACTCATTTTGATTTCAGCAGTGTTTCGGCTTCGGAAACAGATGTAAAGATTTTAAAAGACCTTTGATCATTCGACCATAATGATGCAATAGCAACAGCATCATTTCCTGAAGCAAATAAATAACATGAAGCCATAGACAAAGCAGAAAAAGACATTCCAGAAATTCTAAAATAAGTTAAACAGTATCTTGAAGATTATTCTGGCGAGACTACTTTTAAAATTATCTATGAACTACCACCCTAACTATCATGGGGTGAACTTAGTAAACAACCGAGTCTTCTGAATAGCAGTAAATACTCGTGTTGATTTTAGTTTCAATCCAGCATTGGGGAATATTGGAGCAAAATGCTAGTGATATCACAGACAGCACTAGGAATGCCAAGTAGAAAATATCAAGACCCTGAGGTACCAGTTTGTAAATCTTTATGATGCTTTGGTAGCAATGTACAGAGAAGTTAGTAATCTAAAGGCTAAAAACGAATTAAATGACATAACATGTTTCATGTTTTTTTAACATTTCAGCTTGTCTAGTTTGGTATTCTCCTTAGAATCAACCAAGTTAGTAAGAGCACTCAAAGGTAAGCTTCATTTTGCACTTACTCTGTCGAATAATGCTGTATATTTTTAAACAACTAATCTCAGACCTCAGCTCTCGAACGAACAAGTTGTCTTTCATTTGGAGGCCCTGTTCATTGTTGGCTCTTGTTAAAGTTTTAAACCAACTAGAGGCTTGAGATTAGTTATGTAGGATAAGTAAGTATCTACTTCTTGTTTTATGAAGTGTAGTCGTCTGATGGGTGAAGTAGATTTATTGGAACAATATCAGGAAATGTACAATTTAGAACAATGAAGTTGACTAAATCATTGTGTATATTCCTCAGTGGCTCAGTACCTTCATAAGTTCAGAAATTTATCATTGCTTCTCAGACATGTGCTCAGCCAAGTTACAGAAATGAGTTAAATCTTTAGTAGCTATCCTGATAAATCATGAATTAAATTAGTTTCATTAGTTAGCTCACTAATTTGTGTCCCTGGTTAGTATGTGTAAATATTTTCTTAATTTTCATTACGAAGTATACAGAGACTAGTAATTTACATGTGTTATTTTGAGTATTTAAAGTTCTTTGTTTATGGTAAAGTTACTGAAACTGTCTGCTCCTGTCTCTTATTTTGAACTGCCGATCAGAGGCAACTCCCCCTACACACACATAAACACACAGTTGTTGGGTTACTCTACCAACGAATAGTGGAATTGAACGTAACTTTATAATAACCTTACGGATGAGAAGTTGAGCATGTATGGCTCCGGTTTCGAAACCACGACCAACAAATTGCGAGTCGAGCACCGTAACTACCAGGTCCACTAAATTTGAACAATATGACTGGCTCAGCTCCGACGATGCGTATATTTATTATTACTCTGTGAAGAAATAAATGACGCTATACGCACGCTTTCTTTCTGCCTCAAAAACCGAGTTTCCAATAAGTATCAGACAGGCAAACCCGCAGTTAATAGCAGATCAATAAAAAATGGTCGTATTTTATAGTTGATAAGTTGACTGAGTTTTAATTTACGTGATAAATAAAGAGATTGGACACTTTAAATAACAATAAGAACGGTCGTTAGCTGGACACAGCATACGAATTAGCATGTACGCCTACGCAGACAAGTTGACAGTCGCCTTCACTGGTTCATAACTAGCTCACCAGCCTTTGTCCCTCATGATGAATCTCTACTGAACTGATTACGAAAGACAAGTAGAACTAATCAAAGAAAGTGTGCTTGTATTTCAAACATCAGTTTGTTTTTGTCGTCCAGTGGACTAAATCACCTCGTAACCTCTGTTCCCTGAAAGCATTAGCCAGGCATCAGTTTTAGTTGACGTCACAGCTCAGCCAGCAGAGGATATTCCAAACTTAAAGTACTCTGAAATATCCTAGTGGGCAGAAAACGTCTCCTAATAAAATAACAAAGGATTGAGGTGGCTAAAATAACGTAATATTAGAACCTTGGACCACGTGCTGTCGCTACGACAAGTCAGAAACTAGATAATCAATATTCGAGAAACAATCTGTTACTATAGAATGTAGAAAACTCGTGATATAGCCGTATATCACAGTGTTACGTTTTGGACTTGGGTACAGGAATGAAAATAACAACAATCAATATACAAGTACGTTTAATTCAACATACGCGACGATACGAGCCCATCAACAATCACTTAGGTTACACAATGAAAGGAGAAATATATATAATTGTAAATTTGCGCTAACCCAAGGATAATCAATGAATTTTTTGTGACCCCACTTCTTATCTGTATCACTGATAGGCTAGTACGTAAGATCATATGGATATCATATAAACACGATGATTACGTGTAAACTTCGGTAAAGTATTCACGTAGAAGAATAAACAACATATCGGAATATGAACACATTCATAAATGAAATATACTTAGTCATTAGATAAATGAATTGAAATAGAATATTACATCAAACGATTGAAAATTGCAAAGAGAAGAAATCAAGTAATAATGTGTCGAACAGGTTTTGATAAACAGGAAAGTACCTTAATGACATATGTTATTTCATTTTGCACGGTAATAATGTCTAAACTTTCTAATTGGAAAGGCTTATCCATTTAATTACGTATTATTGTAAGATACGGACGAGCCATACCTGTTTTACGCTTCCTAAACAGGCTCCATGATGCATCAACACTTGTAAAGTGAAAATTTAAAGACAAATTGCTGTTGAATTTGTGGATACAATTAAATATTATGTTTTAATTTAAATCATCGAGGTAACGTTTACAGGAGCAGCTCTGTATTTTCTGATGAATAAAAGTTATATTTACCGAAGTTTTGCACGTTTTTAGAGACCACGATCGGGCATTTAATTTTTTTACACTGTCTATCTGCATTTCATGTTTATTTCTTATCTTGTTTTTGAAGAGATAGGGCAAGGGTATAACCTCGAAATTGTTTGTGAATTTGATTGTAGTTAAGCTTAAAACTGTACAATGGGCTATTTGTTCTGCGCCCGCCAGGGGCATTGAAACTCGGTTTCTAGCGTTGTAAGTCCGCAGACATACCGCTGTGTCATTGGGAGGAATGTTTGTCCAATACGCGAATATTACGATCGCTGTACTATAGATAATGTTCACGTGAGAAACTTGATGCGCTGGAATTGTCATGCTGCTATGAACTGACCTATCACGGCGCTGAAGAAATATCGAAGTAACCACAGAACCAATTACGTATAAATAAACTTCAACAAATTATCTATTTTGAAAATATGCATAGACTGGGAAGGATACGTAACAGCCCTCTTCAATGGAAAATAATTTTACACTCAAGTCACGAAGGTTAGAATTTCCAAGATAGTGATATAGCTTGTACTTAATGGCAATGGAAAACAAAGGAATATGGGTCATCTTGGAGTACAAGGAGCATCTTTAAAGAGACTTAAAACAAATCTTACCCTAGCCGTGGTAAACAAAGTATGACATAGTAGGTTTGACATCTTTAACAGACTACAACTGCCTGTTAAAATAAAAGGAGACGAAGTTTCAGCTTTCAACGATTGTAGTCAGTTAGGGTTCTCAAACATAATATTCTACTTTGTATAAACTTCTACTGAAACAGCGTCTTGTAACAGGTGAGAATCCACAACCACAAAGGTTAATGGCAAAAGCGACACGTTTCTTCCACGAGATTTCATTCGTTCAACCGTCGTATATGTCAATAAGCTGAAGAATAAACGGATATTTCTGGTACTCTTTATCAATACATTCCAACTAAAGTCACTGTAAGTAGCATCTATGGACGGGTCGGCATGGCCAGATGAGTTAAGACATTCGACTCGTAATCTGAGGGTGGCGGGTTCGAATCCTCGTCGAACATGCTCGCCCTTTCAGCCGTGGGGGCGTTATAATGTGATGGTCAATCCCACTATTCGTTGTGGGTGGTGATGACAAGCTGCCTTCCCTCTAGTCTTACACTGCTAAATTAGGGACGGCTAGCGCAAATAGTCCTCGTGTAGCTTTGCGCGAAAGTAAAAAACAACAACAAACAAACAAACAAACATCTATGGATTTCAGCGCTGGGAAACAGCCGTCTTTGTACACTTTATAGATTGTGCATAAAGGAGTGGTGTGCTTTGGACGTGACAACCTTACGACCGAGCTTTCTTTAAAGTAAATGATGTGCTCAATCTCTTTACAACGCACTCTAATTTAAAAAGTTGAGATGGTTAGTTATCACAAAATATATTTATTTGCTACTTGCAATATCTAAAACTAGAGAAGAACGCTTGCTGAAGGTGTCTGATTAACCCTTAAACAGCGGGAATGTTGTAGGTACCAGCATCAATTGATGATGGCCGTCATTTAAGGGCTAATATTAAAATCCACAAAAGTATTTATAATGGGCTGGTCTATTTGCACTAGTCACACTTTATGCACTTTACGGTTGTTTAACCAGCACACACACATATACGTATAATGGTTTATTTGTTTGTTTATGACTTTCGCGTAAAGCTACACGAGGGATATAGGGGATTAGCCGTCCCTAATTTAGCGGTATAACGCTGGAGGAAACGCAGCTACTCATAACGACCCACCGCCAACTCTTGGGCTATTTTTTTCATCTACCAATAGTGGGATTCACCGTATCTTTACAATGTTCCCACAACTGAGAGGGCGAGCATGTTTAGAGTAATGGAGATTCGAAGCCCCCAGTGGCTCAGCGGTATGTTTGCGGACTTACACCGCTAAAAACCGGGTTTTGATACCCGTGGTGGGCAAAGCACAGATAGCCCATTGTGTAGCTTTGTGCTTAATTCCAATACAACTACTACAACAACAACAGGAGATTCGAAACCGCCACCCTCAGATTACATTTCTAGCGCCCTGCCGGGCACGTATAATGGAAACTTTTTTTTTGTAAGTTCAGTTTATAAGGCCTTAATGAAATATTATTTACTACTAGCAATCATTTTAGTGAAATAAACGTTACACTTTAATGTAAATTATAACGTTAAGGTCGGTCAGTCAGTTTTGTGTCTGTTCGAAAGTTTACACTTCTCTTACATTTACGGTTTTCTAACATCGTTTGAACCTCACAAGATAACATCTAATTTCCATTATATTATAAATTTCTTTGGAATGACTGAAGATGATAAAAATAATTTAATTTTAGTTAAAGTACTTAAGTTTCATACAATTATAGATTTAATATTTATAAAGGGTAGTTAAAATTAGACACTATAATATGGTGAAGATGATTTAATATCTGTAAAGGCTGTTTCAAATTATACACCAAAGTATGGTGACAACTGAAAAACTTGCCGTAAAAATTAGGTATCGAAACACAGTACAGCTTGTTAGTTTGTACTTAACAAAATATCAACCAACTGCGAAAACTAACACACTTTATAAATAAGTTTGTTACTCATAAGTAAAACATAATTTTGTACAGTATAAATATATTATACACATTTTCTGAAATTCATATGATAGCTGAAGATTAAAAGAATTCGATATAAAACATACATAGATCATTGATCCAGTATTTACCCAATTTCTTCTTAGGCTTCTGAGCTCCATCCACAGCAGGTGTGTTTATGTCTATGCTGAAAATAGCTTCGTTTCCTGGTGTGCCGTTTTCTTTCAGATGCTCTTTACTAGAGGACTTGGTGTGTTTTTTGTCATCATTATGACCACTGTGACTGTGACCGTGCTCTTACGATGTTAGAAAGAAAAATGTCAGGTTAAACAAGTACACCCTAAGACAATACAGGTCTATTTTGATTGTGTACGTTATAAGCAAAGCATCTGGGTCATCTTTAACATTTTCATCTGGATCGTCTTAAAAATGGAGTAATCTAACTGTCCGCGTATAAAGATATTAAATTATACATAAGGTTATTTAACTGATGGTTAATCTTTAATATTTTGATGCTCTGTATACCTATTTGAATTAGTCTGAGACTAATGGAAGATAAGCAGAAAGTAAAAGAGGTAAGAAAGGAACTATAATGATCATTAAGAAACTGATAAAACTCACCATGGAAGAGGAACAAGCCAATGATATTTACAAGTAACCCGAAACCACCCACGTACAGGATCAAGACAGGATCAAAAATTTCTTCTGGTTCAAAGAAACGTTTCAAAGCTTCCACAAAAATGGAAAAGCAAAGAGCTATAAGAAAAACAGCATTCACTAACGCTCCCAAAACTTCGGACCTGGCCCAGCCAAAAGTGTTCTTCGACCACTGTTTGGGTGACATCTGAAAACCACATAGTAGTACATGAACTTAGGGACTTGTAAACTCAAACATATTAATTTAGAGAGCCAATCCTCTCTGACTTTTCAAAAAAGTCTGTAAGGAATATATACTAAATGAATTTTTAACGATATTATATAAGACTCAAGTATAAGTTACTTTCTCGGAACAAGTTTACGTCGTCTGGAATCGCTACTGTGACGGAGACTGAAAACATCTTTGAACAATACATAACGACACAGGAGTTTTTAGAAATAACAACACAGAAAACATGAAGACTTAATTCTAAAGGTGAATTATAATGTAGTAAGGCCTCAAATTTATGAGAAGATGGACCACCAATAAGACCCTGAACTAGTCTGTTATTTCTTGGTAGGTATTTGGCTTAAATTATTATTTCGCTCCCCGAAGGGAGTCGAAAAATAACCCAGGGTGGTAATAAATTCTTGTTTCTCTTAACCCCACACGCGGCTAGAGTTAATTTAGCACATAATTTAAAGCTTATTAAGTGAACTGGAGTAACACCTATTTATTAAACGGGAGTGATGGAAGTAAGTTACCTTCTAATATTGACATTTTTATTATCTCTTTGATCACGTGTACACAAGCTGCTTCCAAGAGATGCTTGGTCAATTTCACACATCTAAATCAGCTTCAGAATAAAGCAGACACACATGCTATTCCATATGAAGACTTATTGGTCAATTCGCTTATTAATTTCTGTTTGATTCGACTTTTGAAAACAGTGAGAAACTCTCATCATCGCACACTAGACGACTTATGGAAACTTGCATGTAGGTGTGATTACTTTGGAAATGACAACCTTATGACGGAAAAATTTTACAATGGAAACTACATTGCAGGGCTATTTTCTATATGGACGTTCAACAGAAACAGCATGACTGGACATGGCGACGTAGTAAGGTTCCAAATACGATTTCATATAACGTATTAAATCTCTATAAAGTTACTGTTTTGCTTTCTGAAGGATAGTAAGTAAAAAAAAATCAGTTTGTCGTGTTTGTTTAGAAGTAAGTTAGTTAGTTAGTTAGTTATCACCATTAGATTCCATCAAGGAACATAGGGCCGCAATCGCTTGCGGATTCTTCAACAGGTATTTAAGTGAGTAGGTTGTTAGCCCACTGCACCGAGCCGTCCCTAATTTAGTCGTGTAAGACTTGAGGGAAGGCAGCTAGTCATCATCACCCACCGCCAACTCTTGGGCTTCTCTTTTACCAACGAATAGTGGGATTGACTTAGAATTAAGTACAAAAGTACACTATGGGTTATCTGTGCTCTGCCCACCACGAGTATCAAAACCCAGTTTTTAGCGATGTGAGTTCACAGACATACTGCTAAGCCACTGAAGGGCCACTTTGTCATTATTACTTTTGTTAATCTATGAATATATGTTAAATTTCGTTTCTTTAAATATGATACTTGAGTGCTTGATATGTTAGGAAACATAAAACTAATGGCCTCATACTGGGCCATAAGTTTGGTTCTATATATAGTTTGGTTCTATATGAAGTCATAGAAGCGACATTTTTTCAAACTTAGCTGAAGTCACAACTGTGACTCTATATAAACTAATTTAGATTGAATCTGCCAAAAGAAATTCTAACTGAAGTACTACTGAGCTAACAGGTTGCTAACCCCTACTAATTTTGTTTTGAAGCAAAGCCGCATTTGGTTGTGTGCTGTCCACTGCCTGGAATCGAACCCCAAATTATACGCCCCTAAATTTACCGCTGTCCCACTGGGAGGACTCACATTGAATTATTAGATCACAAATGCTGTGATACCCACGACCTCACATTATAGGTTTAATCAAGGGTCCCCAGATTTTCAGACCCTGAAGCTCAGTTTATTTAATCAAATAATAGGTCAAGAACTACGAATGTTCGAATTCCTTTTGTTTTCAACTTCACCAAACTAAAAGGTAGAAAAAAAAACAGAAGAATGTTCAGCCGTTATTTATCTAAATAATTTATTTAATATTCGATACTCACCTTTATTGACAGAAATGCTATGACAAGAGCAATGACATCAGAGAGCATATGAAAAGAATCGGCTATTAAAGCTGTCGAATTTGTTAAGTAGCCTACAATGATTTCAACTAGGAAATAACTGCCTGTTAATGAAAGCATGCCAATTAACCGACATTTTTTCCCAGTGTATCTTCCCATTCTTTAATAGACAAATATTTACAACTAGATGAGTATTACCTGGTTTTTCACACGGTTGGGCAACAATTAAATATTTTCAAACTAACAATCGTTTTATTGTTGTAGTTGCTATTGTTTGATAAAAGCGAGGTTTTTTTTTAGTTCCTTGTTTCAGGCTTTGCAACCCAAATAACAAACTTTGTTTTTGTAACTTTTTCAAATGAAGATCTATTTCAGACTAAAACTTTGACGAATACGACGACAGCGCCACCCAGAACAAAACTGAAAAGAAAAAAAAAGAGGAAAATGTAATGATAAATATTTAGTGGAAAAGAACTTTATACAAATATGGTGTTTACTTAGTTGTGCTGTATTCTTGTACTTAGTAGAGCTTAATCAGGATACTTAACATTTTTCAACCCTGAAGATTACCATAATAATTAAAAGAAGGTGAAGGTAAATGCAGAACCAGCCGTAGATATATATATACATTCTGTACAAATATATACTTGATATCAGAGATACTAAGTACCGCAATAAACATTTTATATATATTCAAATATTTAATTTACCTACACCTTTAAGTTTGAGTTATCTCGTTTAATTATTTTATCCTAAACGTCTATTTGTGTTGTGGGCCTGGCATGGCCAAGCGCGTAAGGCGTGCGACTCGTAATCCAAGGGTCGCAGGTTCGCGCCCGCGTCGCGCTAAACATGCTCGCCCTCCCATCCGTGGGGGCGTATAATGTTACGGTCAATCCCACTATTCGTTGGTAAAAGAGTAGCCCAAGAGTTGGCGGTGGGTGGTGATGACTAGCTGCCTTCCCTCTAGTCTTACACTGCTAAATTAGGGACGGCTAGCACAGATAGCCCTCGAATAGCTTTGTGCGAAATTCCAAAAACAAAATCAAACTCTTTGTGTTATTCTAAAATTGGCTAAAAGTTCTTAGCGCCATCTTAACTGTATTAAGTAACGATATAAGACGTTTGGCAATTAACGTCTTCTTTTAATCTGTTTATCTCTTGATGGCAGAGCTCACATGAATGAATTAAAATTATAATTTCAATCAAGTGTTGCTAAAGAAATGCTCATTAAAAATAGCACAAGACATGACTTATGTGATAACAATATTTAAGCTCATTAGACGAATCATAAATATGTAACGTCTTTTTGTAATAAACTATGTAACGTTGTTATTTCATCACGGAGTTTAACACGCTTCACATGAACAATTAATACAGTGTGGTGTCGCTACAGACATGAGACTCATCACATTTATTCACTGGTGGGAAAGCAATATGTCAACGGACTTACAGCATTAAAATCCAGTGTTCGATTTCCCTGGCAGATAGCCCAGCGTAGCTTTGCTCTAAAATAAACAAACAATTATGACACTTTGTTTGAATAGTTTTATGTTTCTAAGAAAGTGTGGTGTCGTCTTAGATTGTGAGTTAGAACATTAGAATCCAGAACACGCTGATTTAAGGCTTATAGAACTGTCTTTAAGGTGTTTATACTTTTAATACAGTGTTGTGCCACCAAAAATATGATCCTTATATGGGCTAGACTATTACAATGTTGTATTGCCCAAAATACGAACTTTGTATGTACTAATATAGTGTTATACAAACAAAAATACCAGACTTATATACTAGTAGTGTCATTGTTTTGAAGTGCCCTACCTGTAACGCTAAAACACTGTTAACAGTATAGTGTATATATGACTCGTGTATTTGTTTTAACAGTACTGTATTAGCACACACACTTCAGAAACATGACACTGCTAGGCACCACGTCTCGACAGATTTTATTTGATTTATGTAACAATATAATTTAGATACGTAATTATACAATTAAAGTATTATCGTCGACTCTTCCAAAATTTCGAGCTAAGTATCATATTTTTGAAATAAGTTTGAAACAGTTTTTTTCCACTGGACAGCAGGTGTTAAGAAACACGTCTGTAGAATATTTTTTTAAAAAATAACGTACTCGCCGTAGTCACGTAATTGTTTTGAAAGTAAATCTTTTGTTACAATTATACCCAAATAAGCGCCCGTATTTTACTTCTGCATTTAAACTATCATAATATTGTTTATTGAATGGCATAATTATTATTTTTACCTCCATTTTCTCACTAAACATCGTTACCTATAAGTAGCTTTAGAAATTAAAAAAGCCGGTCTAAAAATATTTGCTGCTATAAAATGATTAGTGCCATTAGATGTATGAATTAGTTACATAATAAAATGCAAGCTGTTATTTTTTTATTCCAAGCATTTAAGCTAGGCTGCTAAGCCTAGGCCTGTAACGGCTTTAAATTACGATCTCGTTTCACATTTAATGACTGCCGGTGTTTATATGTAAGCATAGGAAGAATTTTGCGTTCGCCAGTACTTTATTTAAACAGCATTCTATGTTAGGTAGTGTAACATAAAAAAATATTGTGTATGGCATAACAATCGCTGCTATTATGGGCTTAAGCGTGTTTTAATACCTTATCCTTGTTGCTAGATTTTGATGAGAAATCCTAATGGCAGTCAAATCAATCTAAGATTTTTCTGCCAAAAGCTTAAAGAAAAATACAAACAGTTTTTACAACTCTCATTTTTAGTGAAGAATTTTTAAAAATTCGACGTTTTTTTCATCTTGAAAATCACAGCGAAAAGTTTGTTTTTTATATATTCAAACAAAGCTACCTAAGACCATCTGTTTTAGCTGTCCTTAATTTTGAACTGATAAACAGATAGTCAATAGCACCCACCGACAACTCTCGGGCTATTCTTGTCTGTCTGAAGAAATATAATTTGACCGTCAATGTTTTAACATGCCTAGTCCACAAACAGCAAAGTTCGATTTGTTTGTATGAATATACTTTGTTTTTTGTTAAGCTCAAAGCTTAATGGGCTATCTGTACACTCACCACCATGTGTATAGAAACCTGACTTTTAGAGTTATAAGCCCATAGAATTATCACTCGGACATCGGGGATTCTGTAGAGGTAAGGGGACACGAACACTGAATCCATAGATTCAGAGTCCAGTATGCTAATCACTGGGCTAACTTGAACCCAGGGAATCAGTCTTATATAATTTTCCTACTGTCAATTCAGTAACAGTTGTATAGACAATACAAATAACTAATTTGTATTCTCTTGTCGAAATATTTAGAATATTTGAAGACACTAAAACTTGATAAATCGAAGTATTTGCAAACATATATAACTATATAAAATGTTATACAACAAGATAGGTAAAAGAACTGAAAAAAAATTATTTAGTTTGTGTGTTTCTTTGTTTTATCTCAAAGTTATACAAGGGGCTATCTGCGCTGTGTCTGCTGGAGGAATAGAACGCTGCAATGTAGCATTCTAAGTCTGTAAACTAATCACTGACTGAACAAGAACTCATATATATCTAATATGAGACGATAGTATACGATTTGTTTTCATGAACTTATTACAACTGAAGATAGTTTTGGTTGATTGTTAGTTTTGGGCTATCAGCTGTGTCTGCCGCGAGAAAACGAACCCCGGTTGAATTGAAGAAACAGGATGTGGTTTACTGATACATTAAAATAATTTCCAATAATATGAAAGGTAGTCCCAGTTATTCTAATAATTAAGGCAAGAATGCTGGAAATTGGGAATGCGATACTCGCGTTGGACACAATACAGATAACCCTTCGTTTAACAAAAAACAACAACAACTAGTTATGGTATAGCCTTTGTTAAAACAAAAAAAGGAGAACTGAACTGGTAAAGCGGTGTTTTCATTTAAGTAAATTTTTAAAAATAAAATATTAAAGTATATTTGTGAACAAAATATGGAATTACTCACGTGAAGATTATTCAACAACTTTTAATATTTGTCCTGCATATATCAGGCTTCCTTTACTGAGCTACCTAAATATTGTGACTGTGCACACAAATCTCTGTCCAAAGGGCTGTCTTATCAAATGAATAATAGAATTCGAGGTCTTTCACTTCTATTAACCTGTGAAATCAAATTTTTGCACACGTTCCTAATCTTATAACACAACTGCGTGACTATTAACAGAAAATAATAATACTTATATTTACTGATGGGGATTACAGCATTCTTCGGTGACGTACTTTTATCCTGAATATATATATTTTTTAATTTTTCTAAGATAAAGATATCTGTTTGTTGTTTTCACTCTTCCTTTCGAAGTAAATGAATATTTCTCAAAGTAGGATTTTTATTCAAGTCATTAGTAAAATTCAATAGAGGTTTTTTATATATATAAACACATTTTTTCATAACACGTGAAAGCATGGAAAAACGGTGTGGAACGTCCTTTAAAATCTCTTCCACGAACATTAATGTATATACAACTTTATGAAAGTAGATATGACGTTTTGTGTTATTTCACAGACATCAACGCAGCAAATAAAACATACAGCTTTATGAAGGTAAATGTTAAGTTTTGTGAGAGCTCTTTGATGAGGAGGAAAACTGTCTTGTTACTCAGTAGTATTTCAAAATCCCAGTACATATATATATCGACATAATTGTGTTTAGAGACATATAAACAGGATGTGTCCATTATTGCCTTTCGTTGATCTCTTTGTTAAGTTATAAGATCAACTTCCTGATTGGCCAGTTTCTTGTAAATGGAAAGTAAGTTTAGTTAAAGGTAAGTAAATAATAATAGTACGTAATAGATGTTAACACAAATGCTTTTTTGTTGTTGTTATTAAGCACAAAGTTATCTATCTGTGCTGTGTCCACCGCGAATGTCAAACACCTTACAAGCCTTTAGCCTTACCGCTGGTCCACCTGGAGGGCGTTAAAATAAATTACTAAAATTCATTAAAAATAAAATTCAAGAGGTAATCGACTCAAGTACAAAAAACAAGGCAGGTTTTCAACACGTAGAAAAATTACGGTATACTATTAAGTTTTAACTCTGCTTGCTCGATACATCCAAACATTATGCAGGATAAACAAGTTGTATTTATAAGAATGTCATGGCAGAAACCAAACTTCGTTCTTCGTAAATATGAAATAAGAGACTTTATGTAGGGTAAACGAATGAAATGGTTAACTTAAAATAGCCGAAATAAGAGTTTTACTTCATTCTGACAAGCAATTACGTTTAAGTAATTATTTGGATTTACTGTCAAAGGGCTTTATCTTCAGTGTAAATGGATGTGATTAGATAAGAAAGCTACAGAATTTCCTGGTAATTTCGTCACTGATTGTTGTTGAAGTAAAAAATCGATAAAGGAAATCCGACTTCTTACATGATATCTCTCTTAATAACCAGAAAGGGGAAGGTGAAACTGTGTGCAACAAGTCTTTAAAAACATCACATAAAACATTCTTAATAGAAAAACTAATTTTCATTGTGTTTGTTTAGAATTAATCACAAAACTACATAATGGGTTATATGTGCTCTGCTCACCACGAGTATCAAAACCCAGTTTTTAGCTGTGTGAGTTCGCAGATATACCGCTGTGCCACTTGGAGGGCCCTTGTAGTTATGAGTTAAATGTGAAGTTAAATTTTATAGGGAATAATGTATTTCCGCTATTTAAAGATATCTTTACAACACTTGTATTATTTTATATAGAATAATGTTGCTTTTCTGTTATTCAAAGATATATTTACAATACTTATATTATTCTTTGTTATCATCTTTAGGTCTGTGTAAATACCCATTACTCCAGTCTGACTCATATTTTTGTTTGTTTGTTTTGAAATTTCGCGCAAAGCTACTCGAGGGCTACCTGCGCTAGCCGTCCCTAATTTAACAGTGTAACACTAGAGGGAAGGCAGCTAGTCATCATCACCTACCGCCAACTTTTGGGCTAGTCTTTTATTAACGAATAGTGGGATTGAACGTCACATTATAACGTCCCCACGGCTGAAAAGGCGAGCATGTTTGGTGTGACGGGGATTAGAACCCGCGACCCTCGGATTACGAGTCGAGTGCCTTAACCACCTGACCTTACCGGACCTTTTTTTTTGGTACAACAACAAAAGTTGAAGCAAATTATTTATATATTTTTTTAAAGTGAAGAATACATTTTGCTCAGTAATGCGATTTCTCTGAAACGTAAAACAGAATTTCTTCTTAGATTCTTTCATTTCAGGCAAGTTTAGTTTTCATAAAATCTCAGTTTAACATGTTGGTTGTTCTTACAATTACTTCTCACTACTTCGACTTGATCTCTAGCTATTCATATCCAGTTCCCTCGATGGCGTTTTGCACACTATCAGCCATTACAAGGCTGCGACGGGGATTCGAACCAAACATGCCTGCCCTTTCAGCCGTGGAAACGTTACAATGTGACGGTAAATTCCACTATTCGTTGGCAAAAGAGCAGCCCAAGAGTTGGCAGTGAGTGGTGATGACTAGCTGCCTTCCCACTCGTCTTACACTGCTAAATTATGGACGGCTAGCGCAGATAGCCCTCGTGTAACTTTGCGCGAAATTCAAAACAAAAACAAATACTGTTTACTAATTGTGCTCCCTCTAGTCAACAATTCTAGATTTGAAATGACCATTTCCGAGGTTCTCTTAGGCTCAGCTAAGGTCGTTTGGAAGAGACACTGATTTTGCTTTCACCATTTTATCTCGGTTTTACTCTTTTTCTAATTGTGTAATTCCTATTGCTAGTATAACATTGTGATGGTAACATTTCAAAATAACCACTTAAACAGAATATTTATTTTATAATGTAATGAATTATTTGCACTATTTTGGAAGAAATCTAGCCACACTCTTTGTTATTTGTTTGTTTGTTTTGGAATTTCGCACAAAGCTACTCGAGGGCTATCTGTGCTAGCCGTTCCTAATTTTGCAGTGTAAGACTAGAGGGAAGGCAGCTAGTCATCACCACCCACCGCCAACTCTTGGGCTACTCTTTTACCAACGAATAGTGGGATTGACCGTCACATTATAACGCCCCCACGGCTGGGAGGGTGAGCATGTTTGGCGCGACGCGGGCGCGAACCCGCGACCCTCGGATTACGAGTCGCACGTTGGGTAGCTTAACAAACACTTGTTACAGTGGATAATTGAACAAGTACATGTACCATAATAGGTAGTTTACGAACTACTTGTGTCACAATTGGTAGCATGCAAATTACATGTCCCTCTAAATTTTTGTAACGAAGTTTAATTATATGTTAATCCTTTAGGTATTATAAAATACCGGGGTAAATATCATTCTTTGTAAGATTGAGAAGTGTCACATTACTTGTAATAAAGAAACATTGTAAGAATGAGAAATGTTATGCAACTTGTTAAAAATGTTGTAAGAATGAAAAGTGTTACATTACTTGTTATAAAGAAACGCTGTAATAATGAAGAGTGTTACATTACTTGTTATAAAGAAACGTTGTAAGAATAAGGAATGTTACATTACTTGTTACAAAGAAACATTGTAAAAATGAAGAGTGTGACATTACTTGTAAATAAACGTTGTAAGAATGAAGAGTATTACATTACTTGTTATGAAGAAACGTTGTAAGAATTATGAGTATTGTATTACTTGTCATAAATAAATGCTACACAATACTGATATGTACATCCACACAGTTTTGTTTCCGCTTTGTCCCCCGCTAGTACAGCAGTAAATATACGGATTTATAACGCTAGAATCAGGAGTTCGATTCCCCTTGATGGACTCAGTATATAGCCCGAAGTGGCTTTGCTGAATGAAAACGCACTCTTTCCGCTTTATTGAATATCAGCTTAGTGTACGTTCATAAAGTAATAATAATTAATACATGTATGAAACAACTAAACAATGGAGCAGTCAGTTTGGATAAGTCATCACTAAGTTCTTAAACCTCATGTTTCTTTTATTCCCATATTTATAAAAGTGAGACTATTGGTGGTGGTGTGTGAAGAGACCGTTTAACACTTAACTTTTTTCTATATTTATTTAAGAACTAAACACAAACAAATTGTCTTATTCTGTCTATAAAAGCGATGACTATAAAACGAGGTGTACAAGTATAGATTGCACTGACAAATTCACACAAATTACGATTCTTCATTATTTATCTGCTAGGTAACTTTCCGGTAAAGCCTTTGATGTCATTTACGTTATGTATACATATATGCTAGGGGTTATGCATAATTTGTAAAGGTGAATTTGGCAGTCAGAGCACCGGGTAAATTACCTGTGGGTCTGTGTTTCATAGAAAAATTGTGATATTTGATGTTTCAGTCGTTGATAATCTGGAAGGATCAGGTATTCGACATCTTCTGAACTAATGATTTAAGAACTGTCATTGGAACACAAAATACTGATTCAAGGTCTTTGCCTTTTCGGGATCGAGTCCTTGAATATAATGCCAGTAGCATTGAATGTAATTTTTAGATTATTCGTTTAATTTAGTCACAAATACTTGCAAATGATTCATTCCTTAGTATTTCACTTCATTCGGTTGTGTAAGGTCACAAACAGTTCCGAAATTAATTGCACTTGTTCAGAAGAAATATTCATCAACGCGTATTTATACGTAAAATACCTGTTGTTGTTTTTTTATACAACGATGGTGTATAAATAGTAGTAAAATAATTTTAATGGATTTTCGCTCGCTTCATGTTTCAGGACCTGGTTTTCAGGTCATTGAGGACCTGGAAGGGTTTGACGTTTACCTCATTTTAATCTCTTCTTCTTCCTGTCGGGTTTTTGATCTTATAGACTAGGCAGGGTCAGGTTTACTTGGACCTTTTCCTCCATTTTGATTTTTTCTCTCTCTCCTTTTATCGGGATTTAGATCTAATGACCTACAAAGGTCATTTTGATTAACCTTTTCCTCATCCTCTACGTTGGTGCACGGCTTCTAATGAATGTATTTAAGAAATGCTACATGAGGGTCAAAGTTAACCGCACTTACTCTGGCACCTCTCAGGACAACTTTCATGTATTCTTTTCAGATACATTTGTCTATAAACACTACTTCTTACTAATAGTTCCATAATGTCTTACATTTTAAAAAGTTGTAGCCTTAAATTAAGAACATTAACATATATACCCTAATAATGTTTTTAATTTAATCTAAAACTAATGCGAGGTATTGTCTAGTGTTAGGTGGCCTGATTGACTTTTTTATTTCTTAGAAAGATATTTACTGAAAAGAGGTGTTTAGGTCTATTTACATCATGTAGGTAAAAGCGGTCTAGTACACATAATAAGTCGTTCTGTGCTAATTTTTACTAAAGTAATTTAGGATGTTTGTTTGTTTTTTTAATTTCGCGCAAAGCTACTCGAGGGCTACCTGCGCTAGCCGTCCCTAATTTAGCAGTGTAAGACTAGAGGGATGGAAGCTAATCATCACCATCCACCACCAACTTTTGGGCTACTATTTTACCAACGAATAGTGGAATTGACTGTCACATTATAACGCCCTCACGGCTGAAAGGGCAAGCATGTTTAGTGCGATGGGGATTCGAACCCGCGATCCTCAGGTTACGAGTCGATCGCCTTAACCCACCTGGCCATGCCGGGCCAATTTAGAATGTTATACGTGAGTCTATCGGCTAAAATTTGCATATTGGTATAATTGTGCATAAATTTGGACGATGTGCTGCGTGGTACTTTGTAAGCTGCTGTTAAAAATTAATGTTGTATTGTTTGTAATTTTATTAGACACTTCGGTGCGATATTGTTCAATGTCGGATATGCATATTCAACGAGCGGTCGTATGTATGTTCTGTATATTTTGATAATGTTGTGTAGTGTGGTACCGTGATTTTTGTCTGTTACACTTCTTGTATAATTTGTTCATTGCCAAATTTTTGTTATTAAGTTATTTACATGTTGCACACACGTTAATTTTGAATGGTAGGATAAGCCTAAAAGTTTGAAACGATGTTCCATTCATATATAGTTTTGGTGGGTTATGTTTATGTTTTGTGAATGCAACTAGCTGGTTTCTGGGAGCGTTTATTTTAATTTTGTATTTTTCACAGTATTCCATGATGTTGTTAAGATGGGGCTTTTACGTAGGCCTGTTGCTAATATATCTGGTATGAGGACACTCTTCCAAACCACAACATCATCCGCGAATTGGGAAGAGAATTAGGGTCTTTTAGTAACATGTTGCTTACATACACGATGTATAGAATAGGTTTAATCACCCCTACCTGGGGAACGCCCACCTCTAGAGAGGAACATTCAGAGTAGCTTTCCCTGACGTTTTCTACTGTCCAAAACGTTGAATAACCAGCGAATAATTTCTTACGGTATGTCCATTTCATACATGCGGTACCGAAGACCCTTGTGCCAAACTGTGTCGAATGCTTTCTCGACGTCGAGAAGACATGAAACAATGCATTGTTCTTTATTAAATCTATTAATAATAGATTCTGTAAGCCTGACCAGGTAGTCAGTTTTTTGTCTAAATTTGCGAAACCCATTTTGGGATATATTCTCGCTCTCTTTCTTCCTTTTTTTTTTTTTTTGAAAACACCATTTAAATGTAGCACTAGGTTTCCTATTAATCGCTTACAGCGAGGCAACAATGTGGCGTGGCTGAGCAATAAAATAGACTTTTCAAATTATTTTGGTTAAATTAGTTTCAGTTGATGTAACTTTGTGGGCATATAGACCTGTACTTTAGTAAAACCAGTATTGAAAGCAATAATCGGTGGTTTGTAAGTGAAAAACTTGCAGACTATATTTTAGTTTCATTTGTAAACTTTAAGAATTGCACAGCAATTAATTCAGTTGTTTCGAGAACTCATCATATCCTCCACAATTCCATTGGAGACACTGTTAAATTCAGGGGAGTGTATAGGAATTCCACTCGTGCAAAAACAAAATTGAACAAAAAATTCCTCATGGAGTACAGTATTTTACATTTTGTTGAATCTGGATTTAAAATAATTTTCCCGGACTCTTTGTAATCCCCGATCTGCCTTTGATGAGTACGAGAGCCTGTATAGACAAATAACGACAAATGCAATATTTTTTATAAATAAAAATCTTTCCCAATACACCTACATTACGTAATCTACTCATCCTGTTTTTCTGTTAACGTATCATGAAGGTTGTTGGGATAAGATAAGAAGTTTCACAATAACTATGCAAACAACAATAAAATACTTAGAAAATTAAGTTGTTTTGAAATAGTCAAGTTATACGTTATAAAAATAAATACGGTAGTCTCCTAGCGTTTCTTGAAGTTACTATGGCCTTTGCTGTCAGGCAATAATTTGCATCGCTGTTTCACCTCGGGTTTTGTGATTAAGAATAAAGTATCGTTTGTGTTAAAGGGAATTTTATTCATCTTTTGTTAGAATAACAGTGAGTATAAGCACGGATAAAACTATAAATGAGGTTAAGCAATATTAATGGTGTATATGTGGTATTAAAAAGTAAAATAATAGGCACAAGAAAATTGTGCCTATTTAACGAGTTTTAACACGAAACAAACAAAAGTAAGGGTTAGTTTAAAGTAATTTCATTCTATGCCGATAAGATGTATAAGAGTCGGTACTAAATTCCTGTTTCACTTCGATGGCACACGAAAATGGGAATGGTAACTTAAGTCTAGAAGGGATGCCAGTCCATAGCAGGTTAACTCTAACTATCCTCTAAAATTCGTTATACAGTTGGTCGGACTGCAACCATTGCAGTTTTGTGTTATAGCACATTTGATTGAGAATCTTGTAGGTCAAAGTGCATAATTGTTATTATTTTCCTGTTTTATTAAATGACCATTGTGTTTGCATGCATTTATTAACCATGTCTATAAAATGTATTTTGGATCTCCAAGAATATATGAATCTGTGGGCATTGGGTGTCCACAAAGTATATTAAAGAAGGAGGTAAGATAACAAAATCATATGAAACTTATGACTGTGGGAACAAAAATGATAATCGGAAGGAGGGGCAAGTGCACCTCCTTGCGGACGCCTACGTGTGCAAGAGACAATTCATATTGTGAGGTTAAAGTCTTCTGGAATAAATAGAAATTCTGCAACACCCTTGCATTGTATACAGATCCTGCAACTCGACCAAACATTAAATATCCAATTATGGTAACATAGAGTTTGCAATACTATTAAGAGAACCCATTGATGTTTTAGTATAAAAACTTGAAATCCTTTGATAATTTGATAGGGGTGTGAGTGCCATTAGTTGCTCCAACCACTCGTGAAATTTGGAACTTCCTGGAGGTCTGAGTGACTTGTAAATGTAAGAACTACAAAACTTCTGCTCAGAAAAAAAAAAAAACAGCAAAAAATAATGTTTTCAGTTTTACCGTAACAAAAATATTACTTGGGTTAAATATTATCAAGTGGAATCAAATGCTCTAACCATTCACATATTTTTAACAAGTAGCACACTGGAAGTATGATAATCGATCTTACATTTAATCAAACTCATGTCTTCCATGTGATTCTTGATATTCAGATTCCCCATTTTAAAATCTTAGCTTGGGAAGATATGTCATCTAAAAGTAAAGATATTACAATATAAAGATATTTGGTGATTATGTTGGTTTTATGCAAATTAAACACATCCGTGTTGGGAGCTGTTAGTACTTTTAGTATTTTGTTTAGGGGATCTCAGAAAACGCATTGTAGTGAAATAAACTCTGTTGCAATTCGTTCCCTTTTCAAACTTAAATTGCACAGACTATATTCTGGCCAGTCAAATAGAGGGGGAGGAGCAAAAGCAGCAACTTCCCAGGATTCCAGGCGAATGAAACTTGGTTATGCCATAAAGCCCGCAAAATACCATTGGGTTATATCTTTATTTGATCATAAATAACATAGCTTTTGACTTTTCTTTTGGCATATAGGTGCTTGATAGACTAAGGATGAGTGAAATACTAATTTGAGTAATAATTCATATATATTTGTTACATTTAATAGATATTTGTTGTCACTTTATTAACCTTTTTAGGGTTACACTGAGAGCTTGAAATGACTGCTGCTATTAGTTTGCTGTGTGTGTGAGCTCGTTATGTTCTAATTTAGGATCTTCTTTTTAGTAATGTTACATATTACAATTTATCCCGGATGAACCTTCAGTTTATTATATAATATATGGTAATTTTGGATAGCCTGAAACTGACTTAAATTATAATTTAGTTTTAGAAGTTTAATAAATGTCGATATGTAACCAATTTATGATACTTACCAACAAGATTGATGCACACAGTATTTTTAATACAAATATATTTTAATATACAAACAATAATACATTCTACAATAACGATTATTACAAATAATGATCTATGCAGAAAATTTTCACAAACTTAGCAACAGTATTGAGTCTTCTATATCGTCTGGAATTTCATTGATATCTTATCAAGGATTCATGAAGAGAAATCAATTTTGAGTTGATGTAGATACACGTAATTTACCTGGAAGCTAGCTAGTTCTGTATTCTTCGTTCCTTGCTGGCCACACGCTGAATTATCCACCGTTGAAGTTACATAATATTTTCTAAAAATACATTCGAAATCTATAAACGTTCCTGATCAAGTATCTGAAGTTCTCGATTGATAAACGTTATAAAAATCGCAGTTATATCTTCGGAAGTTTACAGCACATCTACTAATGCAAACCAATAATTTAAACTGTCTCTTGACGCGACGCGTCGGTTATGGGCGTGAGGAGAGTGTCTAGAAATTTCAGCTTGCACAACAATATACACGATACACCATTGTTTATGTGTTCACATATATTGTTGATTCTTACACTCGAGAATTTTCTAAAATTTTAGTCAATAGACGGGAATTTCACAGTATAAGTTATGTATATTTTAAAATGTAAGTTTAACTTTAAAAAATGTCGATATTAAAATAGATAAATAATAGTAAATGCGTGACAATAAGTTCTTTAAAATTAAAAGAGAGAGAGAGAGAAAGAATAGGGACCCGGCGAGAATGTTTGCTCCGGGAATCATGCTGGTTTTCAGCACATCTGGTTATATGAAAGCTGTCTCTTCTTGTCGTCTAATGAAAAAAAATCATAGAAGGATTTTGAACATTTCTTGACTTCTATATTGCCAGCTTTTTGAATATTACTTTTCAATAGCTCTTAATAAATATGGTTGTTAGTCTTTGGAAAATCTGATTATTCTGCTTTCTACTTTGCATACTGTTAATAAGAGGTTATACTTTCGTTGACAAAAGTTTCAAAAAGAGAAGTATACTTTAAAATATGAATTTAAAAATTCCATATGGTGTGTGCGAAGCTCAATCAATTAAAGTATTACATGTTGTTTCTAAATTCATCCTAAGGAATATTTTTTCTGGGTAAATGTTCCGCTTTTTAGTTTACCTATTTTACGGAATGTTAGGGAGTGCGTTGGCTTGGTGCTGCACGTTGTTCTGCTAAACCGCGAACACAGTATTTCCGATTTTGTTTAGTACCTAACGAATGGAAGTATATTAAGTTGTCGATTTGGGGTCCAACAAACATTTTTCTGTGAATTTTCATTTCGATATGCTGTTGTATGCAATCAAGTAACAAGTTAGTAATTTTTTTTTTTTTTTTTTATAAATAACCGAATATTAAAGTACGTTTATAATCAATGAAAATGTTATCTAGTTGTACATTTATTGTTGCTGCTAATGTGACTATAACTTACTCTAGTTACCAGTATAGTATAACAGGACAAATATCATAAATAATGTGAATAATTGATAAAAACTTGGAAAGGCTTGGTAAACTTCATAAATATTAATTATATAGTCAGACTGTTTACGTGATGAGAAATAATACAAACCATGTTTTATTCAAACCAAAAAATTAAATGAATAAAGTTAAAAACATTTACTGAAAATTAGAGTGAGATAGTATTTGGCTACACAGTGGACATTTCATATATCATTATATAATAAGTACTTATTTGAAAATTGTACTCTTAGTATTTTAGTCGTTATAAAAAGTTTGTATAGTAGTTGAGCTTTAGTATTCAACTAAGTTTATTAATATTATTTTAAAAATTCTGAAACAAAAGCTTCATACTGTTTGGAAGATTTGAAGTATGGACTTTTGTTAACTACTGATAAGCAGATATTGGTTCATGTAATATACATATTTGAAAAACGTAATTACGTTAAAATTAAAAACTCTAATTTTATGATTATATTATAAGAAAGATTTTTTTTAAATATTTACTTTTTTAAAACTGAATATTCATGATCATTGGTAACGTCCAAGTTTGTTTTAGGGTAAGTTTATGAATCTAGTACACATAAGTACCAGCAACACTGTTATATGAGGATATGTTAAGATATGTAAAGTTATTTTTTTCTTGTAAAAAGAAGAGATTATCAAATTATCAAAGGCTTTCTGAAAGTAAAGGTAATAAAATTCACAAAATTACCATCTTAACAAAAATAAGCAGAAGTTCTATAAAAATATTCCAATAAATAAATACTGAAAGAGAAAATTTGAAAAAGATGTGAGAATTGGTAATTGAATTAATTTACATACCAATTTCCCAAATATGTTCCTAATTATTAGCAGTCACAGAAGTCTTAGCACTAGTAATTATTTGCTGATGAAAGTAAAACTGAAAAAAGCTTGTAGAATGATTTGCTGTTTACAATAGTTGATATTATTAGAACTTAATTATGCTTTAAGAAAGTAATCAGTGATTTCTAGAAAAATAAAGGGAGGTTTAAAATTTGCTTCCCATTTTTCTCTTGTTGATTTGCACAAACTGCCTTGAAGGACCAAATGGTTCTTCATTATGGATGTGATGCTCCTCACTTGAGAGAAATAGCTTAGACATTTAAACTAGAAAGTATAAATTTTAATAAAGACATTCAGAGTTGTTACGAATTTCAACAAAATTCTGTCACATTTAATATTGAAAGTTACAAGTTTAAGCTTTGAAGGTCTAGATAAAAACCAGTTTGTTAATAAAATTTAAGGACAACAAGGTACGTCTTAGCCATTCTAGTGTATGGTGACCCATCCATTTAATTGAACTACATTGAATCATTTATCATTGTCAAAGCCTTTATCATTTAAATGTTTATCAATCATTTTTTTATACTTACTACCTCTACCACATCTGTAAACATTCCTTTATAAATACCAACTGCCACATCAGTAAAATAAAACTTACTTGAAGATAATTCCCTCCCTGCCACAATTTAAATATACCCCTCTGTCCCACTGTTCTCACCATTAAGTTTGACAGATGACGATACATCATCATTATCAACTTTCTTAACAGTTTTAAACATCTTTTTCATATCCCCTCTTACCCTTCTTCTTTTTATCAAGAGAAAACAATATCAGAGAACTTTACCTGTCCTTATGTGATAATCCTTCCACCCCAAATATCATTGTAATAGCCTTTCCAACAATTCAATGCCCTTCCTCAGGTAATGAACCCAAAACAATACAACACTCCATGTTAGTCCTAATCAATGACATTTACAATGAAAATATAACCTTTTTTTTAGAGTTACATTCAATATTTCTGTAGATATAATCCAAAATACTATTTGTGTTACCACTGACAACAACATACTACTTTGATAACTTAAGAAACTAATTAATTCTTACTCCAAGGCTTTTTTTCCATTACATTGCTAAGGTCATCCTATTAAAATTGTACTTATAACATAAATGACAATAATCCTAAGATATTACTTTACATTTATTATAATTAAATGCCATCTTTAATTTTTGTTCAACTTACCAAATAATCTAAATCCATCTGAAACCTTAATATCATCATGAATTTAGGCAATTTAATGATCATTCCTATGTATATGTATATATCTGTGCTATTGATATAAATTAAAGGATAAAGGTTCTAAAAATAAGGCCTAAGATATCCTACTTTGTGAACTTAATGCAGTTGTACTGAACTATAGTTATAACAATCATCTGCTTTCTGCCATCCATCTATATATCCATACAATGAGCAATCTTATCTCTCACATCTATAGAGATAATGTTTTTAACAAGACATATCTGGTACCTAATCGAATGCTTTCTTAAAATACACATATACTAAGTCCACATTTGTTTCCTCATTAACAGAAATGGTAAGTACTTAAAAAGATTTATAAGGCAAAATTTCCCTAAGAGAAATTGTATTGATTATTTGAAGTTATTAAGTGATTTTTCAAAGCATCTTTTATCAGATTTTCACAAACGTTTATCACCACTAATATACAACTAATAAGCCTGTAGTTATCAGGGGAATTTTATTTCCCTATTAAGAGAATCAGTACTTGCCAACTTTGAACCTACTGACACCTACCTGTTATTCAAGGACTTGTAACAGATATTAGTAAATGGTGCATAGATCTAATCCTTAACCCCTTTAAAAGCTCTTGGAAAGAAATATCTGGTCCAAAACTATTATTGTTTTTTATGCTTTGATATTTTTTCGTGGAAAGCTCAAATTTGATGTTTATGTGATATATGCTGTTAGTTTTAACAAATATTTTCTTCAGTAGATATGTGGGTGCTCAGTGTAATATTTAACTTGAATCATTGTTATAATATTTTTTAAGATGACCTCATTTGTTTAAATTAAAATTGCCTTCTGTCACCTTACTTTTTCAGAGAAATTTTGTCATTGGGAAATAAACTGAGAAAACATTGAAACTTAATTTCCATCAGTTCTTTTAACTTAGGCTTAACAGTTATATATTTTTTTCACTTTCTTATTTAGATAAATGAAGAAACAGAATTATAAAAGTAAATTTATACCAAGATTTCAACAAACTGTAATGTTTGTCAATCTTTATGTGTTACTTTGTATTGATAGGAGAAAGGCAAGTAATTTAGTTTATATTCTGAATACAATAAGACAAGAGGACAAAAGTTAAACATTTGTGGTAAAAAATGTTATGCCCTAGTTAAGACATTTTCATTTTATAACAGGGTTCTTTGATGTATGGAACAAATCACCATTAGCGGTAGTGAAACCCTGAATGCACCTTTGTTTACACATTTAAAAGGAAGATAAGTTTTTGAAAAAGAAAGACTGGTTTTATATTTTTTACTTTTTCACAAGGTATTTGTGTTAGAACAGCCATAAGAGATTTAAAAAGTAGACTGCATTGTTAAATCAGTTGAGTATCCCCATTGTTGTTGATATTTTTGGCTGTAAATCCAATAATACCTCATGAGGTTTGACCAGCTAAAGAGATTTGGTTAGTCCTAAATAAACATTTTGAGTTAACAATCGAGAACAATAAAACGATTTTTATCATGAAAATTTAGTAATAAATGACAAGTAATAATAAACAGTAATTACATTTAATATAATAGCACAACAAATATTATTAATTAAAGCAAAAATAAATAAAATAACATACATTATTTATGAAACCCATAAAAAGTAGCTCTTGTTTTAAACTATATCCATTCATTCATATTTAATTGGAAGCTTGATTTCCGTAAAATAATAATTATGATCCTCTATCATAATGTATCACTTTTTTTTTTATAGAAAAATATACTTAATATAAAATCTTGCTGAATATTGGTTTCATCCTCAAAAGTTATAATAGCTGAGGAAAAACCCTGAAAACATTATGTGGAAAAGAGCAGTGATATGTTTTCGTCAACAGGTGAGTTTAAAAGATTTCATTTGTATATCGTTTTTTAGTTTTCTTAGATATTCCTCATGAAAAACTACATTATTAGGCAAGAAAATCATTTATTTTGATTCTATGCAGTAAGTAATATTGAAGTTTCAAAAACATAGCTACAAACTTATTAAATAATGTACTAACATTTTTAATGCCTCTTGTCACCTAGTACCTGGTAATTATTTATTTAGTTAAGACGTTAAGTATTTATTATAATTTTATATCCTCTTGTAATTCATAGACCTGTTTAGAAAATGTAGCCTTAGGAACCATTCATATAGTACTTTGTCTTGTCTAACAGGTATTTTTAAATTTGAAGACACTGTAGAAACAAAATGAGTAACAATAGTTAACAGAGAAATAGTCACAACTTAACAGTAATATTCATGCTTATGTTATAGAAACAGAAGAAGTAACAATAGTTAACAAGAGAAATAGTCACAACTTAACAGTAATATTCATGCTTATGTTATAGAAACAGAAGAAGTAACAATAGTTAACAAAGAAATAGTCACAACTTAACAGTAATATTCATGCTTATGTTATAGAAACAGAAGAAGTAACAATAGTTAACAGAGAAATAGTCACAACTTAACAGTAATATTCATGCTTATGTTATAGAAACAGAAGAAGTAACAATAGTTAACAGAGAAATAGTCACAACTTAACAGTAATATTCATGCTTATGTTATAGAAACAGAAGAAGTAACAATAGTTAACAGAGAAATAGTCACAACTTGACAGCAATATTCATGCTTATGCTATAGAAACAGAAGAAGTGACAATAGTTAACAGATAAGTAGTCGCAGTTTACAGTAATATTCATGCTTACATTAGAAATAAAAGAAGTGACAATAGTTAACAGAGAAGTAGTCACAGTTTATAGTAATATTCATGCTTACATTAGAAATAAAAGAAGTGACAATAGTTAACAGAGAAGTAGTCAAAATTTATGGTAATATTCATGCTTACATTAGAAATAAAAGAAATAACAATAGTTAACAGAGAAGTAGTCAAAATTTATGGTAATATTCATGCTTACATTAGAAATAAGAAGAAATAACAGAGAAATAGTCACAACTTGACAGTAATATTCATGCTTATGCTATAGAAACAGAAGAAGTAACAATAGTTAACAGATAAGTAGTCACAGTTTACAGTAATATTCATGCTTACATTAGAAATAAAAGAAGTGACAATAGTTAACAGAGAAGTAGTCACAGTTTATGGTAATATTCATGCTTACATTAGAAATAAAAGAAGTGACAATAGTTAACAGAGAAGTAGTCAAAATTTATGGTAATATTCATGCTTACATTAGAAATAAAAGAAGTAATAATAGTTAACAGAGAAGTAATCAATCTTAGAATATATAGTCTAAGGATATACAGAATTTGTATTTTATTTTATTTAATCCTTTTGCAGCATTCTTGGTATAATATGCCACAGTTCATGTGCACACATGTTAAGTATTTTTACTGTAAATTTTAATGCTCTATGCAAATCTTCACAAAAGTTTGTAGACCTTTAGTAAATATTATAAGTTCTTTGTATACAAGAAATCAGTTTTTGTACTAAAGATTTGCTTGTGAGAATATCAAGTTTGTTTCATTGCTAGTCCGAGTGCAAAGAGATTTCATGTTATGATGAAAAAAAACTCTTCTTCATCCGAAAAACTTCAAATATTATTTTTGTGCTCTCTGGAACCTCCTAAATATATCTAATGTTTATTTTCATTAGTAATTTATATTTTGTTTGTTATTTTCTCTGTTATTCACATGTCATGTATTGAAGTAAGTGTATGTAAGGGACTGTTTCCAAAAATGGAAAGAGATGAATGAGGCCACTGTATTTGATTCAGTACATAAGCCATATCTCAGAAAAATATTTTATATCTTAGATATTTTAGCTTGTCAGTATCAGTAAGTCGAGTTCCTAATTCCTACAAAACTATAGACTTAGTATTTTGACATCACAAACATCGAAATTTGGCCAGTACTACATTCAGCATACCATGTGACTCCAAAAATCGATCTATGGGTGTGTTCTTTTATATTTATTTTTAAATTAAGAAATTATCTCATACATCATATTGAAGCTTGAATTACAATATATAATTTGATACCAAACGTATTGATAAAATTTTGAATGGAACTCAAGAAAAGCAATGACAAGGATTTTGTCCCGTGAAAAGGTTCAACTACTTAAAATTAATTCTGTTAATTGTAGTTCTGCTTTGAAATAAAACTAAACTGTGAAGGTCTTCAAAACTAATCACAAGCTAGAAGCTTCTGGTACTTCAATGTTCACTCTAAATACACTAGTTTTGTTTGTATAATAGTTACATAATTCTTCCTTAACATTTAGAAAACACTTCTATATTTTAAGAAGCAGTTACAGAGTTTGTACACATTGGTCATCTTATATTGATGTGCAAATTATAATTACTCGTTTTCTTTATTTTTAATTTATTTTTTGAAAAATATGTATGAGAATTAAATCATGTTTATTTATGATGAATTTGTTTTTTTTTTTAATAGAACAATATTTGCTGTATGTGCCAGTATGATTTAGTGGCAAGAAAGAATAATGCAGGAGCTTTGTGTGTTCCATGTAGTTCAACCAATATTATTTAATAAGTAGATATATACAAAAATGTATATTTGTACAATAAAACATTAACCCTTTATTTTGTTTCCTGTGAAACTCATAATCTTGTAAGTACATGGTAAGATTATTTTTTTCTTGTATGCTGTATTAAAAGATATTAATTAAAAACTTCCAAAGGGTTTTTCATTGCTGTCTTCTGTCAGTTATAGTTAGATATTTTGTGTATAGTTCTCTTTTAAAAGCAAATCTATAGGGAAATGTTTTAAAATATTAGTATTGGATGTTCTTATAAATTTTGTATTAAAAAAGATCTCTGACCATACAGTATTTAAATATCTGTATATAATAATAATAATAATAATAATAGCTCAACTATTTATAGAATATGATCAGACAGTATTTAACTATTAATCAATTAAATAAAGAAATCATTAGTTTTTTTGACAGTCTACAGTTGTTTATTTTGTTTTACTTACAGCTTTATCTTCAACAAAATGTGAAATGCCCTAAAAATGTTAATTTTATGAAGCCATTATTTCGAAACTTTTGTGAAGAGAGAATATATACTGAGAAAAGTAAGTTTACAGTTTTACATTCAGTGTTTTCATTCATTAGGGAGGGCCAGTATGGCCAGATGGTGAGGGTGCTTGACTCATAATCTGAGGGCCCCAGATTCGAATCCCTGTCACACCAAACATGCCTGCCCTTTCAGTCATGGAGGCATTATAATGTGACAGTCAACCCCACTATTTGTTAGTATTGCCAAGTGTTGGCAATGGGTGGTGATGACCAGCTGTCTTCCCTCTAGTCTTTAACTGCTAAATTAGGGATGGCTAGTGTAGATAGCCCTCATGTAGCTTTGCGCAAAATTAAAAGAACAAACAAACAAAACAATCATTCATTAGGGAACTAGTTTTATTTCCATAACTGTAGTATATCATTTATCAGTAATAATTAAAATAACGTATTAATCAACCTTTCTTACAACCACAAAGTGATTTAAACTGAAGATTAATTTACGTAACTTACATCATCCTATAAGAAAACACTGACTGGATTTGATACACTTGTTATAAGTGATATCGAGTTCAAAAAGGTAGAATGAAGTGTCTGTCTTTTTCAGTCAAATCCATGTAAATTTAAAATTATGGTAAACATTTATTGTCTAATACAGGATCTGACCAGTGGACTGACTTTGAGTATTTAAGAGTTAATGAGTTTCAGAATTAAACTGCACACTCTTGTTTTTATATTTGAATTAATTAGCCTGTTAGATGATGTAATGTTTTAGAGTTAGTGCATTGACCAATGACTGGACTTTGAAGCAAGGAACTGGCAAAATATAAGTCTAGTCAACAAACAAATTACAAGTAGTATGAAACAACTAGAAAACTGTGTAGGTAAGTAACAAGAATATGGCAATTTCTTGAGTTTTCATCTGTTTCTACTATTGAAACACAGTTTTCAAGGTACAATGTATTTTTCCTATCCTTTAATTTTATGTATATAGAAATTGTTTATATTATAATTCAAACTAAAGAATATGATGAAACCTGCTTGAGATCTCTGACATTTTAGTACCTGCTTACAATAAAGTTTATTATTTCATGCAAGTTTGAGTCCTGTTTTTCCCTCTTTGTTTGAAAATCCATACAACATCCATTTTTTTCATGCTTTTGTCCCTCCTTTTTGAGGAATATTAATATAAAGACTGAATAAAGTTATGATTTTATTTCTGCCATTTGAGTGAAATAAATTATGTTCAAAATTCTTTCTTCAGACACCTGTATTACATTAAGGTAACTGACATGGAATTATTAATATGAGAGAGGTTTTAAGTTACAAGCAGGAGAATTCAAAAATAATTTCTTGAACATATAAATTAAAGTTCATTTGAGTTGTGTACAATTATATCAGTCTAGTACGTGAACTAAGTTGCTCTTTTTTACTGACCTGGTTGATATCGATTCAAAAGTGAATCAGATTGTAACAGTTAGTGGAGCTTGGTTATAAAGTTATCATCTGTGTTCAAACCAGTTGATACTGTTTTATAAAGTGTAGCAACATGATACTCTGCAAGGTTTAAACCAAGTCATGCACTTGTCATAGCTTTGTCCCATATCTCACTTACAGGTTTGGATAGGTATATGATCTATACCATTTTCATTTATTTTGTTGTACTTCATTAAGGCTGGTTTTATAAATGTGTATATATATCTTGTACATTGGACTTGGGCCATCCTGTTTCATAAAACTAGTTAATCTCATATAAACTTTAATAAAGATTTTTCCTTCTTGATTTAGTTGATATTTTTCTTAAATTTTAATCACATCCTCATTGTTTCTTCAAAACTATAGTTTGAACAAGAATATATAAAGCTTGGTCATATAATTTATTTTTTTTTACAGGTTTGAACCAGGTCATGCTTCTTGGTAGGGTTGGTGTTGATCCACAGTTGAGAGGAACAGACTCTAATCCCGTGGTCGTGTTTACACTTGCAACAAATACAAATTACAAATTTGAAACTGGTGAGATAGGATTGTTTTATATGTTTCTCTCTAGTACTTTTGTACTACCATTGTAAATAATGTGTTGATGTAGATGTACTTTTAAAATAGAATAACATTTTCCATTTTCAAGTGTAAGTGTTTAATTTTAATTTAATATAACAGTTTTGTAATGGCTGATTTCTTGAGTTGAGTGGTGTGATGTAACAGATAGGTTTTGTATCTGGACTGCAGATGACCTAGTGGTTCTTATTATGTTTTTTGAGTTTCTATCCTAATTAGTAAATGATTTCAAAAATTAATTTAAAATCTAGCAGTATATATCTAAATAGTAAGTTTATATATTTAAATGATGTTTGCAATTTAAGTAATAAATGAATAAATGTTGTGATAAAGAATTTCTGGTTTATTGTAAGAAGGCAATTTCTCTCAAACTCTTACTTGAAATAATTTGTGCTTTTTTGTAAACATTCAGTACATTCAATTTGTAGTTCTTTACTTTTTAGGGTTAAAATGCCTTTTGTATAAGAGCTGTACGTGTTAGTGATATTACTGTAATCTGCTTTTAGGTTGTGTTGAAAGACTATTTTCTGTTATTATCTGAAAAAGGTTTCAAGTTATGTTCCTACTCATGTTGCATTTTTCTTTCATTAATAAATACTTGTGACTGAAAAAAACACAATTTACATATGATGCTTACAATACCCTAAGATTTATTTATTAAACTATATTGTAACAGGTGAAATTCAGCAGAAAACCCAGTGGCACAGGATCAGTGTTTTCAAGCCATACTTAAGGAACACTGTGTACCAGTATTTGAAAAAAGGGTGGGTGCTTAGTGAAAAATGAATTTTTTTGTAATTGTAGGCAGCTTGATGTATTAAAACTTTTACACCATAGAAATGCCTAAAGTTTACTATCTTGAAATTTAAATTTTTGAGTATAGACCATTTATATATCTGAAAAACTGCCAAACAAATTTTTATTTAATAACTTTATAACTTCAAAGTAGTGATACACACTTTGAAGTGAAGGGTGATATGCATAGAAATTTTAATTTTTTGTAGCAAATTTTTCATTTCTTAAAAACTAGCATACCAGTAAGGTTATAAATTATAGAAGCTTTTGAATTTTATTACATTCATGTGTGTTTCTTGAAAGCTTTTTACTGACTAATTATTACAGTCAACAACAAAGAAAAATAGTAACCTGACAAATGAAGATGTATATTATAGTAGAACAAGTTGTATTTACTAGGCTATGAGTGTAAAGGCATACATATCAGTAATGTATAATATTTTATTGTCACACATGTAAAATGATACAAGATATTAGTAATAACAAAAGGTACAAAAAGTATGCCAAAATATTATCTATGGATTTTGAAGAATAAATGGGATGGTGTCATCATTCTAAACTAAAACTGTGAGTTGAAATACAATAACTTTTGCTAGTTCTTTTGGACACTGTAGTTAAAATAACTAATTCTCTAATGTAATAATAGATGCTCAGAGTTGTTTTCTTTTACAATGAGAAATATCGTTATTGCATAGCAACAAAAGTATGCTATAATATAATACACACAAAGTAAATTATTGATGAAAGAAGTGTTCATAACATATTATTTTCGATATTTTGCTGTTTTTATCTATAAAACTGATGATCATTGGAAATCAGAGCTGTTTTTTGAGCATTTTAGTACCAGATTAAGAAACTAAAACCAAACCATTAGCAGGAAAACCTCAAACATGACTATTAAGTTGATACTTGTAAATATGGATGACTTTCAGATATAATATGTAATATACTAAGAGTGATTTTTACACAAAAAATCCAGTAATTACATTCAGAATAAATTTAGGAACTTATTTAACTATATTTATTTGATATTTTAACGGTTATGTTACAAAATAAGTTAGATTTTCCTTGTTAAAAATAATTTTGGCCAAGTATTTGGAAAAGTGAGAATCAGTGTATTTTATTAATTCCATGTGATATTGTTAAAATGAAATTACAGTGAAATTTTTGTATCAAATATCAAAATAAATGAACTTCAGTTATATCTCTACATCTTACTATTGTAAGTACTGTGGCTTAAAATACTGATATGAAGTTGTATGAAAGTAGCTATTTATTTAAATATCAATTTTTTGGTAACTTGGTCTTGATTGAAAATCAATTTAAAGTTGTCAAGGATTCTAATGTTTAATTAAAGCTGCATTATAGTAAATTTGTAATAATATATATATATATATTTTTTTCATTTACTTTATGTTTGAAATGTGACTACAGAATTCGTGTCTACGTGCAGGGACGTATCATGTACGGTGAAATCATTGACCAACGGGGCAACCAACATGTTACAACAACAATTGTAGCAGGTATGTTAATTAGGATCATGAAACCTCAAGAATTTCTTTATTATCATTACTTTTTTTTTTTTTAAGTGATTGAAATACAGGATTGTTATCAAGAGAGTTCCCACATTGACATGTCTTATCTTACAAACATTATGCCACAGGAAATTGTAATTGCACAGAGTTTTAAACATTCCATGTAAATAAAAATGCCAAAATTGTCAAATAATGCCATCAGAGGCACCACTTTGACATAAAGTCAGATCAGTCAAGGCAACTGTTAAAAATACACTGTTTCAACATCCATAATACATTTCCTCTGAGATAGCAGACAGTATAAAAATAATGTACTTTTTGTGTGATACACTGGCCACTTTCTTGACAACTGCATTCTTTAGGTCTGGAATTATATGAGGATTCCCATGGTACAAACATGAAATTGGTTACTGTTAGTTCCTGCAAATGGGTGAATATTCATTAGAAAAGTGATATCGAATAGTTCAATTCTGAAAGTCATCTCACTAGAGGTATGTTTCACGTGGTTGTTACTAGTGTGGAGGGACACCATCCTGTATGAAGCCTTGTACTGAAGCATAGGAACCACTTTTTTGTATGAACATTGATAGTGCAGGTTTGTAGTCTATGTGCTGGTGAAAAAAAAAGTGTGGTCTTTAAACCAAGTCAGCTCTGAAACTACATCATGGAAATGAGTAGAAACTGTTTCTTATGAATTTGCAGTTTCCTGTGTTGATGATTCACCAGTCTGTAAAATTTTGGAAAGCTGTTGTTTATTAGCATTTAGTTTTGCCAAGAACTACAACACAAAATTGACACTGGGTTAAATCTGTCTCTTTCAGTAATTTAACATGGTGCAACTTGGGAAAAAAAAAAGAAGAGAGACCAAAGTTGAATGAAAAGCCTCATAAACAGTTAACACTGGCAAATCCAGATGCTGGATGATGTGATATACATCACTACATCCATGTGCACTTGTGCTGGCTTGTTTTACTATGGCATGATCCAGCCTTAGCAATAACATCAGTAGGTGGTGGTGGTCTGTCTATACATGATGTATTACAAGTCCAGCAAATATCCTCATACTTGTTTATGAACTTGTAGCATTTCATTCTAATTTACATCTTTGCACCTTTTTAAGTTTCATATTGGTTGAATGTGCTGCTTTGTAATCAACATCTTTGTTTATGCCCATTGCAATTCAGGCCTTGAGAAATCTAATTATGCACTTATTTTTACCAATTATTTTTAATACAGGATGAACTGAAGTTGTCATATGATGGGATGAGTGCAATTATTCAGAAGAAATATACTAGTCTAGGGTAAAAATGTGTGCTAAGTGAACTTTGCAAACAGTAAGTATGAAAATGTAAAACTGTGGGAGAAAAATTGCAAGATAATTATGGATTGTTGCTGAAGGCAAGTGCATATCTGTTATTCTTGGCAGTGCTGTATACAGTTGTAAAGTTTATTTAAACTAATTGTAAGACTGGTCTTAGTTACTGATTATTTTCTATATTAAATGAAGTGTTTTTAGATGTAATCTGACAAGAAATTCAAGTGTTATATTGTTGTCTGTTGTAAAAATGTTAGACATTCAAAAATAGTGGTCATGATAGTGAAGAGAAAGTAAAAGACAATGAAAGGGCTAGAGTGCAGAAAACAAAATCATAGGCAAACATGATAAGATTGAAAGAAAGAGATTAGTCAAGGAAAACTAGTTAGAAGAATTTCCTTCATTGAAAGTTGAAAATGATGAACTATATTGTCAGTTTTTCAGACAATTTTCAGAACTTTTACATCAAGGTTTGTCGCTACTTAAAGGTGTCAGTGCAAAATACAGAGAAGAAACATTAAGATATCACAATAAAAGTGCTAAACATGTCAAATGTACTCAATGTAGGAATGTTTCAGACAAACCCACAGAAACACAATTTAAAAAGATAATTATTAGATAAAAAAAAATATTGTTAAATATGAAGAAGTCATTTAATACAATTTTCTGTAGCAACAGATAATAAAATATTTGTGAAGTTTCTAAAATTATTAACTCAACAAAGTAAAAATAGTGTTGAAATAGAGATGAACTATTTGAATGACAAGGCATTATAGATTTTTGTTTCACCACTTAAGAGGTTTTGAAAGATGAAATATTGGAAGCTAAACTGAGGCCAGATTTATTAGTGTCCTCACAGATGGATGAAATAACAAAGAAATGATTAAACAGTAGTTATTTTGTGAGGCAAGATGGTAAACTGAACTATCTAATACAATGGCATTTGGTCATGAACACCCAGTTGGAGTAAAAGATGGAACTCTGAAGGTGATTGAATGTGTGGAATTTACACCAGAGGTCTTGGTAAGAAATTTGTCAGAGTAAATACCCATGAGGCAACTGTGAATTTTGGGAAAATGTCAGGTGCTGAGACATTACTTGTGAACATTTAAAAGAAATTAAGAAATGTGGCAAGTTTGTTGCAGTGCACATTGCATTGTGCACAGTTGCAGTTTGTGATAGTGTAAAAGGTTGTGGGTATCTAGATGTATTAGGGAGTGTTTTGAAAATTATCTCAATATTATTCACTAACATGCAGTTTCATTGGATCAGGAATCAAAGCACAATGGTGACTAGCAGATCAGAACATTGGAAGCTCATATTGACAACTATGAGTTAACTCTTATACATTGGCAAGACATTTCTATCATAGGTAAAGATAACAATGCACAGGAAGCAAGGGACTAAGTAAGTGAATTTTTTAACCTTTGTAAACTTCATAATAGACTGGACAGACTTACTATCTGAATTTTCAGTTCCTTTTCAACAGAGAAAAGGTCTGATTTCTGAAGTAGGAAAAGTCTATAAACATGAGAAGAAGATGAGGTACAATATTGAGAAAATTACCAAATTTAGAAGGGGTTGAAGTGACTATGTACAGACAAAGAAGGCATCCTGACAAAACAGACCAAATGAATGATGACACATTCTCCTAAACATCTTGGAGAAGAACTACAATCTCTGTTCAACATATTCAATTCTTATGAATGGCTAAGTAATGATAATAGTCCAGGTGAGTTTAAAGTCTGCAGAGATGAAGAAATTGAGAAATTATTAAATGTATTGCCGACATTTATCAGAAGAAAAAAAAGAGCATGTCATGAAAGAAGAATGGTAGGACTTGAAAATGTGTATCACAAGAAATCAGGAAATTTCAGCAGACCTGTTACAGTTGCACTTGAAAGCTTGTTGTCAATGAGGAAGCTGACCATTTAAGACATGTTTTGTCCTTAATAAACATTGTGTTGCTACTTGATCTATTGGTGATAGAATGTGAAAGGGGATTTAACCAACTTCATAACATTAAGACAGGGTCAGGAAAATCTCCAAATTAACAAACTTAAGTCTGCTTTGGTAGAAATCAAGGTAGATGGTTTGCACTGTAAACCAACAGAAAGCATTAGTTAAAAGGCCACATATGTGCAGTTTCTATGGGAAGCAGTCATTAAGGTAGATGGTTTTCACTTTAATCAAACAGAAAGCATTGGTTAAAAGGCCATACATGTGCAGTTTCTATGGGAAACTGTCACACAGCCAGCTAATAATCTATATCTGATGAAAATGGTGGAAAACTGTGTTAATTGCATATAAAAATAAGTTTAGGTTTCATGTAGCTTAGCCTAAAATACTCAAAATTTTATAAGTATTATAGCTGCATTAACCACAGACATCATTTTTCTGCACATCACAAGGTTTAAGTAAGTTACATCAAAAAATTTAATTAAATGAATTTCTTTTCTTTGTATACCAATACTTATAGCATGAAAATGTAGCTAATAATTCATATTTTAACAACATATATGTTTAAGTTCTTACTTTTATAAGGTAGTATTAACAAAACCTGTAATTTTTCCTATTGTGAGAATCGGACATTTGGTTTTTAGATATTTTCTCTTTAATTTGTTTACCATCCCTTCCAAGAAGTATGAAAGTAAATGTAAATTACTCATCAATATTAGCATTGCTATGGCAAAGCATAATTTTCATACCCTTCAATTTTATTTGGTTACAGAACCATGAAATAGATAATCAAAACCTTCTTGCCACCTTCTCTTTCAGAAATTGTCAATAGTTTTCTTGGTTGTTAAATACTGCAGTATTCATAACTATTTGGAAACTAAGGTTTTAATCTATCATGATGAATTATATTACATTGTTTTTCATAAAGAGAATTGTCAATTTTGCTTTTAGTTCAGGCTTAATCCCCATGGGGAAACACAATGACAAGCTCAAATGAATTTTTAATAGCTGTTGTCATTGTCATATTTGGTGTATATTATTTAATTAAATAAAAAAGATTATTTAGTGTGGTACTACCATTATAACATAAAAGTGGTTCTAAGTGTCACTGGGAATCAAGAGCAAAGAAAAAGGAGACAAAGTTAAGTCTTTCCTCGTGTTTCATGTTCGTTCTTTATTTATTAAAGTATCAAAATATGAAACTTTTTACGTTAGTTAAGGTCAGATGAAATCAATAAAAATACATATTTCACAAGGTAATTTGATAGCAAAATGTGCAAGTCACTTAGCATTCAATATAATGTATATAAAAATACTATATGTGCTCACGGATGAATCTTTAGTAAAAATACTTAATTAAAAAAATTGATGTTTTAGATACAAGAGACTTGTATAGTAAAAACCACAGAGGTGCCTCTGGTGGCAGTGTGATAACTGTGGAATTTGCATCCACTAGATAGCTTTAATAAGTTTGTGAAGTTTCTATTTTTTGTAGCTTGGAATTTGTGAGATATGAAGCACTGAATTGAAAAAGACTTTATTCATAATTAACCTGTATTCATCAACAAATTATTCTTTTTACAATCAAAGAGTACAAGTGAAATATTCACAATGGGTTTCATCCTTAGGACCATTTCTTAAACAATATAAAACTGTTTTTATACCAACCCTATTTTTGTAATAGAAAACTGTTAATAGTATAAAACAACAACAAAATTATTACACAGTCAAATTGCAACCTTTAGCTTTAATTTTTTTTTTTTGCTATAAAATTAGACTTGTCTGTATTGTTAGTTCTAAAGATTAGATTAGTTAGAAAAAATAGTTTCAGTAAAATAAATTTGTGGAAATTCAGTGTGATATTTAATTTTAAAAATTGAAAAAAATGCTAAAAATATAGTTCAGTTTTTCATAATTTCAGAAAATTATTTTTAAATGTTCAGTAAAAATAACTTTTAATTTCTGAGATAATTAAAAAGTAGTTAACTTGCACATGTGGTAACTTTCCAGAGATAGCACAGCAGAAATTATTTTGAAATTTACACACCATGTATTATTTGCTTAATTTTAATCGTATTTTTAGGTGTGATCACTAGTTCAAAAGTAACATGTTTTTACATTTAGTTGTAAATTAACGCTTATTTATTTATTCATTAATGTTTGTAGATGATGTGATCTTCTTGGGGAACACAAGTAAAATTGTAGAAAGTGAAGATGAGTAAACTTCGAATATTTTTTAGTGAATCATTGAATCAGTTTGAACTGCTCTCTTGAAAAGTAATGTTTTCTCTGTATATAACAGATCACATATAACATTATAGTTGTTTTCTGTGTTTTTTCAATAACTGATCATCAAAATATGTTGATGTTTCAGGAATGTAAACATGTGATAAATAGTTCATCATTCAGTAAAACACACCAATAAAGTTTGTTATTCTAATAACAGTTTTTTTTAAGGTCATTTCTAATTGGTTAATATTCACTGCACAAGTAAGAAGCAACTTGAACCCTAGAAAAACTGTTTACCACTGTTCTGTTTTTTTTTGCTAAAGTATTTATCTATAAAAGAAGAGAAAGACTTTTAAGTATTCCAGTGATTATATACAGACTATGATGAAATCATACTTCACCCAAATGGACAAAGGACATAATTATAAGTGTCATTATTAAATGAACGCAGTTTAATAGACAATATGTCATATTTGAAACTTATGGAAAATTAATACCTTCAAAAAATAAAAGTGGTCAGGATTGGTGTCTGATAGTATTTGTGGGCATGCTTTTGATCATTCAATATATGGTGTCCAAGGAGATGGTGATTTGCTGGTCAGTCCCTCACAATAACAGTGTTATAAAACCAGACATAATTGTGCATCTTGAGAAATATTGATCTGACTTCACCCACACAAGGTTGTGTAGCTAGAAACAGTACTGTTTCAGTATAATGCTGACCAGTAAATTTGTATCTTAGAAATAAAATAAGATCTGTGTGTCTTATTTATAGAGATGTTTTTTCATTATATACCTGAACTGCTACTCAAATATTAGGATTCATCTATGTTTTATTAAGCATTTTCTTTTAGTTTCCCATTTGTAGAAATATTAGAATTTTGAAACAAGGCATGTAGTGAATTCTAAGCTAAAGCAGATGTAGAACCAAATTTTGCATAATTGTTTATTGACTCCATTTGCTATCCTGAAGTATATATTGAGGTTATGGGTAAAATATTTGTGATTCTTAGCAGCCTCATTGTGCATTGTACTCATTTTGTTTGGTGTCTTTGATCTTACATGACCTTGTCCAAGCTATCTGGGGCAGAGCATAGCTATTTGATTGTATATCCATGATATTTCCATATTGGAATTGCTATTCGCTTTTGTGTTTGCCTGATGTTTAACTTTTGAACAGTTCTGACATTGTGCATTTTAAGTAAAACATTCTGCTTTTTTCCTGTAGGAAACATTGCCTCATAGTTAAATGGAAATCTTATCCAGAAGCAGTCATAAAACATTCCTTCTTTTGTTATTAAATTCCTAATGACTTATTAGATTCTATTTCATATATTGTTTGCAGAAGGTAATAATTGATTCATTTAACTGATTAAGTACTTGTGTTTTAAATTTAAAACCTAACATTTATAAAACGAAAGAAACGTATGGTATTTCAGGTTGTTTTATCCCTCTTCTCAGCCAGAAATCCTAGAAACAGCCCATATACACTGGTGGACAATTCCAATTGTTGTACAAAAGCTATGATAATCAAGTCAGCCAGCTGTGAGTGATATGTGCAAAAAGTCTAAAAAAAAAAAAGTGAAAATGTTCCTTACTTATTTCACTGGCTTTCCTGTTCTTCTCAGATAAAATTCTTAAAAGATAGCCTGTGTACATTGTTGGACACTTTGTAATTAATGTAATAAAAGTTAGGGTAATTGAGCCAGCCAACTTGGGTGATGCACATAATGGATCATCTTCATAGTAAGAGATGTATTTTCTAACAAAAGGTTAATGTGTAAAAATTAGTTGGATTTATTCATAGTTACCAATATTTTCAAGAAACCACATTTTTTTATCAGCTGTAATAGGTACCAACTTGAACTTTTCTATTCACACTTTCCTGTGTCTAGGTACCAACTTGAACTTTTCTATTCACACTTTCCTGTGTCTAGGTAACTTTAACTTTTCCAGTGTCATCTGTATCTGCTTTATTAGATACCAAGTTTAAATTTTCTATTCACACTTTCCTTGTCTTGGTACCAAGTTTAACTTTTCTACTTTTTTTTTTCATGTATTGTATCCAGGTTCCAAGTTTATTTTCTTTTACTGTTTTTGTTATGAATTGTAGCTAAGTTCGAAGTTTAACTATTTTTACTGTTTTTTTTCATAAGCTGTGTCAGGATAGCAACTACAACTTATTAAATGTTTTCTTTATAAGCTGTGTCGTGGCCCCAATCATGCTGTGACTTAAGAATATCATTTTTTCTGGAACCTGCAATGTCTACTGAAGAGTATGTTGCCTTTTTTTTAATTCTCATATGTTAAACTTAAAAACTTCTAAATTAAAGGAAATGACATTTACTAAGTATAAAGAAGGATAATCTGTTACCAAGGGTAAATAGTTGTTTAAAAAAACTTTCTGGTTTAGGTGTCCCCTCTGGATGTAAGACATTTGCCAGTGTTACAAAGGTTCATTTTATCATATTAAGGTTAACAACCCAGGAAGAAAAGCTGCTGGTTTCTGGTACAACAAGATCATTTATATGTGCTCTCTTTTGAGGATTACCTTAGTGAAAGGAAAACAAGGATCAAGTGGTGCAGCACTGTGGCATCTGCCAGGCCTTAAGCTGGATGGGGCAGTTTGTATAGGACTTGCAGACAACCAGAGTGACTCCATCCAAGCTCTGACTAAAGCCACCATTAAAGAGACTGGAAGTACTTGTGGTGAAAAATGTCCACCATCTGGAGCTATCTCACCAGTATGTAATATGGGAAATGCTGAATGGTGAAGGAAGATCACCCTGAGATAGGATCTGTACTAACAACATGAACATGATTCACACAGGAGCTTGAAATTAGGCAGAGTCAGTGGACAAGCTGCCAAGAGCACCTCGTCATTCTGTCGTCTTAGATTAGGAACCTACCACTCATAAGAGCATCAGGGTCCCTACCACATTGTGGCAACAATGTTGTTGACACTTTCACTGAGTGATAATTGAAGAGGCATCTGGGCATGATCATGGTTCTATGTAGATGGAGCAAAGCAGATCACTCAGTTGATGTTTAAAGACACAACAAAAAATGATATTGGTCATTTCCTAAAGTTTTTAGATTAGTAACTAGTTGTACTCTTATATAGGCTGAATGATACTTGTTCTGAATCTAGATAGTTCAGATCTAAATTCCATTAAATACTTGGAGCAACTATGGGAATGTGAACTAGTCATTGCCAAATTATACTGAAGGTTTTGTCTGGTGGAAAATGGAGCTATCGATCACTCTACAATCAGGCTCATAAGGGCCCCATTGAAAGCTTTATTATTTATGCTGATGCTCTGCATCAGTTGTGTGATAGAGAGTACTGTATAATGGCTACTCAGCAGAATGATGTGACATAACCTGAGTGTGAGAAACCTTTACAGGAACAAGGAAAGTATTTCCAGGTTCTCCATTGATTTTAGGTGGGAGAACATTATAACACACATAGACTCCTTCCTACCGCCAGCAACAGATGAATGCTGAGATGCATTGGAAGGGACCTGTTGGTTCAATATGCTAGATCTAACATCTGGGCACTTGCAAGTTAAATTGGATACTGAAGCAAACCAAAGACTGTTTTTATTACAAAAGAAATTGTATGAATATTGCATCATTCTACTTGTGTAATGCACTTTTGAGAAGGTAATGCAGCAATTACTTAAAGATATGCAACAAAAGACGTGTCTGATCTCTCTGTTCATAATGTCATGATGTTTTGTCACTTGTTTCAGTGTGCTGTGAAAAACATGAAAATGGTATTCTAAAATATACAAAGAACTTTCTTTGTATTTTTTAATTAAAAAAAGTAAAACTTATACTCATGACCATAGAACTGTAGTTAATATAGGAAAACTCCATGGAAATTTAAACTGAAACCTATAAAATATACACTAAAACACATAAAATGAAATTTCTAGATCAATTTATGTTGTGTAGAGGAAAATGATCATCGATGGATCTTGCTTAAATAGCAGTAATTCAAGATTGTCCTCAACTTGTGATCAAAGAATTAGTTAAAAGTTTCTTTGGTTTTGTGTTGTATTATTGGTGTCTTGTGGCCAACTTCTCCAAAATTGATTCAGCATTATTGGCTCTTACCAAGATAGAATCATTCTTCTGATGGAATCAGGAGAGCAAACATATTTCAGTTTCTGAAGACTGCAATAGTAAAAATCACAGTCTTAGTATATCTTTAAGAGAATTGTGAAATTCTGCTGGGCACCATTACCACTGACAGTGGAATCAGAGAAGTATTATCACAGGAGAGAGTAGATATTGCAGTTACACACACAATTCCTGAATTGGATACTGTATGTGAAGAAAGAACTGTTTGATGCTATTTTCTTTGAAAACATTTTGTGGCAGTACTTGTAACATATAATGCTCACTGTTCAAGTGGACTATGAATTGCTAAAATCATTGATGAGCTTTAAAATCCTAAAAGGGATTATGGTATGTTGATTATCAACATTGCAAGACTGTGGTTTTATCATACATTATCACCTGGGCTCACAACACTGTCAGACTGTCTCACTAGACAGCGAGATCTTGACCAGTTGTTGAAAACCCAGTTTTGAAATTGTGGTTTTAGTTTGGTTTGTTTGAAATTTTGTGCATAGTTAAACGAAGGCTATCTGCACTAGCCATCCCTAATTTAGCAGTGTAAGACTACAAGGAAGGAAACTAATCATCACCACCCATTACCAACTCTTGGGCTACTCTTTTACCAATGGATAGTAGAAATGACTGTCACATTATAATGCCCCTACAGCTGAAAGGGTGAGCATGCTTGATGTGATAGGGAGGATTCGAATCCTCAACCCTCAGATTGCGAGTGAAGCTCCCTATCCACGTGGCTATACCTGGCCAAAATTTGTGAGAGAGTTAAAATAAGTTCTGCTGTAATGACAATAAGCTGTATAGTAGGAAATTTCATTGGTGGATAGATGTCACAATTAACACTTTTGTTGCTCCAGATAGAGCAACTGAAGGATTCAAACCTAGTATATTATGCAGCAAGATTAAGGATGTATGATTCAGTCAAATACTGAAGGGGATCGAAGTGTTACATGTACTGGTGCTAACTTTTAATAATGACTCTCCTGGCTATTGATAACTTCTGGTCAAGATATTCAGTGCTGGTGTGAGCACTGTACAATGTGTTCCACGTGAAGAAAGCTAACTTCAACACAGTAAATTTCAGCAAGTAATTGATGTTTTCTTCTACAAATAATAGCCCTATATGTTGATGGTCCATTTCCAGAGAGTAAAGATGTCACCTGTATATACTTCTGGTCATTTGCTACTTCACATTGTTCAGTTTGTCCATGTAGGCCATAAGTGTTACACGGGTGGAGCACTGGCTTGCCTGATTCAGCATGTTTAAAGATTCACACAGATTATGGAACTAACTTTAACAGCCAACTGTTCTCTAAGCTGTGTAAATTGTTGGGTACGGTGAAGATGTAAACTTCCATTTATAGCCCCCAGTCTGATTGTTTATTGGAAAAGGTAAACACATGCAACTGTGAGCATCAATAGCTAGGAAAAGCTGCCATACAAGAGGTTCTATTATAGGAGAATGAAGGAAGAAATGGGAACTGGGTGTGGTAGTACACAATGTATGCTCTATATATTGTAATTTGCTTGATTACCCACTGCTGGTATTGAAACCTAATATGCAATGTTTTAAGCCCTCAGCTTAAACTTGCCATTGAGCTATTGCTGTAGGTAATTTCAAATGAGAATCATCTTAATTCCTAATTGTAACCATTTTAGTAATTATTGTTTTCACTAATCTTAAATCCTCAAAGCCTGAGTAGGTTGATGATACTTAAATCTGGCATATGTGCTTATTTCAGTTGAGAAAACTATTGAAATAATACCTCTAAAATAATCAGTATGTATAGTAGTTCTTGTGATGTTTTCTTTAATGTAAAGAAAAAAGTCAGATGGTGTCTTTCTTTAACTTAAGAAATTGTCTATGTAGTTTTCCTTTCCAGTTATTATATTAGTAACAGTACATATGAAATATTTCATATTTGTTTAACAAATCTTATGCTATAGATTCTGAAAACCCAAGATAATTTCTTTAAATAATTCAGCAGTGATAGAGGGAAGACAGCTAGTCAATGCCACCCACCATCAGCTTTTAAGCTAAACTTTACTGATGATTAATGGGATTGACTGTAACATTATAATGTCCCACAGCTGAAAGAGTGAGCATGTTTGGTGACAGGAACTGAACTTTTGACTCGTAGGCTGCAAGTTGAGTATCCTAATCATAATGATATGGATATGAGTTGCTAGAGAAGTTATCAAGTGAATTTTGTGATAACTGTTTTGAGATCTGATTTGATCATATGGATCAAAAAATAATTGTAATGAAGTCTGATATTTCCACCTGAGTGTGAATGAAGGGTGGAAAGAAATAACCAATAGCATTTTCACTACATTTTGCTTAACTACTTTTAAAAATGTAACATGCAAGTGAATATCAAGTAATTTCAGTAAATGTGATAACAAAGTGCTTTGATAATATTAACTCATATTTAATTGTCTTCTTATCATTTCTGTTGAGCATGAAAAAAAAAAGAAATGCTTGATCTGGAAGGTCTGAATTATTTAACAATTTCCTCTGCTTAATGATTGAGTTGAAACCCAAATGATTTGCAATATTAAAATATTGCATGAGCTAAAAACTATGGAATAAAACTTTTTGCTAAGTTTAATGAACTCTTTCAGTGTATTATGTGATATCCAAATTAGTTTTATTTTTTTTACAATCTTTCTTCTATTTTTGTGCTAAAAACAGGAATAGGTTATTTGAGGAAAAAAATGTAATCATCAGTGGAGTTCCTATAACTGAAGTTCTTTTTCTTTGTTTTTTTAATTTCTGGCATGTTTTTCTCATGCTTGTTTTGTTGATAATTTATATTTTCAACAGCTTGAGAAAAACATGCCAGAAATTAAAAGTCATTTTTATTTCTTAAAGCTGCTTCACAAATATTCTGTATTTTGTGCAATAATCTGAAATGAGCATCAGACTAACCCGTATCCAATGTTGTGATTTGAATTCATTATTTCTTAACAGTATAACCACAACTCTTATATTTGATATCTAAAGATGTTTTAAAGAGCTTTCTGGTGGCAGATTTCTGCAAATTTATATATTTTATTCTAAATTTTTATTAATGAAAGATCTGTTTGTTTTGTGAGTTTGCCCAAAGCTACAAGGACCATACACACTAGCTAAGCCTAATCTCTGGGTGGCAGACTAAAGATGAGAAAGCTAGTATATATAATAATATGCTTGTTCATGTGTAGCATGCATATTTAAATAGTAAGGTGCATGTGCATTACCATGGAAGCAAAAATCTTATCATAATGATGCTAAATAAATGTTACAAAGAGGAACATTAACAAAGCATCCCTCAATACTTTGAGCAATTACAGACTCACTAGTAACAGAACTAGAATTTAAAGGCAATATACTTTCTAACAAGAACTGAGTCACCCTAGTATCACATAGATATGTATGTGTAATGGATTAGCAGTTATTTGTCAAAGACATAGAACCAACATACATAAAAGGTCTGAATTCCTCCCTAACTACATTACCCTTTATAACAGTAACCAAATCAACAACATTAGGTGATCTGGTGAAACTATGTCTATATGTGGACATGAACTCACTGGTTATTGTCTCTTTTTCTTTTTCAAACACTGACAACTGGACATAACATGATCAGGTTTTTACCTGAATGGCAGACAAGCCTTGATGGTTTTGATAAAGTTTTATCCTGGTGTCAGAAGAGTTTTAAACTTTGCTGGATCCAGCTGGAGCTGGATTGTTTTAGAAAAATCCTGAAGTTTAGTGGTTTGAAGAGATCCAGGTTTTTGCTGACATGACAGGAACTTATTTTTATGAAAAGTAGTTATATGTGTTAATGTTTAATCATCAAAAATAGTAGCTACTTACTGCAGTGTTTCAACTTTCTTTTCATCCAAATACATTTTGAGATCATCACTTGCACAACATTTAAATTCATCAACTTGATATAATTGTCTTAGTTTATCAGAATTGTTACCAATATGCATAGAATTATACCATTGATCAAAGTAAACCTTTTTTTTTTCCACTGGCAAATTCCATATAAGTTTTATTATCTTGCTTACAATAACCTAAAAACTTTTAGCAATAAACCTACCAAATTAATTCATATGCTTTGACAATAGCTGCTTTAACCTTATCATAATTCATACAATTGTCTGAGAGGGAGCTGCTGCTTCTTGGGCTTGATCAGTTAAAGCACTGTAATAATACTAATGATTTTTTTTCAGTGTACCATTCCATGGTTTGGGCAACCTAACTCAAAATGTTGGAAATATTTATTAACTTCAATTTCATTGAATGGCTGTACTGTAAAGTATTAAGTTCAAAGTTACCATTTTGCCTTGATTTCTTTCAGCCTTCTATGCAAATTTGTTCATCCTCAAGATAATTTCTTTTTCAGTTTCAATACAAGCTTGTTCAACTTTGATTTGTAGCAGGATTCCTAATTTATTTTTATCACTCAACCCTGATTGGCTAATGAAGACATTAGAATATTCCCATAATGCTTCTTCAGACAACAAATCATCATAATATTCTTCTTAGTTCACTTTTTTCTCACTGATATCATAACTTCTTATTCTAAAATGTTGGCAATTTCAAGCAATTCACTTTTATTATTATGTAATTTAGTATTATGTATTAAATATATGATATTTACCAATAATATTGATACACACACATTTTCTTTCTTAATACAAATGTCTTTTAATATACAAACAATAATACAATTTATAATAATGGTTATTACAAAGTTACTACAAACAATGATTTATATACAAATATTTTACAAGTTTAAAAATAATATTGAGTCTTTTATCCAATTTGGAACTTCCTTGGTAACTTATCAGTGGTTCACAATGAGCAAGTTAATTCTGAGTTTATAGGTACAATTCACTTAACAGGGAACTAGCTAGCTTTTCACAGCCTAAGTTATACAAATATAAATACTAACATCCAGAGTTGATCCACTAAAGTTAAATGATTGGTAATGTTTGAAATCTTTAAATGTTCCTGGTAAAATATCTGTAGTCTACCAATTAATAACTGTTAATCAATCACAGTTGTAGTTTCTAGAATTTATAGTATACCAAATGTAGCAAACCAACAATATAAACTATTTCTGAGCACATTGGTTTATAAAAGCCAAGGCAAGATTCTGGAAATTTCAGTGAGCCCAACAATGCTTGTGTTTTTTGTAAAACATATATTGTTGATTCTAACAGTTGGGAATCCTACACAAATTCAGGTAATAGTCTGAAATATAGCAATACACATTTAACAGTATAACCTACAAGCATCTCTAAATATAAATTTAATTTACACAAATGCTGATATTAAAATAAATACACAACAGTAAATCCAGGACAATTCCATCTTCACCTGGTGCTTTGTCTAACCTTTTTTAAGTTAATATTTGTCTCCATAAGTGATATGGGTCGTGAATAAGTTAATTGGATGGCTGGTTTGCTGAACAGATACTAGAAACCTAGCCATAAACATATTTGGATTGTTATTTGGTCTCTTGTAATTAAAGTGTGATGAGTTGATTAATGCAAGATTAGTTGTTAAAAGTTTTTAAAATATTAGGTATTTTTGCTTGTTCACTATCAAACATAGGTATTTCTTTATTATATCTTAAGGTGGAAATACTAGTCTTAGATTTATTATTTGTAATTGGTTTAAATTTACACTAAAATAATTTGAAGTCTGGATGGGAACTATCTATGAATTTACAATATTTCTCCCAGTTATTTTGTCATTTTCTAATGAGTTTTCCAATATTGTAATTTTTATTATTAATTACAGGTTTTTTAATGAGGGATCTCAAGAGCAGATGAAATTTTGTCCATCTTGGCTCTTTCTTTCAATTAACTGGTGAATTTCAGATGTGAGCATCCATGTCACAGATAAGAGCTTTACTCAGTATAGTTTTCATAATTGCTTCTATTACTGCAGTGATGACCTCATTAGTATAATTATCAATTTCAAAGTAACTAGAGGCATTAAGTCTAAGTTCTGGTGGACATTCAGTAATATTTTCTTCAGAGTTATCCATTCTAATTATGAATAGTCGTAGACTAGTAACAGTTGGCAAGTAATATTCCTACAATTTAGATGCATAGTAAACAGTGTAGAAACGATGTTGCAGTGAACGTGAAAGTTGTGGGTATGATTAATTATTGCAGTGGAAACTCTTGCTAGATCAAAAATGTCTTATCCATTATCATGTCTACGTGTCACAACATTTATGTTGAATGTTAAAATATTATCTTATAAACATTAGTGTAGCAATTAAAATTAATAGTATTAGGGAACTGGTTGTATATGTTTTGAAAGGTACTTGTATCAGGTTTGTCAGTGGGAGAGACATGTGTTAGCTAATACTGTTAGCAGTGAATTGGAGGGACAAATGGCATAAAAGTATTTCATTGTTATCAAGTATACGAACCTGACAAAATGTAGTTTTGGGATCTCTAATATAACACTTATTCTGCAGCCACCCTTACTTTTAGGTTTGTGAAAAATTCTACATGGGAATATTAAAATTACTGTTTTCATTGAGTAAATTTTATTTAATAATAATGACACAGTACTGTGGAAAAATATTAAACAAGAAAATATTTAGTCATTCTTTCCATTTTATGAGGTTAATTCTTCCATGTCATTACAGAATGTAAATTCATGAAATAACTGTCATGATACCCCCTCCCCTGGATATAAAGAAGCTACATATATATTCAGTTGTTTCTATTAATAAATCTAGAGACTAGAATCTCTTTGACAATATAGAGAATTTCTGGATTATTTTATACTGGTATCTCTCTGACAACTAAGTGGGTGGTTTTATAGTGATATATTTATGGATTGTAACATCTTTCACTGACAATATATGTCCAAAGTCTGGATTATTAATCAGTAGGAAAAAGTGTGAATGTAATTATAATTTATACCTATCATTAATATTTAATGCAGTGTTGTAAACAGTTTGATCAATACTACTAATGGTAGTAGAAAACAAAATCTAACCAACTCCACAGACCTCTTATTGACACTAATAATAAAATTTTACACACCATTTTTCAAATATTCTTACTTTAGGTTAAGGTCTACATTTGAAGATAAAATCTCTAACAGACACCCAAGACAAAGTGGGAGGAATTAGAAGTGGCTGAAATAGCATACCAACAATTTATTGCATTGTGAGCAAAGAAATTTAGTTTTCATAGTAAATTAAATTTCCATTTGGAATTTTAGTGACTTCTCAAAAACCTTTTGAAACAAGTTTATTAATTATTCCTTTGAGGTATAAGAGTATTCAGAGTTGTAGCCAAGCTTTTACAAAAGTAACCGATATATGATGGTATTTACTAACTTCGATCTTGATAAGGTTTAACAAAGACATCTTTCTGTAGTTGAGAAAGTTTTATTTATAATGTGTTATAATTTTTAGTTAAAAATATTACAGTGCAATTTATTGGATCTATATATTTCATGGCTTTTAGAAGCTGCAGTAGTTACCTAATATAACAATTATACAAACATAACCTTGGAACAAATAATCATTAAAAAAAATATAAATAAAGTAGCTAAAGTCCAATGAACAAGAGCTTAAGCCATTTTGGCAAAATTAAAATGGATTTGCCAATTAAAACAGTTATGACAAATGAAAAAAACATGGAAGAAGTCTACCATTGCTGCAAACAATAGCTTTTTTACTTCATTTCACAAGGAAGTCGCAATCGTGAAGTTATAAAAGTTGTAAGTTTCCAAGTGATTTATTTTATGTATAACACAATTTAGGAATTAAACCAAACACCTAAAATGTTATTGAAAAGTGAGATAGGACAAGAAAACTATAACTTTGAGAAGTGCAATTTGTTTGTATCTATTACACTTTAAATATAGTTTTTAAAAATGTGAACTTCAATCAGATTTCATGGCATCTGAACAGGTGAATCTCTTGGTAGCAAGTTCTGTAACATCATATGCAATACTATGGATTGTACTAAAGAATTTACTGTTGAGGAAACTACATCATGAGGAATTTGCTAATTCTCAAATATGAAAATATCTACACTCTTTGTGCAAATAAGCCTTAAGTGTAAAATCTGAGAAGTGTATGATAAGTTACCTCATTATCTGAAAATGTTCAATGGTACAGGGAAAGGGGATCCTGATACTTCATTTTATACATAACCCTGAATCAGTGTACCATCTGTGGAATAAATTGGACAAGGTACATGTTTAGAGGTAATGACCAAATGCAGAAATTTATTAAGAATACTAAAACAGTTCAGACAAACTGTGTGTGAAAGCTGCCATAGAGATCCAGAATATTTGTGAAAATTCTTAATCCTACTAGATCTACACTGCTTTCTCCACTTTGGTCAAAGTATACAACAATTAACGAGTTCTAACCGTGTTACTACAGATCAAATTTGCTCCACAGAACCTTGCTTGAGGGGTAGTAGATATTCTGGAACAGAACAATGGGCAGGTTATTAAATAGAAGTCATGTCACATGTGAGAGATGTATGCACTGTCTTTGGACATGGACATATTAATATCAATAAGGTTGTGAAAATTATTAATACCTAGTACATCAAATTTAATCTGATGTTCTGTTATGGTTTATCTATCACTAAAATTTGTATTAAATTAGAGGAATACATGTTTATTTTCACTTTATCTAATATATTTTTAAATTTTACCACACAAACACAATTGTATACATCACTTATTTTGTTATAAACTAAAAACTTTTGTACATATTATTCTCTATAACAATGTTTCCCAAAATAAAAAAATTACAATGTTTTAAAAATTTCCCTGCTGGATTTTGGAGATTTAAGTGCATGTTAAACCTTCTAAACAAATAGACAGTAAATGGTGCAAGTTACAGTTTAGGCACTCCTCTATGTGTGGATTTGTAATGCCAGTTGCTTTTTATTTTGCCATCATTAAATAATTACTAGTTTGTACACAACAAACAGTAGTAAGGATCATCTTGGGTTCTTCATCTTTCATTTATAGTCAAGCACTTCACTTTACAAACTGCTGGACAGAGTTGGAAATTTACTTCTTTACTGTAATCGGCAAACTCTTCTCAAACACCTGCTAAGACATTTCTAAAAACCTGACAACATAAAGGTTTATAAATGTCATCGGGTAATACTGACATTAAGTACAAACGTAAATACTCAATATTAGTTTGAAATGTTTGTTTTTTCTTTTGTAAAGACTTCAGAAGTATTAGGAGTGATATGATGAAGTATAATAAATCAAAACTCAGATTTTTTTTCAGTCCTATTTTAATCTCTTTATCTCATGTTTTCTTTGCTCTTTCTCAAATGCTTCTGCAGCATCAGGATTGTCAGCCCTCCAATGATCAGCAGTGTTGTGAGTCAGCCAATCAGATGTGTCTATTTGTCTCTTAAGTAATGAAACCAACTCTTCTAGAGATGACTGGCTAGTTTGTTGATCTGGAAAATCCAAATGTTTATAATATGTAGATCTCTAAGGGACTTGGGGAAAAAGAACTATTTTTTTCCATTCAAATTACAAATTCAGTTGTTAAGTGATGAACAAAATAATTCTACTACTCAGTGTGAAAAACTTATAACAGAATTAGAAAATAGTTTACTAATCAATGCACAAAATTAATCAATATCACACATTTACACAAACTGTTCACAACATGACAAAAACTTGGCTCAAAAACTTCTGCATGATGTTTGTCTGTAATTAAGCAGCAAATTATACAATGGACTATCTGTTCTGTGGTCACTACTAGCAATGAAACCTATCATTTAGCTACAGGTCTGCAAACACCTTTGAGCCACTGGGGATTTCTATATTATGAACACTTATTTTGTATGTTTTCATATAGATGTAAGCTTATAAAAATTAATTGGCATTAGAGTTACATTTTTCAGGTGAATATAGAAACAGTCTCTATTAAACAGAATTACAATAACTTGATACTTTTCACAATTTAACATACCATATTCAATGCCCTTATTACCCTCGCACAAAATCGTGGAAGACGTTTCATTTCCTTGACTACGTCTGTGAAAATCATTTAGGAAAGCATCCAGTCTATCTAGAGCTTTGAAGAAGGGTTTAAAAAGTTCTTGAATATTTATATATGATAAAACATTATTTTCTACAAATGTGTTTCCCAAAATAAAAAAATTACAATGTTTTAAAAATTTCCCTACTGGATTTGGAGATTAAAGTGCATGTTAAACCTTCTAAACAAATAGACAGTAAACGATGCAAGTTACGATTTAGGCACTAAGTAGATATTGTATTACTAGGTTGTAATATATGTTTTCCACTTCTTTTATTTTAAAAGTTTCAGTTCACTCAAATAAATCTTTTCAAATGCTTAACCTTCATTTTTAGCAACTCAAAAAGGTTGTATGTCATAACAAAATAGCCCTGTATTCTTTATGTTGCTAACAGTATTGTTTATTGTGTTTCATATATATTTTTATTGTTCTTTATATTTTAACTATGTATTTTGGACTGTTAGTTTATTGTCTGAAATTTGGACAAACCTAATTCTTCTAAGCTAACTGAATATTATGAGATATTATTAAATTTATGAATGACACTACTGCTGACCCAACCATAGAAAACAATACACTTTGTTTATTATTATAAGTAACATTTAGAACAATGTATTAAATCAGTTATATTTATTATTAAATTGATTTCTGGTTCTATTTAGCTTTAAAGAGAAGTTACTATTGGTCATAGCAGTTACACACAATGTAACACAATTATTCACACGTTTAAAAAGTTACCTTCTATCAACAAGATTCAGAATCTTCAAAAAAAACACTTTGGATAGATTTTTGAAAATTTTCAACTAAGAGATAATACAGTTTTCTAAAATGGTTTTTCTGACAGTAATTATAAACAAAGTCCTAAAGTTGAAAGTACATTTCCAGTTTGTATACATTTATTATTTATTTGTAAGGTGCTTTTTTTTTTTATCCATTGACAGCTTCAAGTGTCAATTAAAAAAAATAAATTTTGAAAATGTACAGTTTAAACAGTTACAAGCATAGGATTTATACAGTTAAGCTCCTCATATAATTTTGCTTATGTGATAGTATTTATATAACCTTATATGAATTTTGAAGTACCTTCTTCCATAAGTTTTGGATTAATGCTAAAAATAATGCAAAACCATCCAGGTTCAGAACAATGAAATGATTCACCAGGGGTGATATATAGCTTGGCTCCATGCAAAATTTTCTCAAACATAAGTCTTTCTCCATCAAAAGTCAGTGGCTCACAATACTGTCAGGAAAGTTTGGTTCAGTCCAGGTATTAAAATTCAGTATTTAAATAAACAAATATATTACTAAACATACACACTACTAAGTCTAATGTTAAACTGTGAAAAAGTTAGGAATTATTCAACTGACTTAAGCATTGGCTAGAAAGTATTCAGTGTAGATTAAAAAAATAATAAACAAACTTAATCCCAAAATATTTTCACTTTCATAACAATCTATTACAAACAACTTTAGTTATTAAATGAAAACAAGACAACCTCTATGTATGGAAATTATATGCCACACTTCTTCTCTCAAGTGTTAAAAAAATTCAGTTTTAGTTATTAAAACTTTATGCCATAGTTCTCAAATGTTAAAAATTTAACTTTGGGTATCAAATAAAGTTGCCTTTATGTGTATAAACTGTTCTATAGCTTTTCTCTTAAAATTGTTTTAAAAAAAGAAGCTTTGTATAAGAATGACAAATCAGCAGCACTTTTCATAGCAATGAACCAAAACTAATATATTATTCACAACCAAACTTAATTAAGTGGGTTGTGAAATTTTCTTACAATGAATATATCTTCTACTCAGATGTAAGTATAGTGCTAAGACTTTCTTCAGTATTCATAATTAGTCTATATTTTTACAATTTTTTAAAGTTATTTTATCAGCCATTGCATCAGAAATAGTTTCCATCTAAATCTAAACTTGTTTCAGAAAACAATATGAATACTTTAATATTAAACTTAAATGTTAAACCTACTCTTTTAAAGATTTTTTGAAACTGTACAAATAAAAATTACAACAATAGTTAAAAACAGTATGCTAAATCTTTTGGTTAAAATTTCAGATTGTATTATAAATGGCAATAATTCAGATAATAAATAGAATAATTTCTCAGTCTTAAAAACAAGAACTTGACATATGTTCACAGGATTATATTAAGACAAAAAATAACTATCAATGTTATTGATACAAAATTACCTGTACTGTCTCTTCAAGTCCAAAACATTGTCTTAAAATAAGAGGTGTGAAAGGTCCATATACAACATCAACAAGTTCCTTAATAAATAAGAAGCTTATAAAAAATAAGATTCATCTAAAAACATCAATACCATACATAAACATGAAAAGAAATGAATGTATCTGTACCTGCCTGAAGTCAACCCACAAAAAAAAGCCTGCTACAGAGTCATGTACAGAAAGTCCCATTTTCTCCAGTCTCTTCTTACAGTAATGAAACATCTTGGCTAGCTGTGAGCAGCTAAGCTTAAAGAATTTTTTACACCATTCTGAAATATGAAATTTGTTTTTCAATGAACAAAGTCAGGTTACACATACTTTTTAAAGCAATGTAGCTACTTTCCTTTACTACTGCTGCCAACTAATTAACTACAAACTGTAGTTAAATATTTGATTACAGAGCAAACTGAATTTCTTCTTTACATTGTTTTTATTATAAAACAGTTAATAATGGGTATGTGTATTAACACTATATTTAAACTAAAGTATAGAACAAAGTTTCAACCTTCTCAGAAGATGACCCAAGAAGGTCGAAATGTTGCTCTGTATTTTAATTAAAGTTTTAGTACTCATACCAACCATCTCTAGAATACATTTTTACTTCAAGTGGGTTTCTCTTCAAAACAGTAGAAATGCTTAGGTATGTATTAAACCTTATATATATATATATTTGATTTTAGTCTCACCTAGTTTGGAGTTAGCTAGTATTGTTTCAAGTCAAGGACTTCTACACACAAGTAACTGGCCCAATCAGCAACCATACAGAATGAGATTGTTTAGCAAAAGGGTTTTGAGCCAGTGAGCCTCAGATTGCAAGTTAAAGGTTCTAACCATCAGGCCATGATAGGTTTAGCTACACTACCAAAAAGTACAATTTACTGTAATATAAAAATACCTGTGAAACTAAGAACTACATAGAGATAGGGTTACACTATGAGTATCAACCTTGATTCCAAAACCTTATTTCATGTTAGGAGCAGATATGGATACTCCAGCCAGACAACATCCACATTCATAACTGACATTTACCATTTGCAGCCAGTACTGACAAGGGAGTTGCTCTTAATGACAGAGAAAAGCAAATGTAATTAAAATGGTGATAAGTGACAATTATCTCTTGAAGCTGACATTTCTTCATAGTTCCACATCTGTGGTATATTCAAGTGGAACAGAATTAACTACAGAGTTACAGGAGATAAGCTCAAGGTATAAATTAACTAGTAGTACCAGATCTATTACTACCCTAATTCATGTAAAATTAAGTAATGAGAGTGCAGAAAAAGTGTTATACAAAATGAGCAATCACTATCAAAAATAAACGCAGTGCATGTACTTGCTGTTATTTATATGGGACAATCGCCTTCACTGGATCATACAACTGATTATATGAAGTTCCACACCAGACTGACTAAATACAACATTCCTTAATTTGCAAAAAACCTTGTATTTATCCCCAAGATAACATGCATTACCAACACTGCTAGTCACTTCTCATTACAACAAAGGCAGTGCTTTAATCTCCAGATATCACCTAAGAAAATCCTGAAGGACTCTACTGTCAACACCCTTAAACAAGGTGTTATATTAAACAATATTGTATCAAGTGACAACAGGTATTATCTGTTTCCAAGATCAAGTTAATTTTCACAGCCATGTGTTGTGAAACCTGCACAAATGTATAACATAGAATAAATAATACAATATTACAAGGATAAAGATTTATGACAAACAATAAGATAAATAAATATGTACATAATTTATAGAGGTATTGTAACTATATGAAAAATTTAATATGTAACTTGCTAGGCTGTCATTACATTTTAAACTTGGATTTTAATATCTCCAATATCAGAATACATTTCAACAAAATATAAAAATAAAATTAAATAATTGGTCTACACAATCAGTAATTGTTAACAAATAAAATGGAAATTACAGAAAGAAACACTAATACTGCAAGATACTTAGAAGTTCTACAATATTAGGTTATATCCTCACACTTCTTTTTTATGCAAGTTTCTTACAAAAATCTTGTGTGAAAACAGTAACAAAGACAAATTGTAGAGTTCCTGGAACTGTTATACATAGGTGTGAAGGCTTAGACAGATATGAGGAGAATTGACAACAGGAATATTTTGTTTCATTCTATACAGGACTACAAATCCTGTTCGATAGATAACATCCAGTTATTTGTAATTATGATGCCAAAGCCTTAATCATCTTTAAGAATCAGTTTAAAAACATAACTTACCCAAATCTTCCAATAGGTAAGCACTTTTGCTCATAATTGGAGAAGGTATACTAGAAAACATAGCCAATTCCTCCAAACACCTCTGTAAGAGTCTGTTACATGTATGAATTATGCCTACACGACAGCTTTCTATTCCAAGAACCTAAAGAGAAAAGTAAAATAATGCAGTTATACGTATGTCTTTATTTAATAATCATGGATTAGGTAATAACCAGTTGAAATAAACAAGCCACATTGAAGTTAAGTTTCTTTTTTCTTTATGTTCTAAAAAGTAATGCCAAAACAATATAAAGAAAGAAAGAAAGGTTTAACTGAAATAGCTGAAATTTTGTAAAAAATTGGGATTAAAAAAATAGTTACTTGATAAAAACTATCCAATTCTTATTTTATTTAATATTTTTACTTCATTACTGTTAATATTAAGGCAGATAATATATAGTTAGTCACTACAAAACAGTTGTTTGATTCTCATACAAATTTCAAATTTTACAAAACACATTTCTTTTATTATTATTTAAATAAAGTATATAAATGATGAAAACTACATGACAATTTGGGGTCAAAATTTGGATACCCATTTATATTTGCTTCAAATATTTTAGTGAGTTTAGTATTAAAACAATTTAATTTCATTTTCAGAATGCTTTAATTATACAGAATATTTTGAAGCATAAACTCATCATCAATCTTAAAATTACTTGGTATAACATCAGTAAATTTCAACTTCTAAAACCAGATTTTATAATTTCGATGCAAAAACAGTGAATTTTTTAATAATATCAAAGCATATTCCTATTTAATACTGTATAAGAGAAAGCTTGTGAAATAATGAAAGGCTTTCCGTGATGACAAGAAAACCCACTTGTAAAGAAAAATATATATGTAAAGGCCTGACGATGACAGGAGGTCGAAACATTGTTTGCTTCTCTGCATAAAGAAATTTCTCAACCCATACCAGCTGTTTTTACAAATATAATGAAAAGATTTGTTGTAAACCTAATTCTTATTACACTAGATACAGTTTTCTCATAATATCACATTATATATTCACATTCTGCTCACCTTAGTTAGACTAAATAAGATATGAGTTCTCTCTGGATCTGGGATAGGCAAACTCAGGACACTTTGGAATTTTACATTTTCATCAAAAACTGAAAATGTATAAGTTTCATCCACAATGATATGTATTTTTTTCCTACGGAAAAAGAAACACTCTTTGTATTCTCAAGCGTTTTAAGAATACATTTTTACTTCAAGTGGGTTTCTTGTGATCACGAAATAGTATGTTTTATCATTAAAATAACTTAAAGGTTTCTAAAAGTCAATTTTTTGTAAGAACAAACAAAAGAAAGTACTGGCATAGTATTAATGCAAGGTTGTGTTACAGACCAGCAAGCACTTTGTTATAATAAAGTAGAAAATGATTTTAAAAAATCAAATGCTAAGCCTAATATTCATATGAACATATTTTCACAGTTCTAAGATGCCATTCTTTTCCCTTTCTTATACAAATACATGCATGTTTTATACACATGTACACTTTGTATACCATACACTTACCTATAACAAAAATGAAGAATATCTGAAACCAATTCAGGACTGTAAACTTGCCCAAGTGGGTTGTGGGGATTTAACAGAATAATTCCTTTTACATTTTTACCCTGAAAGTAATATAAAAATACACACTAGATTACCTCAAATTCTTTTTCAAATTCAAAATACAAAAAATTAAGTTATTTCTTTAAACTATTCAAGAGCACTAGTCATCCTACTTAGTTTAAAAATATCTATTGGGTGAATCAGAAGGTGCACATAAGTTGTACTCAGATAATTAACTATCTAATTAATACTTAGAAACTTACAGCTTCTACAGCTCTCTGGTATTTAGCTTCAATCTTTTGTAATGTCAGTTGAAATGGATGATGTTCTCCTGGTTTTATCTGAGAAGAAAAATAATTTGACAAATGAAATGAACATTACTGTTACTTCTGATCTGATCATTATTCTTTCAGCCAATCAGTAACTTTCTAAAGTACACAACTTCCAACTGTATTTCACTTTCACATCCTTATGATAAATACACATGCAGAAGAAAGTATTTTCTTTATTAGCACTAATATACACACACACACATAATGAGTCATTATAAATACACTATTAAATGTTAAACATCATTTTAAACTTTAAATAATGTATGACAAACATGAAAACTATCATACATTTTTTAATTTACTGTTAAAAATCAAGAACAGACCTATTTAAATGCAAAACATTTTTTACAAGTCTTACCATAGCAGAATTCAGTTTATCTACTATTCACATTATCAAAATATATATATATTGGTGTAACTGACAATTTCTACATTCAGAATTATTTTTTTAAAAGATATGCCAACATAAATATTTTACACACACTGCTAGTTAGTGGAATTGGCCATATGTCCACTGAAGACAACTGCCCAAAGCCCAAAGGTATTTGTCCACATACTGGTGTAGGAGACAGGATCACATCTTAAAGATAAACAATAATAATATAAACATAGTGTTTAATTATTAATTAATTATAAATAGAATAACATCAACTTTTGCAGTTTTCAAATTATGATTTCAATAATTAAAGTCTTGAATCACAGTCAAGAGTTAAATCAAAATATAAAAACGCAATACTTCATTTGAAATATTGTAATAATTAAAATCAGAACCTGCCAACTGTAAATGTTATTGTATTTTTCAATTAAGATATTAGACTATTTCTTAAATATTCTTGGTGTTTCAAAAACTGAAACAAACTAAATAATTAGTGTTTTTATTTATTTTGAATATACTACATTATACAGCTGGGTCACCATGCATTCATTGATGATCATTTACAAAGTTGCATTCAAAGTTTAACTAAGAACTTAGTTTCAATGTGTGCTAATGAATGTGACACAAACCTTAGGTAGTTTAAAAGTCAAATTTTTATATTAATTTTTAATTTCTTAGTTCAGAAGGAAACATTAAAATAAATCTCTGTCATAACTTCTCTGTGTCATATGATGCATTGAAAACACCAAACTGTGTTCCTATACATAATGAATAATTGGAATTTAAAATTGCAAATTCCTACTATTATGATTTTTTTAAACCCACCAGAAAACCTCCTCCCATCTTTCTAAGTTTTCACTATAGTTACCTAACCACATATCCTTATGTGATGGTCATGTTTATAACAAACAGATAGAATATTTTGTCCTTTACAAAATATTTATTAAAGTTAATTATTTTTGGCATATATACATAAAAAGCAAGACACATCAGCAAATATAACAATCATGAAGATGATGCTCCTTGCTCATGCTTCCTTTGACAGAGGACACTGGTCCAAAGTACAGACAAATTAAAACATAAAATTAAAAGAGAATACAATAAAGTTGAAAATCTCACAAAATGATGCATCCAAACAAAGAAAAAGAAAGGAATTTCTCATTTTCAAACTTTTGATTTGACCATATATTGAAGATTTTGTTATAGTTAGTGTTAAGGTGGGAAAAATAGCATATAAAATGAAAAGTTTAACCCTAAAAAAAATTTATATTAATTTAGGAAGTTTTAGAGATTATGAAAATGATAGGATGAAATTAATTATATTTATTCCTGAAACGAAAATCACTTTTCAATCATGTGTGTCAGAATCCAAGTCAGACTGATTCAGTAAATGCTTGTTAAATTCACAGTGAAATCTTCAGTAAAATACTTTATTGAAAAATCTGATTTGCTGTGTACAGAAAATTTGTGAGTTTGTAAAGCTTACCAAATTTCATGAAGAAATAACTTCAGAGTTACAATAAACATTACTATATACAGCTTCATAGAAACAGGGTCAGTTCATTGGAACTATTCTCTGCTTATAGAACCCTGCAATAAAAACAAAATCCTAGGTAAAACTCACCTCCCGACTCTGCCAAACAGTGACCCAATAAACTGAAGCAACCAGTTATTCCAGGATAAAAGTAGAGCTAAAAAGAAAACAAATTAGCATTTAACAAATTTAAATTTGATTAAAACTCATGCTACTTGGGTAGTTAAAAAACAGGTCCAACTTTCTTAAAGTAACTTTTCTGAAACAACTTAGGACATTCAATTCATATAGTGTATAATTCCTTTACTGTTGAATCATGATCTATAGAACAGTAGTTTGTATGATATAACATTATAATGAAACTTGTACACTTTAATAAATCATTTTTCGCTGTCTATGTATGGTTTCTTAGTAACAAAAATGTAATACCTTTTTAACCACATACCAATAAGGCCATTTTTCTTGCATCAGAGGTTATCAGGTCAGCCTAACACATAGTACTCTTACAGTCTCAGTTAAAACATTATTGTATTCAAATATCTATTCATATGGTATATAACACCTATGTTGGCAAAGCAATATTCGTAGATTGGAAGTTTGTATGACATAACATCATAATAAGGTTGATAGCATTTTATTTGTTCACAAGTCTTTCCTTCAAAACTGTGTAGAACCAATCATGTGTATATTACACCTTAACTTAGCTGCACTGGGTACAAGACCTCCAGTGACTCCAGTTATGTTTGTGCTAACTTAACATAGTGAAACAGAGCAGTAGCTATATGAAAAACATACATCTGACTAAATAATACAGATTCCTTGTATATACTGTAAGGCCTAACACCTTGAGCACATGTTAAACAGTGTTTACAAGAATGTATTGTGGCTGAGGTTTGCATTAGTTTATGAGCATGAATTTGCACCTTATTAATTAGCAAAAAACAATGCAAAAATAATGACACGATGAAGCAGCATAGGAATAACATTATAAAAATGGAGACTTGGTATGGAACTGTTAAATGTCTGTGGTGTGGAAGCAGCATGGAACTGGCTGAACTGATTCATATTCCATTCTCTGAGAACTCAGTATATTAAACTAAGCTAGTGTTATTTGACCAACTGAAATCATATGTCACTGATGAACCCTCCTGCAAGCCGATTGGATGAAAAATCACAAGTTGAAACAGATGGATACTAATTTGTATCATTTTTGTTCAGCGGATAAGACGGAAGATAACAGAAGTTCTTGTATAGTTAGGACAGTTGGTGTTAGTAGATATAATGCCTGAACATTGAAAGTTTGTATGGCTGGAGACAGGTTACTATGAGTTTGAAACAAAGCTAAAGAAGCAATGTGACCTTTATTTCAGATACAGTGATTTTCAGTAGTTGGAGTTTGTAAAAAGTAAAGGTCTTGTAATAATCATCTGGACTATCTTACTGAATACCAGCTACAACTTCTGGAGAAAAGAAAATGCAATACTTGATAAATTTATAGCTTGGACAAGTCATGTTACCAAATATATCATTTAGAAAAAAATCACTATCTAATTTACTGTGATGCTGACTTTAGGTAGTGAACTGTCCCACAGACAGTGATATATCATGATAGTGCAGTAACTGAAGCTTCCAATCATCCATGACAGTGAATGTCAACTGCTGTATTTCACTTGTGTTGATCTGATATCAAGTTAACATCAAACATGTTATCCACAGATAAAAGAATTTTAACTGAAAAGTTCATCTGAATACTGCTTGCAATTCCTTATTACTGAAAGAAAGTGTTTAATTTATAATTTATAATAATAGATGGCAGAAAGCAGAAATAATGCTTTGACATCATTATGTTTTACAGATGTAAGTCTTAAGGTAGCCCATTGGACACTGTAAGTATATCTGATGACACATCAAGTTGTAACATAAGAATATGGCATAATATGATTATACAGTTGTTTTACATCACACACACATACAGATTTTTTGTAAGCTTCTCACAGTTGTATTTTAAAAATAAATCAACTGTCAGGTAACAAATGAATAGAAATTAAGAATTTGTTTTGATTTTGGAGAGTGGAATATACACAGCAAAACTGACTAATGGCCTGTGCTACATCAATGGAAGGTTTTCACTGAAAATGGCAAAAATGTTTTCAGTTGAGACGCTGATTATGTAGCAGGTAAAGGATTCTTCTTGAAGAAATAAAAGAAATAATTGAGATCTTATTACGTTTAAAAACATTAGTCAAGAATATTTTCTGTTGGATCAAAACAAAATATTCCCAATGGGGTGACATCATTTAAAGAAATAAAATGCACTGAGAGAAGCATATGTGTAATGCCAAAAAATAATTTTTTTTTTACGTAATATGTTCTGTTATGCACATTGAAATATTTCACAAGCCCAGAGTTATTTACTAGATACTTTTAACATTTTTATTTTAGTACAAGCTGCATTAGATCTCATGTTACTGAACTATGACTGTACAAACTAAGACTGAAAGTGCTAACTGTGCAACACTGCTTTGTTTGGAACATGTTATTGTGAGTCATGAAAGTACGACTTGAGACTTAAAGTAGCAACGTGTGCACAGTAACTTTGTAGTTCCCTTTAGTTGTGCCTCACTTATTTCTAAACAAATTCTTAATGAAATAATATATTTATCTTGAAGCAGTTTCATGGTTTGAAATTTGAGGATAGTGTCTGTACAGTATTTGTCGAACTCAGTTAACTACATAAGAATCAATGCTAAGCAATTCTACCCTCTTTCTACCCCACTGAAGCCAAGCTTCATTATCATAACCACCAGCTATAGTTTTATCAATGACATAGTAAGAAGAGTGAATAAGTGTTGGTCAAGTCTGGTGGACTTGGATGTTCACAGGCATCGGAGAGACATTTTCCAAAATCAATATATGCATGAATATGCATATGCCTGTGGAAATGGTACTTGAGCACAGTAACAGTATTACTGTTGTTAGAAGGCAATTACAACATCTAAACCTATAATTCTATCTGAACTCCTGACCAAACACAGCCAAGACTGTCCAAGCATTACCATTCCAAACTTCTGTTAAGGAAGATCTAATTCTCAACTTTTCTGGTTATCTCATCTCTTGACTAGACACACCAGAAGTTTTACTTGTATTTCTTTGGCTGCTTGACCACTCATGTTCCTGTGGAGATTACACATTGACTGAAAAACAGCCCGAGATTTTAGGAATCTTGGAGAGCAACCATGCCCAAACAGAAACTGATGGAAAAAAGAAATCCTGCCAGCAGAAACCCCTTGCAGACTTTTTTGGAAACTGCAATAACCTTTCTTGTGGTCTGAAAAGAAAAATATTCAGATAACTGTGAAAGCTGAGCCATCAAGCACTCATTCTAAAGCATTAGATCATTCAATTTATGGATGTAGTTTAATATTTTTTTGAGATTAGAATATTTTGTTTTCATACAATTTTTTCTTCTCTTGTTTTCATGCATTTTGTATTCTGAAGTAACTCAATATTGTCTTCGCTGAGGGGTAAATGTATTTGCAATTTATTTAATCTGCTGTCATGATGTAAGCATTTGTAATTATTTACTTGAGTATACCTGCTCTTTGTCCACTACAGGGAATCAAACTCCAAAATGTAACATTACATTTGTATATGGTATTTATGTTAAAGTTATCAGGGCTATCTGTCCTTCACTTTGAACTACTGACAAGAGAGGGTAAAAACAGCAATCAGTAGCACATTATCACCACCCATGTCAGTGTTAAATTGATTCCCAATCTCACAATACATGAATAGTAACACAGGGATTGGATCTCAGCTTACCAACACAATAACTGAGAGATATACCACAAAACCAACTGCACCATAACTTTATGTCAAAATACAATGTGTTACATATGATTAGTGGTCCCATGTTTTATGCAGTAGGTATTATACAGTATTTTTCTTTTACTCTGATTAAACATCGATTTTTTGTATGCAATACTATTTTTGAAACAGGGCAGGTCATTATACTGCATTACTCAGAGGTAATAAAAACATGGATTTATATAATGATGTATTTTGTAATAGTGAATAACGTTTGTGTTTTATTTCATTACCTTTAAAGAGTTTTCTTTTGCATTTTGTACACTGAGTTTTACCTAGGTTATATATTCAATTTGATTGTCACTAAATGTTTTCCTTTTATACTTTATCAAAATACATGTTGAAAATTCAGCAGTTTTATCATAATATTTAGTGATGTTGAGAAACCCACTTGTTGAGAAATTTATATGCAAAAACGGCTCGTTTGGGTTGAGAAAATATTTTACATAGAAGATCGAAACGTTCTTCGCTCTTCTATGTAAAATATTTTCTCAACCCAAACGAGCTGTTTTTGCATATAAAAATCATAATATTTGATATTGTGATTTGATTTTGAAACTATATCAATGAAAAAGGGTCATTACTGTATTATAATGTTTCATCTGTTTAAAAAATACTATTACAATATGCATTGCAGAATTAAGTTTTTATATCTTAATGAAATGGTTAATTTTTTTAATTATATATACTGTGTTAACTTCTAATTTGGTTCTCGTGAGGATTGTCCTTCTCTGTCGTGTGTTGTTAGTTGTGAGAAATAAAACAGTACAGAAACACAGCCAATCTGTTTTTTTTTTGTTAATATTCTCTTGGGTTTGAGAGTTAAAGTTACAGATGGCAAAAAGCAAGAAAGAGTGGGTAAGTAGACTTCTTTGGTTTATCAAATTTTTAAAATATATTCACTTTGAAAGCACTTACAGACTTTCATGTACAGAAAACCTGGTTTGTGTACTTCCAACATTATTTTATGTACTACTTACACAAACTAAAGGAGCATCTCCAACATGAATATTTTTTAGCCTTCTCAAGAATGATTTTTGTTAAATTATAACTCATATAGAGACATTGCAAGGTATAAGTTTATAAATGTTAGGTCTTCCCAACTATCACCTACAGAATACCCCATCATGTGAGAAACACCCATGCTCAAAGAAAATTAACATTACTGTTTCATGTACCTGACATTATACTCTCTGTCTTCATCTATGATACCTTCTTGTTAAACCTCTCTGGTCACTAGACAGAAGTGCTGTCTGTCATCTTCCACTTATGTTCTAAGTAAATAAAGATTAGTTTTCACTTTGATTTACACTGCCTTTAGCTTATTTTATTAACTTAGTCTTGTTGGAAGTTCAATTTCAACTGCACATAATATTACTTCCCATATCTCTTATTACTGCAGTTTCTACCCTCAACTGTAATACAATGGTGTTAACTGAAGTATAGAAAATTTCTTCTGGAAGTTTCTATTATCAGAATGAGAAATAAGAAAGTTTGAAAAATATGTAAAAATGAAGTAGAAGTTACATAACTTTGGAAAACAGAAAGAAGAGATACATAATTTTAAAACAACATACATATTATGGGAAATGAAGAGTTTCCTAAAATTTCAGTGTTACATTCTTGTATATTTACCACATAAACCACCTTTGCCACTTTTTAAATGTTTAATGAGTTAACTATGTGTGTGAAATCAACCTTACATTAAAAATTAAATTAATTTATTCCATAGAAATTCTAATTCATAAAGAACACTCAATAATAAATAACTAGTTTGAGTCCAGCTCTGAAAAAATGTAACATTTTCCAAGTTTTTGAGTTTGAACAAGTTTTAAAATCTGAACAGAACTGTTACAATTAGCAGATTAGTATTTTAAGTGTCATACAGTTTTCTACTTAATTTGTATCTGTAATTCAAGGTATACATATCTTGTATTTTTGAACAGGTTTGGAATAATCAGCTTATCTAAGTTATAGTGGTAAATGTAATATAGCCTTATGTACAGTTTGGTGTCACTAATCATTATAAAAGCAACTTTCACTTATAACTAAATATAGTGTTAAACTGCTTAAAATTTTCTTTGATAAATTCTTATAAGTTGTACCTTATAATGATAATCTTTAAAATACAAAGATCATTGAAACAAACATGTATCACAAAATTCCTGATGAAATAGAACAAGATAGCACTCACATCTTTGAAATTTACATTTTCCACTGGATCAAAAAAATGGTTCATAAAGTTAGCCATGGCAGACCGTAGTCTAAAAACAAAAGGGATTTTAAATTATTTGAAATGTTTTGTTTCCTATACTTCTGAAGTGCATTTTGAAAACAACTGTTGTTTTTAAATATTTCAAAATACAATGTTCTTGAGTGGATGAAAAAAATTACAGACAATAAATATTAACTTTATACTTAACAGTATATATTGGTGTGTAGATTATAGAATTATTAAATCACACATCTAGAAATTAATGTGTACCGAGAGCCAATGTATGTTTTCAAGTAAGTTACCAAATAGTTGAACCAACTTTTTTTTAACTTGAACAAAACTACCTTTGTCCTATATAACATAACAAATTGAAAATCATGGCAACTTTTTAAATATTCTAGGTCTGTCTGTTTTTTATTTTTTTAATTCCATGCAAAGCTACATGAAGGCTATCTGCGTTAGCCGTCCCTAATTTAGCAGTGTAAGACTAGAAGGAAGGCAGCTAGTTGTCACCACCCACCAACTCTTAGGCTATTCTTTTAAAATGAATAGTGGGATTGACCATCACTTTATAAAGCCTGCAAAGCTGAAAGGGCAAGCATGTTTGGTGTGACAGGGCTAGGTTTGTCTGTTTAGAACTTTTGCAAAGCTGCACAAAGAGTTATCTATACAGAGAAATTTCTAAATGAAAAGTATACACTAAGGGATCTAAGCTGGTCTAAAGCACCTACAATCAACTTCTGCCTTACTCTTGTTTAAGCAAATATATTAATGGCTATAAAGTTCAGAGTGTGTATCTTGCAGTAATAGATGAAGATGTAAGCCTCCACACTCATAGTTTAGAAACATCAACGACTAGGCCATTCCCAGTCCATAAATATTTTAAGAATTAAGACATTATGACTTATTACAGGACTTATATACAACTTGTTTCTTTAATAATGATGTTGTCTTGAACACAAACACTTTGCACCTACCATTTAAAGCATATATAAAAAGATTACTCAAACATGATATCTAGCAAACCATCCATTCAAATGACCATTGTATGTCTATTATTGTTCTCCAACCCACAAAAACTGAAACCACTTTGAAAATAACATCATATTTTCAATTTACTTTACAGGCTGTATTATCTGTTTTTATTTTTAATACATGAAGTTGTTGCTACCATGGATAGAATATTTTTCACAAGTAACATGTATGATTCAGCTGTATGACAATTCACTATAAGTGAAAGTTTAGCTTTAGAAATTATATTCTAGACAAGTTTTACTGCTGACAAGATCACAGTGAGTAGCTCTTATGATCAAGAACCCTGTTTTTTGTAAAATCTGGAAACACCTTTGTGTTTAAACAGAGTAACAAATTAGTTTTTCCAAAAAATAATGATAAATTTAAAGTTTCGAATGAAAATTAAGAAGTTGTGTAGTTTTATCCTGCTTTTCACAGCTCATAAAATATTTTAAGGTATTTTCAATCAAGTTTTGGAAATATGAGCCAATTTATCCTCATTTTTCCACAAACAATTCTCTTTAAATTACCCATGCAGATTAGGTAGCAAAATGTAATTTAATGTTTCTTGTAAAAACTTTAAAACTATCCCACAATCCTGTTAAGTTACTGTGTAAGTAGCTGAAATTGTAACACTTACCTAGGTATACCAGAAAATTCATAACATTTCCCAACAGTTGCATCAAACTTCAATCCTCCTGCTTCATTTAGCTAAACAAATAATGATACAATTAAATATTAATTCTACACTTTAAAGTTACTGGTTGTTTATTTGTTAGTTTTTTTTATTAGTAGATGAAAATAGCACTGTGGACATCTTGATTATCAGTGAGATTGAGCAAGTGTTTTTCAGTGATCTAATTTAGATCCATTGTATTCCATCTTAACAATATGAATTGCAAAATATCTTTTATTACATCAAAATTATAGACAAAGCTGATATGAAAAGTGTTTAAAACAAGAGAAGTATAATTATATTGCTGAGATTTAATATCGAGAAATGCAAGGAATGAATTAGGGATAAACTTGTATTTGGAAATATAAAAGTTAATATAAAAGAAAAAAACTTGGCTGTATTAACTTTAAAGACTAGCATTAGTTCTTTCAATGTGGTAAGTAAATAAAGTATTCAGATTTTACTGATAGAAATTTGAATGTACATTGTAAGCATTTGTATAGATTTTATAATGATAAAAGCTCCAATACTAGATATAAACAAGTAAAAAACTCAAAACGTTTTTAAAAACAGAATGTACTAAGAGGTACAAAAATAAACCTATACTTTTTTCTCATTTAACTTCTACAAATTATAATTATTATAGCCAATTTTAAATACTGATTTATAGATTTAAAGAAAATAAAAATTACTTATACTTGTACATATATATATTAATAGCAAATACAAACAAGAGCTTTAATTATGCAATTTCTCATAAAATCATTGAAATTATTCCAATACTGAAAATGTATTTCTGATAAGTACTTCCCTCCACTCACAAGATTACCTGTTCTTATTCATTGCTGGCCCTTGTGTGAAAGTTTAATTTACACATGCCACAAGCCTTCTACTTATCCCTATTGGAATCAAGTGATTTGTGTAGATTATCATATATCACCTCTCCACCAATAGGAACATAGTGCACTCATGTGATGCATGTGACTCTTTCTATGTGCCTCTACCAAACTATCCCTTTAAAGTATGGCAGAGAAATGGAAGCATCTGAAGTGTTTGGAGAGGAAGGGTGGGAAGTGTAAGTGGAGAGAAGTAACCATTGGAAATAAATTTTCAGTATAGAAAAATTACAACTTCTGATATGGTACTTCCCTCTTCTCACAATATTAGTTAGAATCCCACGTTAATTATGTGTAGAGACTGGTGCAAATGAAGAACAGATATATCCCCCAAAAACAACCAAAAGATAACTTCATAGATGTCACCATCACAAATAACACTAACATTATGGACAGACCTTGGGACAGAACATGTTTAAAACTGTGCCATCATTGAGAGTCATAATGATGGCAAAACAGTAAAATGTCGCTTATTGTGACCTGAGTGTTACACAAACAAGACATAGGTGCATCAGTTCCAGATAAAAGAAAATGATGAGTTAAAAAACTGTGACTAATGTGTAGCCTAGTTAGAAGAACTTCCTCTTTCTGATACTTATGGAAACAAGATGGCCAAAGTCCAATATAGGGTATATTTGGAAAAGCTTGTTTTCACGTTGCTCACTCCAAGTAGACTGCCAGCTGGCACAGAACTTGGCCTTGAATATAGGACCATAGTCCATGTATAGAATAGGTACAGTGGTGATAGTGCCAGAGCAGATAATTTTAGCTGTGGTGTTGGTGAGCTCGTTCCCGTGAATACCAACATGGCCCAGTATCCAGAAAAACTAGATAGAAGTAGAAGAGAAATGGGCCAGTCAGTTTTGAATATTGATAAGAACAGGGTGTAAACTAACATGAAGTTATTCCAGGGCCAGCAGGAAACTCAGTGAGTCAGAATAAATATGCAGTTTGAGTACTGCTTAGCTTCTACGTGATTCAGGGCAAGAGAGTGTACAGTTCAGCAGTGAACACAGAAGCTGTAAAGGGGATTCTGTGCACAACCACCAAACCACAACAAACCATGGCACAGTCCACCTGATTTTGTACCATCTGCATAAATAGGAATGGATAGATGGTTTGAAAGATGTTCAGCAAATAACAGACAGTATTTCCAATCTGGAGTGTCTGCTTTTCTCATATGACTTAAAGATAGGTCACATATGGGGACTGTAAGAAGCCATGGTGGGATGGGCTGACCAGTGGATACAGCAATATTATCCAAGGACAAACTCAATTTATCCAACATTGCCTGGATACAAAGTCCAAAAGGAGCAAAGGCAGATTGTTTGTTCTGAAAAAGTATGGCCCACCGAGTGACAGTTGTTTCGAAGCATATAGTAAAGACAGTTGCAAACGGCGGAGGTGCAAAGGAGGTTCGAGAGACTATGTATAAGCACTGAACTGGGGAAGTACAGAAAGCCCCAGGGCAGAGCTGAAGTCCTTGATGATGAATGAGGTCCAGCCTCTTTAAGGTCGAGGTACTGGCAGGGCCATAGACCACTGGTCCATAGTCAAGTTTCGATTGAATAAGAGCAAAATATATCTTTAGCATAAAACACTGATCTGCTCCCCAAGTGGTGGAAGAGTGGATCCAGAAGATGTTCAGTGCTCTTGTGCATTTCACCTGTAGCTGCTTGATGTCTGGTATAAAGGCCAGCTTACAGTCAAAGATAAGCCCCAAGAACTTTGTCTCAGGGACCACAGGTAGCACAACTTCACCGATACAGAATTCAGGATCAGGATGAATACCCTGTTGACAGCAAAAGTGCATGCAAAAGGTTTGAGAGAGAGTGAGAAGTTAAAACAGTTTGCTGTGGTCCACTTCATAAATGAATGAGCGCAGTCTGTAGCTGCCGCTCAATATACCTCATGTTCAATGACTGACATGAGATGTGAAAGTCATTGACATTGAGCCCATTTGCAAGAGTGAGAGGGAATTGTTCAGAGATGGCATTAATCTTTATACTGAAAAGTGTGACACTCAAAATACAGCCCTAAGGGACTCAAAGTTCCTGCAGAAAAGAACAGGAAAGTGTCAAACCCACACAAACTTGGAATTGCTTGTCCATTAAAAAATTTTTAATAAAAATAGGCAAATGGCCACGTTACCCATATATATGGAGGTCTTGCAAAATGCCATACCTCCATGTTATATCATAAGCCTTCCCAATGTCAAAAAATATTGATACAAGATATTGTCATTTGAGAAAGGCTACTCTCATTGATGTTTCAAGTTGAATCAAGTGGTCCACAGAGGTGCACTGTCTTAGGAACCCACACTAGGTGGGCAAGAGGAGGTTGTGTGATTGAAGGAACCAAAGAAGACGATCATTAACCATCCTCTCCAAGGTCTTACAGAGACAGTTCATCAAAGCACTTGCACGGTAGTTTGAAGGAATCTTGGGATCCTTTCCAGGCTTAGAGAAAGGTAAGACAATAGCCTGGCACAAGGCATCAGGAAAAACATTCTCCTGCCAGATCTGGTTAAAAACAATCAGAAGAATAGTAAGAGAAGCAAGAGATAGATGGCACAGCATTTCATAGTGTACATCATCAGGTCCACCCAATGTACTGCCAGACCAACGAAGGGCCAGTTTGAGTTCCACCAATGTAAAGGGAAGATTACACTTAAAAAAACAATCATCTTGAAAGGAAAGGGGTGATCGCTCTGCCTGAGTCTTGATGGCTAAGAAGGTGGAGGAAGAAGCAGAAGTGCTAGAGACCCAGCAAAAGCTTTCATCTAGAGTATCTGCAATGCTCTGGGTATCAGCTACTTCCTGGATATCAGAGAGAAAGATCGAGAGGGGGACAAAATTATATTGCCCACTGACCTTTCAAATCTTGTCCCATATAACTTTGGAACTGGCAGTGGAAGATTTGCTGGTTGTGAACTTAATCCAAGATTCCTTCTGGCTTTGATGTCTTACTCACTGAGCGATGCGGTTCGAAAGTGTGGGATACCTATGAAAAGTATCCCACTCCTGTTTTTGAGCCTTCCGTGCCATGTGGCAGGCAAGATTCCACCAGAGACGAAAATATAGTGGAAAATGTGTTGAGGTTTTAGGAATACATTGAAGAGCTGCTTGTATAATACAGTCAGTTACTGCTACCACACAGTAATCTATTGATGGCTTACAGACAATGGCAGGATCAAGTTCTGAGAGAGCAGTAAAAGACGACCAGTTTGCATGATCCGGTTTCCACTGGGGCACGCAAGTTGGGTGGCATCAACCACAACCAGTCTTTCTGAAAATTATAGGAAAATGATCAGTGCCTCATGGATTATTGTCAACCCTCCATGAAAAATGGGAGAATAGAGAAGGGAAACAAATTGAGAGATCAATAGCAGTAAAGGACTGACGAGGTACATGGAAATAAGTAGAAGAACCAGTATTAAAAGGAAAAAGATTGTGATCAGTGAACATATGCTCTACAGAGCGACCCCTCCCTATCAATATCAACACTTCCCCAGAGGGGATGATAACTATTAAAATCTCCCAGGACTGAAAAGGGGACAGCAACTGTTCAATGAGAATAGGTCTGATTGATCATATGTCTCTCCAGGTGACAAGTAGAGAGAACAAACAGTGATGGTATGACCCAAGGAAACACGGATGGCTACAACCTCCAAGGGTGTGTTAAGTAGCAAAGATAGGGTAGGCACATGCTGATCAACCAACAGTGCCACCTCATTTCTGTACAAAGAAAACTGCTGAAAGGTGACTGTATCAGCAGGTTTCAGAAATGTTTCCTGTAAGGAAAGACATACAAGATGGTAGGAAGCAATCAGTGTTTTGAAGTCATCTACATTAGAACGTAAACCTCAACAGTTCCATTGTATCAAGGTGGCAATTTTTATTTATGTGTAGGGGAATTGGATGAGGAACCCTTCTGTTTATGACCACATCTTTTTTCTTTACTGTCTTTATTTGAGGGAGGTCTATTGACCTCCATGGATCCTGCAGGTCTTTGCTGTTGGAAGAGGTTTCCAGTGAATGAGGGCGTGAACGAATGAACGTTTTGCATCTTGGGGTGGTAGAAGATGATGTATCCAAAACTGGAGGAAGTGGAACTTGTGATTTGTTGGAATATATGCAAGGAACAGAGATGGGTGTTGAAGTTGATTCATCAACTTTTTTAACCATGGAGGTCAAAAGACTTTTCATTTGTTTTGAGAACAATTCTTTTGGAGTTACAGAGAGATCCATCTGCACTCCCACTGTAGAAGTGGAATGAAGTGCAACAGCATACGTCCGAGATGAAGTGGTGGATAGCTACTTTTGAGCCTCAGGATAAGTAATGTTATGAATCATTTTCAAACACTGCACCTCTTTTTCTTCCAACCATTAAGGGCAAGAACGAAAGTAGGACAGGTGAGAGCCATTGCAACTGACACAATCAGGGTCCATTTCACACTCATAGGCATCATGGTCCTTGCCACTGCAATGAGGACAGGTCAAGGAATCACGACATGACAACTTCAAGTGACCGAACCGCTGACACTGGAAATATCGGAGAGGGCTTGGAATGTATGGCCATAACCTGCAATTAAGATAATTTGCCTTGATGGTGGCAGGTGGACGAGGTGATATAAATGTCAGAATGAGGACATTGGTCAGCATCATAATTCCATCTTTGCGAGTGGAGATGTGCCTCACTGCAGAAACTCCTTGAGTGGAGAAATCAGCGAGAATCTCTGACTCGGGGATGTTCTTCAAATCCCTCTCAACAATAACACCTCGTGATGAATTCAAAGTAGAATGAGGTGTAACCTCAATAGGTATAACCCCAACTGCCTTTGAATGCATGAGGAGTTCACTGTGTTGAGATGTGGATGGTTCCACCAATATGTCACCAGAGCGAAGCTTTCCCTCTATTCCCTTCTGAATGAAAAAGGGAAACATTTGACCTAAAAATATGACTGAAAGAGAATGTAGTACAAGAAAATGAGAAACAGATGTTGAAGATTGCTGCTCAGAATCTTCAAGACGTGGACATTTATCTATGGACTGTTTTTTCACTATTTTATTTAAGTTTTTATTTGGGGGAACCATAATAAAAAAAAGGAAATTTCGGTGTCCACTGACCCCATCCTCCATGGAGCCCTATGAGGGGAGGATACACTGCAATGTCAGGGTTTCGTGAGCACCATACCCACACACCAGCATCAGATACAATAGCCACAACACCTGTTGAGAACATCCAACACTGGTACTTGGTTGACCCTAGCCCAAGTGGACAAGTCAACTGACCCAAGGGGAACCACCACAAGACCACCCATCTACAAGAATTCAAGGCCAAACTTGTGTGTTAGGGTTGGACTCTTCAACCACTAGGATCCTCTATTCCCCTTCACGGGTCGCCATGCACAGCAAACATATGGGTGGATGTTTAGATCCCAGAGGAGGTAAACTGAATGAACAGAACCTTCCCTGAAAGGTCCCCTCACCACGTACAGGAATCCACACCAAGGGGAGGACGAGGTAAGGACATATAGGAACCTGTTGGATTTATCCCACCTGAAGACATCAACAGTGCTAGCTAGAGGAGGAGATAATGGATGACAAATACAGGTGATGAAAATCTAAGAGGTATAGTAAAGAAGCACTCCAATGAACAGAAGATGTCAGAATGAGAATAACAAATTACAATTCAAGCAACAACACAGAAACCTGACATGCAAAGATATGAATATTGTGTAAAGGGGACCAAGAGAGCAGACAACATTTGTGAAAAGAGAAGAAATGTAAACAGTTGCACTCAAAGGACCAATGCCCCCAAAAATTGGACAAGAGAAGAATAGGAACAGACTGTAAAACCTTATTAATAATGCAAATGAAAACAAACAGCAGTATCACATTCGATGCTAATCCAAAGGCAAAGAAGTCATGTGAGGATGAAATGAACTGAAGATGGCACAAAATCCCAACATTTAGGTTATAAAGTGGTGATATCCTTCAAGAACCCAAAAATATGAACAGAACACCAAATAAGTAACATTACATGTATGAGCAACAATTGAGGAAAATATACTGGAAGAAATCTGCCTGAAATTAAACTGAGGTAAAACTGAAAGCCTATAGAAGGTAAAGCTTTGTAAGTACCCAAACACAGTAGAGATAAAAGGGACAACACAGAAGGCATGAAGATTATATTCTACAAAATGGTTCAGCTGTATGTATCCCTTTTTATGTTGAATTGAAAAAAATCTTGAAACTGACAATAAAACTACAGGACACCAATAAATTAATAATGATATAAATAAATTATAAACTAAATAAAATTAATAGTAAAAGTGAACACAAAGTAGAAACTAAATGAAATTAATGGTAATAATTATAAAGTAGAAATGAAACAAAAGAATGTGTAAAAGGATAAAACTGTAAAGAATAACATAAGTTATTAGTCAGCATATTAAACTGAAAATAGCATAGAAAATGAATACCTTACAAAATAATGGTAGAGAAAAATGAAACCTAAGTAGATATTAGCCTGTCAATAAAACCACTGGTAAACCAATTAATACTACAGAAATATGAAGCGAGTCAAACAAGACAATCAACAGAAGTAACAATGAAATCTAAACAAGAACAACAGTGAAACTGAAAACAATAGAAACTAGCTAAGCCTAATCAAACGATACAGAACAAATGACAACCTAAGAATGAAAAGAAACACGAACTGGACAATACATAGGCACAAAACTAGAAGTCTGAGTGAGCCCCAATTCAAGATATCCACTCAAACCAAGTGAAGGAAAAGATTAATGAAATTAAATATAAATGATGATATAAAAGTGAAGAAATAGAATAAATAAACTAATGAAGGGCATACTATGTTAAGCCTAATCGAATTCTATAGAAGAAAATCAATAAAAACTAAATCCATAACACAACTTTGTATTAACCATTCTAAATAAGTATACATTATGGAATTCAAATAATCACAAATAATGATATTAACAATAAATTTGTAAAGTGTCTTATCACTCCAAAATTTGCTGACTATGTGGTAAGTGAAGCATGAGGCGAGGTCCGATGATAGCATAAATAGTAGATGATCAAACTCTTTTTGGAACAAAGTGGAAGTTGTTCATGGCAAAATAAGATTGTAATGAGATAAATATACAAAAAGACAAAATTTCATTATAAAAGACATTATAAATGGAGACTATATAATGGAAATGAAGAACCAAACACTTGGAAATCTAACAGTGGAAAAAGACTATTGAGATCTCTGTCCCCAGAAACAGGGGAAGTCTCTACAGGAGGAAATGTGGGCAAGAACTGAAAAAAGAAACAAACCTTTTTAATGTTCAGTCTTCAGAAGGATAAAAACCAATAAAAATCCACATCAGGTAGCCTACACCTGTGGTCTGTGAGATAACATCAGCCATAGGCATAACCCCCAGAAGTAAAATATTCAAAATGCAACTAGAACAAGCTGGGATAAATGAACACAAATTTCAAACTTCAGAAATTCTGGAAATTATAATAACATGAAGACTACTTTGTGAGTATACTATACAAGCACTGTCAAAACAGAAGTGATGGTGGCATTTGCAAATAAAAAAATTTATCTTATGAGGGTAATTAAAGTTTCAAATTAGAAACTGATAGCTTTATTGTTTGAAACTAGAGCTTGGCCACTAACCTGATTAATCAACTGCTAATTAGCATTGTTTACATTGATTAATGAACATGTAAAATAATTAAGTGAAATTAGAAATTTCAATTATTCCAACTATTCTAGCAATCAAAATATTAGTATTATTTCCCATTATTAGTTTAGATTAATTCAAGGTTGTTCAATTTAAATTATTAATGCTGTGACTCACAAAAATAATCAAAATTAATGTTTCTAATTGTTACTATATTGGATTATTCAAACAATCCAAGTCTCATGAAAATGATCAACTTGAAATAATTGATTAATGACAGTTAGTAAATTGGCAAATTTAGAAATACTAACTGCCCAGCTCTAGTTGAAACAAACTGGTATATTTTAATAACATTCCAATCTTTCAAGTTTTATAATTAAATATTTTTATTTAAAAAACTCACCTTTTCAACAAGAACATCAACACACAGCTCATTAAACACATTCTGAAAGCTGATATAACCCTAAAATGATGAATTACATTATAAAAAATGTAAACTCGCATATCAAACATCTCCACTCATTCAAACAAATAAAATACACGAGTAACAAAGTCACAAGATTGTGTACCATTTTGTTGTGTAAGATAAAGTTTTCTACTTTTAAAAAGGTTATAATGTTACTACAAGCTTTTCATAAGAGGTTTCACAGCACACATTTCATTGTACATATCACTAGTTAGGTCACATTTGGAATACTGTGTTCAGTCTTTGGCTCATCACCTTAGAAAAGACATTGAATTGTTGGGAAAGGTTCAGAAAAGAGTTACTAGAATGGTGCCTGGAATGGAAGGATTGACATACAAGGAGAGGCTAAAATCTCTCATATTGTTTTCTATTGAAAAAAAGAAGAGTTAGAAGAGAACTGAGATGTTTGAGATTGTAAAGTGAATTGATAGTGCTGATGTCACCATCTTTATTCATATTTAACAGTAACAGTAGTAGGGTCAGGGGACACAAAAATTTTGACAGGGTAGGAGTCATCTTCAGACAAGACAGTTTCATTTTTCTAACAGGTGGTTGGCCTTTGAAATGAGTTCTTTTCGGATACTGTAAAGTCAGTAAATTTAAGTGTGTTTAAGAAAAAGCTTAATAAGTATATGAATGATAAGGTCTGGCAAGTTTTTGTTAATTTGATTATTTTGGTTTGGAACAACCAATAGACAATGGAACAACCAATAGACAATGGAACAACCAATAGACAATGGAACAACCAATAGACAATGGAACAACCAATAGACAACGGAACAACCAATAGACAACGGAACAACCAATAGACAATGGAACAACCAATAGACAATGGAACAACCAATAGACAACGGAACAACCAATAGACAACGGAACAACCAATAGACAATGGAACAACCAATAGAACAACAATAGACAACGGAACAACCAATAGACAACGGAACAACAACGGAACAACCAATAGACAACGGAACAACCAATAGACAACGGAACAACCAATAGACAACGGAACAACCAATAGACAACGGAACAACCAATAGACAACGGAACAACCAATAGACAACGGAACAACCAATAGACAACGGAACAACCAATAGACAATGGAACAACCAATAGACAATGGAACAACCAATAGACAATGGAACAACCAATAGACAACGGAACAACCAATAGACAACGGAACAACCAATAGACAATGGAACAACCAATAGACAATGGAACAACCAATAGACAATGGAACAACCAATAGACAATGGAACAACCAATAGACAATGGAACAACCAATAGACAACGGAACAACCAATAGACAATGGAACAACCAATAGACAATGGAACAACCAATAGACAACGGAACAACCAATAGACAACGGAACAACCAATAGACAACGGAACAACCAATAGACAATGGAACAACCAATAGACAATGGAACAACCAATAGACAATGGAACAACCAATAGACAACGGAACAACCAATAGACAATGGAACAACCAATAGACAATGGAACAACCAATAGACAATGGAACAACCAATAGATCCCATGTTGTTCCAAAACCCTATGTTACTAAATTAATTCTCATCTATATTAAATGTACAATACAAATTATGGTAACCCAGACATTGCCTTGTACTTACTATATAAATAAAAACTACTTGCTATATATTTGTCCAAATTATAACATATTTAAAGATAATTACAGATATGTTGGTGTATCAAGACTCTCTCATTCACTAAATTTAAAAGCAAAACTCAAAGTTCAACCAGTTAAACATTTACCAAGACTTTTCTTAAGTTAATTGCACCCACCATATCTAAAGGCAACCCATTTGAAAAGCAAACCACCTTTTAGAAAAGTAAAACTCTTTTAGGTGAAGATGACTCGTACTCTGCAAGTATTTCTATTTGAATCTCCTGGTCCTACCATTTGCACGTTAAGCACACACATAAAAATAGATGATGCATCAACACTACCATTTCCCTTAACAATCTCAAACATGTCTGTATTATTTTTTCAAGATAAACCATTTCAGAGACCTTAACTAGTCCTAATTTGTCAACTTTTCCATCCCAGGAATCATCCTAGCAACCATCCTTTGAGCCTATTCCAGCATTTCATTATCCTCCCTAAAGTAAGGAACTCAGGATTGAACACAATACTCCAAATGTGGTCCAACCAATGAACTATACAATAACATTATAACATCTTTAGACACTTAATAAATAATTCTGTCAATACAAAAAAAACTTATCTGCCCTACAACTTGCAACAGCACATTGCTGGATGGCTTAAAAAGCCCAATCAAACATGGTACTAAAATCTTTTTCCTTATCATTGTTAAGGTTATTCCCATCAAGCATATACTTATAGTTAAAACTGTATTAACCAATATGCATTACTGTAATTAATCTATGAACTTTAGACTTCAATTTGATAATAAAGACCCAAATACAAGTTTATTTTCATTTTTAAAAGAATTACAAATGTCCAATGTTTTGTACAATTAGTTTCTATTATATATATATAAATAAATAAATGATTAGCCAATAAAGAACAAATAGATATTAATTTGTAGGCAGTTTTTACCTTCAATTATTACCTGCTACTAATTATACACAGCAGCATAAAGATTTTTCCTTTAAGTCATGAAACACTAGCAACAAACATATTTCAATAATTAAAAATGCTTTAATTGTTGATCAGAACATTTCTTCAGTACAGTCTCATGCATAGTTTTAGTATATACTATATCAGGAAAGATCTAAAAGACAATATATGTCAAATTGATTTTAATTAAGTTTTTGCGCCTATCTATTTATAAACACAAAAAGCTTAATTAATGAAACAGGGTTAATACTAAAATTTATATTGTTATAAAATATGGCCTGTACCACTGATTCATATTTAGTTTGCTACATCAACAATGTTGCTACAACTTACATTATTTCTTTATGAATCAAGGCCATACTTGGTTAAATTAGTTAACAATCTTTCATACTTTTAATTACCATAAGAAAAAACAAACAAGCTACAAACCTGTGGATTTTCCCTCACATCATACAAATCTGAATTAATCAATTCTGCACAACTTGTCAAATGATCTTGCTTTGAAAGAATGTTTTGAACTCTCTTTGATAAAGACATTTTAATTGTAACAAATAGTTTAGAATTGGGCAGGAGATGAATCTAGATGTAAAAAAGGAAAATTAGCTCTAAATTACTGAGACAAAAACTTAGCCCATTAAAAAAAATATTATTCATAATCCTAATGAGATGAAAGTTACACAAAAAAACGACATAAATGGCCAAATAATAAATAAAAAATTGGTATATTATTAAAATGTATTAGTACTAAAAGTAATAAATAAATGCCAGAATAGCCTAAAATAACATAGTGTTAAGCCCATCAACACGACTAAATACCTCATTGTTACGTTTTCAAACAAATGTTTTTACTAAACTGAAAAGGGTGGTATTTTCCATTACAAACAAATTCAAAAATTAAGTAAACAATGCTTAAAAATAAACCGGATAAGAGAGCACCAATCTTTTCTTTTTTGAAACTTTTATCTATTCTTTTGAAAAGCCCCCTATAGCACAGCAGTGCGTCTCCGAATTCGTATCGCTAGAAACCGAATTTCGATATTTGTGGTGGAGAATGCACGGATAGACCAACTGTTAGCTTTTTGCATAATCCCATTTCTTACTTAAACGGAAGCCATTTTACACGTTGGTAACCTTTCTGTCAATACTTACAAAAGAAATCTCTAGAGTTTACAAAACCAAGTACAATATCAGCATTAAGATATAAACCGTTATATTCAGTGAAACAATATTCCTTTACTTTTTAATTATTATTGTTGTTGTTATACTTCAAGGATTTACTTACCTGTTCTTAAGTCGTTTAGCCAAGCTTTCTCTTGGGTTTGTTTATGTATAGTACCTGCTCATTGTTATTATTACTAATATTATTTTCACACTGTAACAATTTTTTATATATATATATATTAAAGATAAAATACTCTCTGTATATACTTTTACAGCTATAATTCTTACCCGCACGTAACTACTTGCATTCATCAGATAATTCGTCCCGCGTATAGTTGTAATCTCATCGCCTGGTGTCAACATAAAAGGAGTAAAAATATGGTGATAAAATAACAGAAAAATTAAATTTCATGAAACTCGTTTAGAAGTTTTTGACCTTTGATTAATCATAAAGTTCATCAGTGGTACATTATTAAGCAGATTCTTGTGATTAATTTCCCAAGCCAGATTTTTTCCTTTATTTTCCCTAACTTCTTGTTGTCAAGATTATATTGTCGAATTGCAATTTGTAAACTATGTCAAAAGTATATCATTAAGTTTGAAGTTAAGACGCATGATTTCTAAAATACCGGGCCCGACATCTTTAATTGCGAGTATATTTTGTCTTATTTGGAAAGCTCAAATAAATATTTGTCTTTTTCGGAACCGCCGTATTGACTGTTCAAGTATTCCTTGTGCAGATCCCCAATATAGTATGAGGCACACACATCCTTCGCGAAGTCATAAGATACGTACAATAAGGTTTCAATGGATTCCTCAAGGCTATTATTAGTACGCCTAGCCTTCACAAAAGAAAACATTTAGATCCATTCTTTGTTTCTCTGGGAAGCATACGCTACTACTGATGGCAACTTATTCCGCGTAGTATATCCATACAAAACTGGATTTAATTAAGAGCAATGAGACAGATCTGATTATTAACAGAAGGTTTGGACAAGACATCGATCATGAAATAAGAATCAATATCTGAACATATAACTGTGTCATGATATTTAATGAAATAATGAAACTGTATATAAAGTGAAATAAAAAAAAATCCATAATCTTTATTAAACAGTTAACATGAACATAGTATATACATTTTTTTATGGTATTATGCCCTGTAAATTTTGCTGGATTCAATCAGCTGCACCCACTTCATAAACATGTTCCGGGCTATTTAAATTCAATGTTCCTTAGTGTTCAATAAATGTCGCTTTTACCCAAAATGACCAGTGCTATAAACGTGAGTGGTTGTTCTCGTTATAACATGGGCGTTACCATAACCTTCAAGACATGACCTTAACGATCATTGAAAGACACTTTCATCAACATCCTTGTACAATGTGCAGTAATACGCCAATACATACTTTTCCTAAAGCAGAATAAATATTATTAATTTGAGAATAGCAAAGGAAAAAATAGAAGTTGGAATAAAATACATTTTAGAGCTTTCAAAATATCGTATTAAATGAAATGTACACATATAGAGAACAAATTCAGAATAAATAATATAATATTATAAAAAGGTAAAAACACACAGTTTTTTCAAATTATACGTACATAAGTAATTCACCATTAGAAGAATTGAATCTTTTTTAACTTTACAATGCTAGAAACTGGGTTTCAATGCCTGTGGTGGGCAGAACACAGATAGCTCAAAATACAAATCTGTTGGATACTAATTTGAATATTGGTGCATACCCGTACATTGGAAACATTGTAGTAAGATGCGTCTTAATAGCTGCAACTGAGTGACAAATTGTTTTTTACTACAAAAAGTTTCGAGTCATTTATCGTCATGTGATTCTAGCATATTCGAAGAGATACATTGGTGTTTGTTTGTTACAGTTATTGCTATTTATAAACTTTTGTTATAATAAACTTATTGTTTTTGTTCTGGATATTCTACTTGTTTACTGTTTTTATATCTCCTGTTAATCATCCTAATTTCTTACCAATTTTTTGCTATGTTTGTTATTCACTTGGAATCTTTTTTTCCTATCATAACTTTTATACCATAAAAGTGTTTTGTGCTGCTATATTATGCAAGCTCCGTAAATATTCTTGAACTCATGTATATTTCCTTGAGAGCGTAGAATTGTGAGGCTACTTCCTTCTTTGCATAAGAAGTATAACAGTTTTGTTTTTGTTGGATAATAATCATAGTGAAGTTACAGGATCCTTTTCACCTGAGACGAAATACTTAGCAGTTTATTCCACTTTTAGGTTCTATCATACATCTGAAGGTTTTTTCAGAGTTTTCGTGTTATGGTATATAATTTATTTTTTAAGTTCGCGAACTGTGGGGCATTATGGGTTGTTGAGCTCATTGTGAATGGGAACATAGTAAATCTTTTCTTAGTAGCATGTTTTAATCATAGAAAACTTAATTTAAAAGTATAAACTATTTATACTAATTCTTAACAGCATTAAGTTCAAGTTGCAGAGTTATAGTATAGAAGACCTGGCGTCATAAAGTGACAAAATAACACGGTAGTTTAAGAAATAACATTCCTCAACTTTCTTAGTTGTTATTTGCCGTCTGATGGTGCCAAATGAACTCTGGTAAAACTTTTTCCACCCATTGAGTACGTCAATTTAATTTATGTTTTTATTTCTATTGGATCTCATTTTTAGCTTTACATTTTTCTTCTTACAATTCCAGTAATTGTGGAAAATAAAACTATTTTTAATTAGTCTTTGGTTTAAGGGTAACCAGGGTAAAAATTAAATAGAAAAGTGGATTACCACCAGAGTTTAGTTTAAAAAAAGTGTTTGTGAGAAGTGCGTTAACGATGATAAAATTGTTTTAGTGTATAGTAGGAATATAATTTTGCTTTGTATATGACTTACTTATTTTTTTGTTTTGATTTTAATTAAATAACACTGGTTTATATATTTGTTTAGTACCTAACAATTGATTTGTTTGCTCGATTTAGTTTTTAAGAAAATTAATAAGCAATTATATGACATTCATGGGTTGCTAAATACATTATTGCACGACATTCACTTTATAGTAATAATCACCAAATTGTAGAATATCAAATGCAAACTTTTCTTAAGGTTTCAAACTGCAAATTTTAATTACTTATGCAAAAATACTGTTTTAATTTATTTTGAGTACAAAGAGAGATTAACCTAAAGATTACGTAAGAAGGTCGAAACGTTGCTCTCCGCTTTATTTGTAAAAGTGGTAATACCAGTACCAGCCTTCCTGAGCTGTATAGAACAGTATTTGGTCGTTGTGCGCTACTTCAATCAGACTTTTTCCTTCAGCAATTGGCCTTGCGCTATGTTGTAGGCTTCAAAACCTTTGCAAGCTAAATTGTGCAGATATTATTAAAAAATGAAGCTGCAACAGTTCATCAGTCATCGTAGTTGAAATTACAGAGATACCATTTGCAATTTTATTTAGCAGCCTTATGTAAAATCTATTAACATGTGCATAACAGGTAATAACACTAACTTTGTCTGCACTGCCTTAACTCCAACTCCAAGGTGAAAAAATAACAAAGCAAATTTATTACACTATGTTTTGTTTTGGTTTATTTTGAATTTCTCGCAAAGCTACACGAGGGCTATCTGAGCCGTCCTTAATTTAACAGTGTCAGACTAGAGGGAAGGCAGCTAGTCATAACCATCCACTGCCAACTCTTGGGCTACTCTTTTACCAACGAATAGTGGGATTGAGAACATTATAACGCCCCCACAGATGAAATGCGAGCATGTTTGGTGATTACATTATGTGCTTTTTAGCTTGTACCTAAGCAAAACTATACTAAGTCATGTATCAGTGCATGCTTGTTATAACCATGCATGCATTATTCTTTTTAAATAGAGAGTGACAAAAATAATTTATCCATAGAACTTACAATGTGTAAGTTAATACTTTTAGTTGCTGGCAACACGACAGCTTTCTAACAAAGTATGCTTGATTTGTTGTTTTTTTGTATTTTGCCCATCATACAACTTATAGCTACAAGTCTTTGTTTTTCTCCCTCTCTACAAAATGTGTGCGCCTTGGCGCCAGAAACTCAGCCTGTCTACGTTCATTCTTTGATTTACACATAATGTATGATTAGCGATTTCTTTGATACAAAGTTTATCACTAGCGCTGTCAAAATTGCAAAATCACTTGTAGTTTTTGTTGTTGTTTTTCAAAACAAAGCCACGTTGGGCTATCAGCTGCTTTTACAACAGGAATCAAACCCCGTATTTTAGCGTTGTAAGTTCGCAAACTTACCTCTGTTTCACCGAGGGACTATTTGTAACCAGAGGACAGTGTCACTTGCAAGAAACATTAAACTTGACAGTAGCGTTGATGTCAGTGGATCTATTGCGGGTCATTTTATCTGTAGATAGAATTAAACATCTATAGCTAAGTTCATGATATCAGTTTTATGTTTAGACACGACAAATATGACAACAGATGTCGATGTTAATGCATCTGCGCTGTTATCTTTATCTGTATCACGAAAATGGAATTCATACGGTATTTGTTACTTCCCAACTACCTTTTATGGTCAGTAAGGGTATGTATCGATATTGTATATTGGCAGGACCTTGTGGTTGATCAGTGTGAGTATATAAACAACTCATATTGACTTGAGGTACAGATTATAAGTACTTTAATATTTATAGCAAATGACAAGTTATCTGCTTAGTTGCTCGTAAGATACAATTAAGTAAATTGTAAGCATTATGAGCGAAAGATTGTGGAACATTAATTCTATGTTCATTTATACTTAGTCTGTAATTTGTAAATCGCAAAAAAAAGTAAAGATCGGTGTAATACATGTCAGTTTGCCTATAATTGAAGTTAATATACAAAACGAAAAGTTAAGAGGTATCAGTCTAATGCCATGATGTTATTTTGTAAATTATACAGCAGCCCCGTATATGTAACTATTCTCTTGGCATAATTTTATTGTTCATTATTCAATTTAGACAAAATCTTAAACAGTGATCAATGGCTATGTATACTGTTAGGCCTATTCCGTGAATGAACGAAATCTCAGTTAATGCTATCTGGTGAAGGTAATTAATGTTACAACATTCCTCATAGTGGATGGAATCAACTACTAAAACGCTTGCTTATTAAACAAATTAACCAAGATAATAAAGATAAAATTACATGTACATTTGTAAAGTATGGCAATGCAAACTACTAGTATTGCATATTATAATAATAATAATAATTTAAAAAATAAGAGATCAGACAGGATTCATGTTTTCTAAAAGATGTTTTTAGATTAATCACTTTGACGTGACATTGCTAAAAAGTAATATTAAGATCCAATTTAAAATCATGTTTCAGATATTCAAAGTGGATTCACAATTCTCTCAGAAAATTTTATGAAAAACTAGTGAACAACTGGAGAAGGTTATAAGTTTCAAAAATTGGTGATAAAATTCATGTTAACTCTAGATTATTTTTTTACACTATTAATTTGTGTATTGTGAATTCAAAATTAAATGTGAGTAAAATATCATTTAAAAACTGTTTGTTCCATAAGTCACTGCATAAGAAATCATTTTTCAAGACCAGAACTTGTTGGTTTGAATTAGACAATGAGAGAGAAAAAAAAATTTTTGAAATGTTATTTATGCAATACAGTTCATTAAATTTACTAGATATATATACCCAAGATGTTATTTTATTCACTTCTGATTCTGAATCCACAATAGACAAATTGAGAGTAATGTTAAAAAAAAGAAACAATTGCAGTTAACATGATTTTAATCACAGTTTTTATTCCTGTTGGCTTTAATGTGTCATTAGCTTTTAGTATTTAAACAGTAGCCTCTAAAGGATATAGAATATTTTTCAAATGCCCTTAAAATTGTTTTTGAGTAAAACTTCTGAAAACACATTTATTCACAATGTTCCTAATCCACATCCAGCTGGTGCTAAAAAAACCCAACAAAAAACCAACTCCCAATTAAACTTGCAGAAAATAATTTTCCCAGGACCAATATAAAAAAACAAAACAAAAATGTTTTTTCCCCCATTTCTTTCAGTATAAGACTACATCTGTCTATCATAAAAATTAATTGTAACAAAATAATTTGTTTAATAAACTATAATTGCAAGGTTTGTGTACGCAAGAGAAACAAATGTTCAAATGCATTTACAGAGTTGTCATGAAATATTAATTATGATAAGTTACGGTAGCAGGCTGTTACTACAGTTTATGTTCCATTAGACACTACTACATTCCTGAAACTTCCACAGTTCAGATGGTAATGTCATCTTATAGCCTTCACCAAAAATGAGAAAGATATGCAGAGTAACCAACAAGCAAAGGATGTGACTGGCAAGACTGCAGTAAAGTTTTGCATTCTTCATGGCACCAAAAAAACAAACAAATAACAAAACTGAAGGGAAGGGGTTTATTGGCAGTACCTGAGAGCAAGTTTTTCAAAATTTCCTTGAACTTTTCAAGACTTTTTTTGTGAGTAACAAAAAAAAATAAAGGCCATAGATTCACTGAAATTAATAGACTTTTTAATTTGTATAAGAGCTTGATCAGTTTTCTTGAGCATTATAATTTTAACCATTTATAAAACATGTAGAATATTTCTCATCAGAAATTTCATTCATTAGAGTTTCTTTTAGAAACTAAAAATGGTTGTTTCTATTGAAAAATAGCAGTGAATCAGAAGTGTGTTTTATAATTGGTTGCATTCTTTCAAATTCAGCTTTAAAACATTTATTGAATCATTATTATGGTATAAAGACAAAAGTACTTTACTATATAACAGAATTAGGAAGGATTTCTTGTAAAACACATTTCCTTATAAAAATATCATAAAAGATAGTTTCACTTTTGCCAACTTTATTTCTGGGTGGAAGCTAGTTTTAGTGAATCCTTTGTTATGTACACCTAAGTTTTTCAGTTGTGTGACTGATTCAGATATTCTTATTCCATCACTTTTGCAGTGTTTACAGAAAAACCTTCCTATTGCTGGTAGTGCATTTGTTAATGCTGAAACTTTCTAATGTGTGCTTGATTCCAAACCTTTTCTAGGTTGGTTTACTCTGTGTCAAATATAAATGTTATTTATTATGTTTATGGATGATTTTACACAAACTAAAACAAGTTCACAATGATTTTATACTTTGAATTAAAAATTGTTTAAACTTGAAGAATGTTGAATCTTAGTCAACTGAACAGCAATCAGGGATTGTGCCAGCCTTTTTTCATTAAGGGAAATGTAGGAGGCTAGAGAATAAAATGAGGGAGCTACACTCTGCATTTTGTAGACACATGTAATATAGTATTTAGTAAGTGTATCATTAACAATAATAAGTACTTTTTGTTGGGTGCAGAATCCACATTCACTTACAGCCACATGTAAAATTTGGTTATGCTCCACCTGAAAAGTTAATTAAAGGCATGTTAATGTTTGCTTAAATATTTTGTGATGACATATTTCATACATATTTCTCTGCTGTTGTCTTGAGCCCCTCTTGTGGGCAATGGGCCCTTAGGAAACATCCCCTCTCTTGTTGGAGTGGTGCAGACTACAGGGGAGGCTAAGGCACATTTTGGATGGCTTGAACCCCATCAAACTAAGATATTAGTAATTTAAAGTACTAAAGTTTTAGGTTTATTGAAACTTTTGAAGTGGTGTTATTAGTTGAAAGATTTTAAAATTATTATTAACTTAATCTAGACAAAGTAAAATTTAGATGATTTTGCAGTATTAAAAGAGAAAGGGGAAACACATCTAAACGTGTGGAAACAGTTCATGAAAATTAATGCTGCTAGAAATAGAGAAATATTAGAGGACCTTTTAGAGTTTTATAGTTCTTATGAGGGCTTATTGGAACATTTTATGAGATGTCAGGTCATACCAGTGTACTATGATTTTCATTGTTTCAGTTTTCATAGTATATATCATAAGCAATATTTGTTTTATTGTTGATGTAAGTAATAAGTAAATAAATTTTAAAACAAACACACTTTACATTTGCAGTGCAGCTCTGTTAACTGTATTGGCCATGCCTGTTGTTATGTTCATTATTTTAATGGCTATATTGAATAAAACTTGACTAAATGTTATGGTGAAAATTTAACTTTTAATTTTGATGGTTTAAAGTTTAATTTGTAGCTAGACCTATCTGTAATAATGCTTTGTGGACAATTTATGTGATCTGTTTTTCAAAGTAAGTTAATTGCTATAACAAAGAAATTTAATTAAAATCTATGTTTAATCATAACTTAAATTATTCTTAAAGTAATTAATTTTACTTGATGTTCAACATTTTTCAAATTAATTTCTATAAATGTGTAATACATACACACTTATGGGTAATAAATGCCCATATCCTATCTACTGTTATGTTAACCTGAAGATAACCAAAGAAGGTTGAAACGTTGTTCTGTACTTTATTTTAATTAAAGTTTTAATACCCATACTAGCCATCTTGAGAATACAACACCCAGTATTCTCATCTATATCTTATTCCAACCACCCACTTACAGTATCTTTGTTCCATAAATTTCCTACTTGAGGCTCTCTACAGAAAATCCTGAGGGATTTTTTATAGATATCCTTACCTTTCTCTTTTCCACTTAAGCCTGCACTTTGTCTTCAGTTTTGGCATTATACACATAGTTTATTTTTTGTGGGACCTTATAGGTAAAGATGCAGTTTTGGTTCAGGATAATTTACCCTTGACATATGATGGAGATTTGCATCTGACACCTTTTCTGAGATGTTATGTATTTGATACAGTCCCTGAAACTGTCAAGCTGCAGATAACAACTGCCTCCCAACAATCTGTCTTTTGTAGGTCATTTGTTCTTTTGATTGGGGTACTTCTTCTCATTGCTTTCCTTGATGATGTACCCCTTGTTGTCACTAGTACCATTGACTACCCTGTGTTGTCAGTTCTGGTGGGTCTCAGCTGTTTGAGTTTCTTCCTCATTGATAATCAATGGATGATATGGGTTCGGTTCTGTCAGAATAAATTGTTACCGATTTCATTCCCCACTTTCTGTTTTACCTTGTCTCATTTCCTTTTCTCCTCCTTGAAATCCCATGACGTGCTAGCATCTGTCAGAAGCAGTTTGAGAATTGACTTTGCAGTACACAGTGGAACCATTTCTCCAGCCTTTTGAAGGTTTTATTCTCAACTTCTTGTTGTCTCAAAGAAAACCAGGGATGGAGCCAGTAATCAGTTTCTCTTGCCTCAACCACTTCATCACACTAAATTAGTTCATCATAGTCTTTTTTTCTCCCTGAGATGAGCATTTTCCCCATGGTTGTGGATGATGAAAATAGATGTCTCCAGTGCTTACCTATGCACCACAATAGCACATTAATCTAACCCTTACCTTTGGTTTGTCTGTCTTGGATTCTTTTGTCAGTATTTGTCACACTCTAGTCACTTACTTTGGTACCTCATATTTTTTGTCAAATAGTCTAGGCTTTTGTATTTTATCTCCATGCACTGGAGCTGTGATTTCATTATTACATGAATGACTGGCTTCTTCTGAGCAGGAATCAGATACTCACGCTCACCAACTTCTTTCTGTGGCAGGGTGGTTGGTGAAATTGGTGAAGACATTCTTTCAAATCACTCAATATCTGGTCCATTTGGAGGTATTTTTCAACATAAATATCAATTATGCACTCCTTCACATTTTCATTCAGTGGAACTTTTGGTTCACTGTGCCCTCTCAGCCAAGTTACTTGCAGCTTGAGGATCCTTCTTGGTCATGCTTATATGATATTCCTTCATTGGGCACTCCAAGAATGATGGAACATTGCTTGGGGTCCTCTTTCCACTCTCATTTCCCTTCCTTCTTCCACGTGAAATGACTTGCAATGGTGGCTAGCTAAAGTCCATTTTTTGGTGGATATCCTTCCCCCCATATACAGATCTACATTTTTTCACAGGGGGCATGGGTTAATCACAAGGAAGCTTTAGGCCATTGATCTGTGGTCAAAACCATCTTGAGTGTCAACATCATTGAATTCCTACCCATACATTAGGTATTGCATCACTTTCTTCTCTCTCATCATTATCATTTAAACACTTCTGTGGTGGTTAGACATATGTCAACCACTAAGGGGATAACTGGTCCAAATATCTATGTTTTGTATGTTGGATCTATTATCCTGGGCATATGCACATCACATTTACCTTATAGCATGTCATGTGTTGGGTGCTCTTAGTCGAGTTGCAGACCATTTTTTGCATCCTAACTGGATCTGTCCATTGGAGTGGGTATTAGATCCTTTCATTTTCAGTGATCTTTGCCATTAAGGAAAATCTCTTTAAGTGGATTTCTTTGCCTTGAGCCTCAGTTCTAAGTTTACCCTATTTTGGTCACCTGTACTGGCTTTGGTGGTTTATGCTTTTAGCCAGGCTTGGTTACACAAGTATCATTATGTGTATGCTCACATCTGATTGCTTCATTTGGTAATTTTTCTTGTACACTCCACTTCTTGTTGGGCTCTTCTGATTGCTTCCTGTTGGCCAGCTTAACCTTGGTTTCCAAGGTTACAACAACTGCTCCTATCCCAAACTGTTTCTTTTCCATCTTCTCTCACTTTTCCTGGTTAATCTTGATCCCATATTCTATATCCCAACTTACACATCCTATGTCTTCACACCTGGCTTTTGTCTGGTCTGCTGCAAGGTGATCCTGTTTCACATGTTGAGTCACTTCCTTGTTAGCTAGTTCCATATGACTGTCATTCAGGGAAGTATACCAATGGGAGTGGAAAATCTTCCACTGTTAGTCTACTAATGGGAGTTTTCGTGATGGCAAGCCTGCTTTGGCTCATGTAATAATTTCCTACCCGGCTTTTTGATCATGGATCTTCAGTCTCCTCATTTTACTGGATATTGGACACCCTCATGTCAAACCCTTTATTTTTTCTAGTACTGTAGGGTTTTTACTTCTGTTCTTACCATGCTCATGCATTCTTTCTAGATTCAGAGGCCTCCAATTTATCCTGCCTTTCCAGATCAGAACATTAATGTGGTTTTCCATGTTCTCACTTTTCCTCTGTTTGAACCACTTTCTCTGTGCACCTTGTTTCATCTCTCTCTTAAAACATATTTCCTTCTCTTGCCCTGTGGACATTGATGGTCTGAGTTGATTGCCATTGATGTTTCATGTACCCTTTGTCATCCTACGTATCTTCTCCTTTATTTGGATCATTCCTTTCTTCCAAAGATTTTGTCAGCTTAGGAGGGTTGTTCCTTTTTTTTTTTCTGTATCCCATCTTTACCCTGACAAGATTTGGATAGGCTTTTGTATGGTTAGGACCATTCATAGTTTTATAGCCTGCACTACTACATTTTGGGGTACACATTCTGGACTTTTTATCACATGGCAGTCATCCTCCATTTGTGATTTTTCACCTTCTACCATTACCAGTTGGGCCCACCTTTTAGTCTTATTGGCCTATTCTTCTTTAACTTATTCCTCCCGTACCTTGTTCTAGGTTCCCTTTCATCAGATATAACACCTCACATTTTCCCTCAGTTCTTGTCTTCATCATCTGATGGAGGAGACTCTACAGTTTGGCATGTGGACTATTACCATACATTTATCTCCCACTATCTTCATCATATTGCAGTTTCCTCTTCATCTGGGCTTCATCTACAAACATGAGCAACATGACTAAGAAATACTACTTCTGTGTTGATGAGAGTACATGTTCCTGGTTTTAGTTTCAAGCCTGCTTTCTTTATCATCTGAAATGCCATTCTCAAATTCTTAGCTGCAACCAAACACCAAAACATTGTAGGTGTAAACCAGGCATGACATCTATTTATATTGCAGCCTCATCAGTCTGAGCTTCATTATCCTTTCAGAAGTGGAGGGTGTCTCACATGAGTTGAATTGCATGATATTAAATTCATACAAACCATCTCTCATGCCAAAAGCACTCTTAGATTTGCTTTCATCATCTAGCTCAACTTGCCAGATCTAAACTGTTGATTCACCAAAAATTTTCCTCTGCACCCAGACATTCATTATTTCATGACAAGGGAAAGGCATGAACACTATTTCACCTTTCTAAAATCAACACAGAGTCGTTGTATATCTTCCTTCTAGACAGTCATTACTGTAGAGGACTAAGTGGTCTTGAAGGTTATATAACTCATTCCTTCAGTATGTATTTTATCTTAATGTTGACTTACATACCTAGGACTGCATAGAAGCTAGTGCATAAGTACTTGATTGGGTGAACGTCACCTTTATCTGTGTTGTGGCAGGTCACTGTCACTTGACCTAACCAGCTGTTTGGCCTCAGAAATATGTTATTATACTCAATCAACAATTTGCTGGGTTGCTTTTGTTGTATAGGGTCTACAATGATTGCACAATCTTCAACCATTTATTTCAAAGTGTCTTTAACCACGTGCTTGCATTTATCCACAGTGTAACAAACACAAAGTTAGCCTTTGATTCTTTTACTTTGCTTAACATGCCTGTGACTATTCAATTGTAAACCTGATTGTCCATAATTATAAAAGAACACCAGGACTTGATCCTTTCTCAGACAGCCTGAGCTGTTGCTACATGTTCTTTGAACAGAAAACAGTTAATTTCATCAATAGAAAGGCATGGAAAACTGCTTTTATGTATGAAGGTACAGTTATTTCTCCACTACTTACACTCCTAGGCTTAATCTAGTTCACATTAGAAAACATAACCAATGAAAATCAGTTGCACAGGCAAAACAGAATGATAATTTCTATAGTACATCCATCCTGAGAATTTTAATGTCAGATCTGAGGTTAGAGCTTTGCATGAACCTAACCTTAGATTAGGTGTAGTATAAAACTTTTATTGAATAGGTGTTATTGTTTTAAAAGTAATTGTTATATTTTTTTGTAACTTTGTAATTGAATTGAATAACAAAATGTAGAAACAATGCCTGAAAAATTATATTATGCCATATTAGATCTCAGTTTAACTTTCTCAGCATATTAACTTGCTGTATGACTGTAAAAGGCATTTATAGAGTTAGAATGACAACACTGTTTGAAAACATTAGTTTTTTATTAAAGAAAAACAAAACTTTTGTAAATATGTATTGAGACACATTTTCCACTTTGTATAATGATTGTTGCATTTATTGTCATTTGTAATTAGTGAATAAGTAAAAAAAGATTTTTTTTCTACTTCAGTATGCTGCATCTGAAAAAGGAAAAAGCTAAAAGTGGAAATGTTGGGCAAAACAGTAAGATGTTTTTCTGAAGACCATAGGGCATATTATTATTAGTTGTTCAATAATTCAGGTTAACTGTAAAGACCATGGGGCATGTTATTGTTAGTTGCTCAGTAATTCAGATCAACTAATAATGAAACAATAATATTTAATACTTCATGTGTAATAATATTAGCATTTTAATGCATTTAATGAGTGTTTTTGGTTGCTATGTCTGCTAGGTGTAAATGCAGAAAGTTTAATAGTAAAAATAAAATATATTTTAGTATGTAATTTATGAAGCATATTTAACATTTTAGTTGCCAGGTGGCTTGTGCTGATGAGGTTTCATTTTTGCAATTTTTTACTAATGAACTGATTCAAAGTTTTATAAGCTAATTGGAAAAGCTCAGAAGTTAATTATGTAAATTGATTGGAACTGAGTGATTAACTTAATTAATTGATATAAATAATAATGTAAAATAATTCAAATTACAGTTAAATTATTAATGTCAGGAACTAATCAGTTAATATCAAAATGAGTTCTGATTATTACTGTTTTCAATTATTCAAGCTATCAAAGTAAACAAAATTTTTCTGCTATCAGTTTTCATTATTATTTTCATTAGCTAATTTAAGGCTGATCTACTTAATTGATTAGTACAACAGTGATGAAAATGATTAACTTATTGAGATTAATGTTTCCAGTTACAATTATTTTTGGTTATGACAACATTACATAGTTTCATGTTAGAAAAAGTATTAGTTCATTATAATCAATTATGAAATTCCACAGTTGTCTAGCTTTTAAAATTTACTAATCAAAAGCCAGGGAAGAGAACTTTATTTTATTTCAACCATTAATAAGTATAAAAAGGCCTGTCACTTTAATTCACTTTAATATATATGGTGTATTCCTGATGATATGAGACTCACTTGCATGTGTTGCATAGTTAATGATGCAAATTGTTTTTAATTCTTAGTGGTTTTGTTGTTGACAGAGCATATGTTTATTTATTGTAATAGTTTGGTGTGAAGTTAAATCTACAACATTATTTGTTATTTTGGTTGTTCATATCTACTTCGGTTTGTATGGTTTTTCTTACAACCTGCAGTTCAGAGGCTTAAGTTTAGAACTGATATTATTTCTTACTGTTAATAATTACATGCTGTTTTGTAACTCGACAGAAATAATCTTGATTTTTATTCATTGCTACTTTTAATCGCTTTGCTATTACTACTACTGTTGTTAAAGTAATTGCATGTGCTGTATGATTTTCTAGTTTTTGATAATGCTAGAAGTGAAACCTGAATTTCTTGATTAAATTACAAAATTAGTTTTCAAATGGTAAAGTGTATTACATATATATGACTAATTGGAAAAAATAATGTAATCTGTTATATAATCTTAATTATATGTTACTTTATGTCTATATATTGTACATCATATCTTGATATATAAAGTATTTATTCCTGCTCTCGTGTCCATTTATAATGCAGTCTGAACACATACAAAGTAACATTACTCATACTTGGAAAAAATTCTTTCATGAAAAATATAAATAAATAAACCCATGATATCATACCAGACACCTGTATATTCATTACTTTAAGTATATGTTAAAAAGACTTAACATTTGTTAAATTTGAGACATTAACTTAGATACTCAAAGCTCTGAGTACTTGTTTGGTATTCTAAAGTACACTGATTAACCTTGAAAACAAAAAACATAAAACTAAATATAAATGTTTGAGTGATAGAATTTAAGACAGATGCCAAATACAATGTATAAATAAAGTGAAAAGTTCTAAGATTTGAAGCAATCGAAGATAAACAATGAAGTTGGAAAACAACTTGAATGGTAATAAAGAAAACTCTCATATGTGATAAAATATTTTTCATTATGTATTCAAACCATCTCCAAACATCATTATTTAAGAGTAGATTCTTTTGAATCAAAATTAAATGAGAACACAACATCTTTAGAGGGCTATTTTCAAAGTCTCTAAATGAAGAAAACTCTTTACCCCCAAAAATGTGAAACAGCATTTGTCATTTGTCCATAATTTTCCATACTTGCTTCTTTCACATGACTTACTGCACATTTGTACACACTGCTTTATTTCCAAAATTGAGATTTCCAAGTTGCATTAATGATGGAAAATATTTTATTACACAGTTGTCAGAAGTTGGTGTGAAGTCATTTCAGAGGTAGACACCATTTCAAATTCACTTTAATCCTAAAATTCAAATCACTTTGATGTTCCTTTGACACAGTAAAAACTATAGTACCAATGCTTGGATGTGTTGGAGAACCTGAGAGAGTTGAGATAATAAAATATATATTACAAATAGTAATGATGTAAAGCACACTAAAGATGTGGTTAAGCAGAGTCAGAATAGAATTAATTATGAGACATATCAGAACTGAATTCAAGTGAAAAAAAGTGGAGTTGATCAACCTTATACAAGGATTGGTTATAGAGACAAGCAGTACTGAGATATTTCTCTCAGAAGAGTGTCTCTTTTGCCTAGATGCTCATTAGTATGCCCAAAAATGGGGTAAATTATGATGACAATGTATTTACAGGTGGTACAGTAAACAGGTAAGAAAAATTCTGTGTCCCATTCTTATTGTAGAAGGTGTACACAGTCAATAGTTGTGAATATCTAAAGAAAGGTCATTGAATGTTGAAACCAGTCAAATCAGTGTATGCTTGGGGAAAAGTGAGAAAAGGCTCAAACTTTCCAATAGATGGAGTTTAACAACCAGTAGACAGCATCAAAAATAAAACATGAAACAATAATTAAACATATAATGTTCATTGTTTCCCATTCTAGGTAGAACTATGAGATTTATATTGTAAACTTCCATCTTATATTGGATATCACTTAGTCATGTAAGGATGTTTGAACAGAACCTACTGAGGCATTTTCAGGTGTCATCCTCTGTCTACTTCCAGAGGGCATCACCTTTTCATATATTACCAGTGCAGAGAGTGGAAATGTATCTGGGACAAACATAAATGTTAAGGACTGTGTGAGGGCTCCAATCTGATAAATACCTGTAAATATTTATTATTTCTTTACAGAAGGAGAAACTACAAATTTTGCATATATGGTAAATGCATTGTACATAAGAATCCTGTTTAGAATAAACAATGAATGTAGAATCTCCAAAAATATATTTTTTTTCTTCTTACATCTAATAACTTCTTAATCCCAAATATGAAAATTTATATTGAAAGTGTGTAGGACACCAGTAGCTATTTTGACTACATGTGTGAAAAATATAAAGAGCTCAAATCGTACTGAAAGAGAAGTGATAAACAAGTTGCCAATGGCGAAAGTGAAAAAAAATATTAAGAATGTGGATAATTCAGGAAAGGTGGATAAGCATCTTTGATATTTACATTTGCTGTTCTGAAACTATAATAAAGAATTGTCAGTAAAACCCTATCGTATTTATCTTAAAGAGATGAATGTTCAAATAATGAGTAAAGTAGGAAATGTTTATTAGTAGTCTTCAATCTCCTGATTATTTTGGTACTAAAAATAGATGAATAAAAGCCTAGAGTGGCATAGTGTGCTGCTTTAAAGCCCCTTTTTGCAATAGGTGTGAACCTACCTAATACAAAATTCTGAAAACAAACTGGATTGGACAGAAGAGGAAAAGAAACTGAGTTATCAAAAGTGGAAGAGGAAAATGAAATTAGATAAAAAAAACAACAACTGAAAAACTTTATGAAATTAATGGTTTCAAAACCAAAGGCTCCACAGATCAATAGAAGATCCTGAATGGCCTTTCAAAAAACATATTAGGAGCTGCTCTGCAAGAAAGTCATTGTAAGGTTTGAGAAGGCCCATCTCACATCTGGGAAACTCAGAAGGAGTGAAAGTAACAAGACATAAAAGGCTGAAAAGTGGGTAATGCAGAAGGATGGCTATTATTAACTGGACATTGTAGGATGGCCACAAAAAGTAACATGCAAAGCTAGAATCCTATCAGCTCCTGCTTACCAGCTTGTAATTGAGAAATTAATTCAGGAGAAATACTGGTGAAAAAATAGAACAGCATTTCAAAAGTTCTATAAGGATGCAAATCTTTTATAAAGTATTTCAAAAGAAACACTTGCCATATGGAATCCGAGACTATGTCAGTAAGAGCTGCAGAAAGAGAAATGTGTAAAATAGCCACTTTCTGCTGCTAAAATGAACTGAGAGAACTAGAGCTAATAATTGTGCTTATGAAAAGAGTAATTAATCTTAATTAACAGCATATGTGAGAATACTTACAAGAGCAGTGTGGAAGATCTACAAAATTCAATCTTACATTTTGTAAGTCAGACACAATATTTTGGAATTGCACTGATTTTTGAAAGCATCAACCATCCCTGAATGTATGGAGAAGGAGAAAGAAGTAAAATGTTTCAAGATGTAATATTGTAGCAGATCATTAAACCTCCAGTTGTAATGGGAATGTGTTGAAGATTTAAAATGTATCATACGTTGGAAATGAGAAAGCTCCATTGAAATTTCATCAGGATGGGGATAGGTTGTCAAATCCTGTTCATTAAAAATGGAAAACCTGTGCAAAAGAAATGTCTTGTTTACGAAAAGAGGAAGAGAGCTAACATCCTCCACAAATCCCTTAGACTTACCTGGGACACCAACTCAAGGCTTGGCATTGATGTCTTGAAAGCATTGGTCAATAAAGACTAACAGTACACCACATGATCCTCCTGCATAAAAAGGGGAGACTGGAAGTAAAATTCTCAAAAGAAGCAAAATAATTTTTGTTATTGAAATAACTCAAAATTAGTTCTGTAAAAGAGAGCACAGAGTGTGAACAGCATGACTTTAACCAACAAAATAATGATCATGGAAGAAAATTGGAAATTTTAAGATCTCTTGATACATGAGCAAATAAGTTACATTAAGATTAGAGTTTGGAGAGCTAGGAGTAAGTGACACATACTTTGCATTGAGTTAAGAACATTCGGAACATTAAAGTCTTGTGGGTGTTGATGGTGTGAGAATAAAGTTAAAGCAGAAAGATTATCAGTATTTCATAGGTAAGTCTACCAAATGTAAAGTATATAATTAAGCAGCAGTCTCTTCTGAAGGAAATCCTTGTGTAGCATAAAAGGTGAAGGACCTATAACAGTGAGTAGCCAAGGGAAAAACAAATTAGTTGCATTCCAGAAATATTTCTTGTTATTAAACCTATAAATTCATGATGGTAGAAAAACATATAGGATTAAAAAGAAAATTAACATAAAAATACAAGATGCTATAATCTAAGTACTTTAGAAATATAAACTCAGATGTGTATATTTGTGAAATTTTGAAAACTAGGCAAATAATAAACATCCACTTGTCTAAACTACAAGAAAGTTTATACTTTGCTTATTTCATTTGTTTCTTTCCCAAGTGAGAATTAATAGTAAAATAATTTGTATAAAATTAAAACTGAATATTCAGTTGAAAAAATCTCTATAATACTATTTTTCTTAGTCAGTTATTTCAGTGTGATTTTATGGAAGTAGAAACTGTAGCCCTTGTGTAGCTTTGTGCATAATAACAAAACAAACAAAAACATGATTTTATAAGCTATAATGAAACTGAATTAACATCATATACTAGTTTATGCTAGTACATAGTAGATAAAATGCTGAATATTGTACTCTTTGGTATGATTACTTTAGTTGTGCACTTCAGTATTTCTTTGTTTATGAGGTATGTGTCTTAGTCAGGTGCATAGATCCTGGGGGGATGGGGGTATACACCCCCTTCATTTTAGGTGGGAGGTATGGTGCATACAATTATTCCCCCCTACAGTTTGGCCTGTTGGATTGTTTTATTGCATCACAGGCCTACAAATTGTGTGTTTGTTCTTGTGATTCTCGTGTTATTACCAATCAAATTACATAATTAGGCTTAGATGTAGGCTTTTTCAGTAGCTGAAATGTACATCTTTAATACAGGCGTGCTTATAAGCTTTTAGATCTAAGCGATAGTTTGTAAGTGTTAGTCAGTAGGCCTAAGTATACATGCAAGTATCGTGGCAACAAGATTACTCTGTGACTGCATGTTTACAGATTTCAGGTTCATGTAATCAGAGATTACCAATTTGCAAATTGAACAGTCCACATAAGTTGTTACAAAAATCATCCCCTCCATCGGGTGTAAAAAATCTATGCCCCTAGTCTTAGTGAATTAAATTAAATAAAAAAATGATTAGTTAAAAATTGGTTTATCTGTTGTTTATAGTGTATGTAAAGTTTTGCATTTTTTTTCAGTTTTATGCTTAGTGTCTTTTTGGGTAAGAATTAAAGTTTCAAAAAAAAATTAAGAACCTATATGTTGCAGAACATTTTGACTGTTTAATAAAAATTTGCTGATTTGGCCAGAATATTCAAATCTTAACAAAACATGAGTGGTTTTTAAAGTTCCAGGACAATGTTTCACCTCCATGATCACTTGATCTCACTTTAAAATAAATTAACTTTTGATGTTACATTCCTATTAATAAATACAGATTTTTGCAGAAATTTGGCATTACTTTGATAAAGCATAAGATCTACATTTAATGAAAATTATAACTGTAAGACTTGAATGTGATAATGAAATGAAGCTAACCAACAAAATTTCTCTAATTTTTATAGATACTCGAGAAGTTTTTTTGAACAATGTTTCAGTTTTGAGCAGGTGCTTTAAGTTTTTCTTCACATGAATTGAATTGTCATATTTTTTATTTTGTGTTCAGGTAAAATTGTTTTTGTTTTTGTACAAGTATGTCCTTTGTATTTTTCAGTCATTTGTTCAAAGTTTTTAATCTCTTGTATTTGACTGAAAAATATGTTTGACAATTGTTTTATTGACATAGAATCATTTCTCTCTAATGAAACAGCAGTTTTATGCAACAAAGTGCCAAAGTTTTTACAATGACGTGCAATTTCTTATTTTGACAAAATACAAACTGTAATTACCAAATTACCTAACTAATTAGATTCTTACTTGGAAACAAACACTCTTTTGAAGTAATATTCCTGACATAATTAAGTTCTCACTTTGAAACATATAAACCTAAAATTACAAACAAACAAACTTTTAAGATGTCTTCAAATACGTAATAAATAAATAAGTACAAAGGAAGACTATATAAAAATATTTTAGTGAGACATTGTCTTACTTTCTCCAAAACCTGGTGAAACATTGTATATATCTTGGCTTTTAAATCCTAAATATAACTTTAAGAGAAACCTTTGGTAATTTGTATGATTGTTTATTAACAAAAAATAACTATCACCCTTTTTCTTTTAAATTAGAAATGGTAGAATTATGTTTAAATTTAAAAAAAAAAATGAACAGCTATACTGAATGTTGTGTGTTTGTTTTTAAAAGATAACTTCACTCTGATATGTTCTTTGTCAAAAATGCATGTGTTTTTGCTTTCAGAAACACAAACTGTGATCCATAACAGTAAGAGGTTTCCAAGCTGTGTTTCTCGAACCATATGTGGATTCCATGCTCCCTTCATGTGAGCCATGGAAAGGTTTCTTAAGGAAAGGAAGAAAATGTAGATTATGGAACAAGTCAAACACTTAAAAGATCAGCCATATGAGCAGGATAGTATATATAAATTAGATGGAAAAATGATTAAAACTGTACATTATGTGGCATTTAAGTTTGAGTGAAAAAATGTATTATTTACTTGTGAGTTTCCATGCATTGTAAGATAATGACCTAAGTGCTGGTTTTTTTACAAAAAAAGAAGAACACTTGTTGGAGGTTTTTTACAATGGAACATTAAGGTAAGAGACTAAAAAAATTCTTCAATCAGAGTGTTGGAACTAGAGGTCTGAAAATTACTTAGAACTTGCAGACAGAGCAGTTCATTATCTGATGTCATTTGCTACTACCTACCTGTGAATTGCAGAAACAGGATGAATGCTGAATCTTACTCAAGACTGAATATGATGAGTATTACAACAAGCGTCATTACACAACTTTGTACACAAAGACAGGTTAATTCATCATAGAAAGAAATGTCAAATTTTTGGTTAATGTTACTATTATAGTGATTTTTATGCACTTATTTTGTTTTGTTAGATAAACAACACTTATTATGTGTTTTTAATACTCCTTCTTCCCACTAATATCACAAAATTAAAGTGGTTCACAGGCAAAAGAGCTTGGGAAACACTGATTCCTAAAATTTGTATTCTGTAGTAAGTACTAAAATAATGTGATTCTAATCACCAAATTGCTGCTATTTAAAACATCTAATTTCTCTTCTATAAATACAAAGTATGGTATTTGTACGTTTATATCTGTGCACAACTAATAACCAAAAGATTCTAACTGTTTCTATTCAGCTCATACAATAATTGATACTACATTCACATTTTCCACTTTAGTAAAGTAAGAGTACATTAATTAAATATCTTCTGTATTCTGTCAAGCATCATAGTTAAGTTTCTGGTATTTTATTTATTTTGATAACAGTATCAATTCTAAAGTCCTATTTGGTTCAGTGATAAGTTTGAGAACTTATTATGCTAAATATCTGTATTAAATACCTATGATTTGGCAAAGTGTAGGTGACTCTTTTGTACACTTGCATCTAAAAAATGAATAGAAATTAATTCTTAATTTTTTTCAGGTCCATTTGGATTGTTTGCTAGAGCTCATTCCAGTTCTTCTGCAATACTCAAAAAACCACTCCACCATTCAGGCAGTGAATTGACCTTCGTGTTTATAAAATATTATGTATACATAATGTTTCGTCAAGAAGCACTTGGCACTGACAGCAAGAAAGTTTTTTAACTTATGAACTAATGTGAACAACACAAATATGAAAGTGGTTTGCAGTATTGTTTTTGCTAGACTTATATAATATGATATTTAAAAAGAACTATGAGATGAAGAAAATGTAAATATTGTTTATTTTCTTTAGAAAAAACAACTTTTAGCTTTGTAGAACTTAAACTTTATGAATCTTGTGAAACTCCTCCAAAATAACAAAAAATATCAAGCACTGTTTCTTTTAAGGATTTTCTTAATCTTCTGTATATGTAAAGACAGTCAATGTTTTTCATTTTTTGTGACTTTATTTATGAAAGATGAATTTTGGAAGAACATTGCATTGGTAATATTACAATGTAAATCAAAACTTACTTTCAGTTAATTTGATGATGTTTCAAAGAATGATGGGAGACCTTTTATTTTGTTCTATATCAACAATGTGATTTGGAATTTTAGGAATTGTGATTTTTATTTTCAGATCACATTTTTTAATATGATTCTATATTTGGTTGTAATTTGTTATTTTTCAGAAAATATTTTCATCCTTTTTATTTATTTATTTTATTAAGATGTTTGAAATTGTCTTATTTTTAAACTGTTGGTGAATTAGGTTGTTTAAACAACATTAAAGATTGAGGAAGCTTAGCCTAATTTTAATAGGTGAAGATCAAAAATTAATAGTTAAGAGAAAAGATCCTGTGTGATTCTTCAACTGTCAGTTACAAAATAGTTTCAAAATACTTCAGCTCAGATGTCCATTAGAAAACATTTCATTTGGCTTCAACCTTAAATAAGTTTTTTTTCTGTTCTGAACAAGTTGAATTCCATTCACCTGGGTTTCCAAGGTAATCTAAACATTTAGTTAGCACCAGGTGTTAAATATCCAAGGGAAATTTCAAATAATTTCCAGTTAAATGCTTTCTGACAAATTACAAATTCTGATGCTAACATAATAGGTAATTCCCTTTCCAATAATTTATTTCTTTATATGTTTTCCATTTTTTATAACATGGTAGTAGTATTTATCTAGACTTAAGCTACCACGTACATGTAACACTAACTTTTTACTTTGAAGTAAGATTGAAAGAAGTGAAATAGATTATTATATTATGAAAGCTTTAAAGCTACAACTTTTGTTCAGAGCTTCAAGAGGTTTTAAAACAGTTTATTAAACACTTTCATTGTGAAGTACTGTCTGTAATGTACTGTTTGTATATATGTGTGTTTTTGGTGTTTAAATTATGCTGATATACATTTCTGTTACATGGAAATGGATATGGTGTATTAGTAATAATAGAAATTCTGGTTTTGGTAATGGTTTAAACTGAATAATTTCTTCCTTTTGTCTTATCATTTTCTCCAGTAATTGTCAAGTTCACAGCTATTTACTGTATGTTAGGAAAATACAACAATATAATTGTAGTTCAAAAAGTAAATGCAGCTGAGAAACTAGAAAAACCTAGTTTGGTATTCTTGGCTTTGTTAATGAAACAACTAAATATTAACTGATCAGTTTTAGTTGAGAGTATATGAACTTAATGGTTATAAGATATCAATCTAGCTCAAAGAACTGAGCTTTACAAAAAGTCATTATCTGTATCAATTGAATCCAGTTTAATATTTTATTTTTATTTTGTTTTAAATTATACTAAAAATGTTTAACATTTTATTTGGTGTTAATGATTTAATTCAAAGGAAGTTTGTTCATTATTTAATATACATTATGTAGTGTATTTATGTTCACTAACTAGATAAAATAACACTAGTTGTTAAAGTAACATAACTTTTTATATTATTCTAGGGTATATTGTGTCCAGACATCTTACTTTAGAAGAGAGCAGGTATTTAAAGGGAAAAAAATGTTTCAAGGAAAGCAGAAGTTCCGTGGTTGGAATACTGCAGTTTTCCTGTGATGTGTGCCAAAAGTTGTTTAAACGAAAGTGGATGGTTGACAGACACAAGTACATGGTTCACCAGAATGCTGCCTGGGGTTTCCGTTGTGAAATCTGCTCTAAACCATTTAGCTGGAAGATTAGTCTAGCTAAACACAAAAGATTTGTACATCATGTGATGGATTTTTGAAAAGATTGGTTTAATACAGTCTCTTTTGTTTTTTTTTCTTTTATTATATTATAATTGCAAATTAGGCTTCTCAGGAAGTAATAAGTGATTTGAGCTCAATGTTCACCAGTTTTCTAGTATAGAAATTAAATGAATTATTTTTATCATAATTCAAAATAGTATTACTTAATAGCGTAAAACATTTTTTGAAGCTATCTCTTTCTTAGTTGTGTTTTTTACATAAATTGTATTTATTGTAAGATTTAATTTTTTTGTTGTAAATTGAATTAACTCTGCTTTTTACTTTATTTGCTGATGCAGTGATATAGTTCTGAATGTATGATATTTGGCTTTGTTTTTCATACATGTATATCTGATATTTCTTTTATTAAAAAGAAAATGTAGAATAAGCATTTGAAGATTCTGGATTCTTCTCTTTTTATTCAAATGGAAATATAATAATATATTTAAATCAGTACTTTTATTTATATTAATTTAAGGAATAATTAAATTTTCTGTGGGTCACCTCAGTTTTTATTATGTTATTGGGTTGTTTAAATAGAACTTTGATGTTTGGTTAAAACACAATGTTAGAAATCTGAATAGAACATAGAACCTCTAATTTTAGTTTTAGGGACCATGAGTATTATTAGAGGATGGAAAATACTATGTATTAATATTAGGAAATCACATACTAGGTTTTCAAATAAAGATAATAATGAATGCTCATATAAATCAACTCAATTCTCAAATAATTATTATCATCAATGCTCCTATAAATCAGTAAAGTAAATCTCAAACCTTTATGATCGTATTACTTACACAACTGAATTTTTGTTACTGTGAAAATATACTAAGTATTGAGGTCGCTTTTTCTGTTAATTATATTTTTATTGTCTAATACTGTAATTTAATAGTGATTAAAAAAGTAGTATTCATTGGAAAATAAAGGTGATAGTACAGAATTGTACTTTCAACTTCAATATGAAAAGCTAACTGGTGTATTAAAATATTAGTAAAACATATCTAAAGAAGACGCTTTTTAATGACCAAAACTTAGGTCTTGAATAGAGAGGATTTTATGAAATTTGTTCATAAATAAATTAGTTTCTATGCCACTAATAACTGTATCTGTTACTGAATTGATATTAATCCATTATAAAGTGAGAACTGGATGACTACTGGGATAAGTTGTTCCACTATTTGGTTACATCCAACTACTTTATTATTCTTATATGAGATACAGATAATTGGAATAATCAAACATAGTAATAAATGGAAAAAATTATTTTGATTATGTTATTGGCTCCTTCACCACACTTCATTGTAATATCAATTTCTAGATGATTAGTGGAAGCTGCTAATCAATTAATTGTTGGGCTGATTAATAGAATAATTTCAACAATATCCATTTATGGAAATGAAAGATTAGTGATTGAGATAAAATAATTTTTGTTAGGGTGATCATGTAGTGGAAAGATTGCTGTATGAAAGGGCATATTGCTACCTTGCTTTCTGGGCCCCCAAATTGTATTGTAAAATATAATGTATGTACTATGTGACACATGTGCTGTTCATGTATGAGCTAAAACACTCGCTGGTTGTAGGATCACTGACTAAATAAAAGGAAGTCACATTTTTGATATCTGAGCTGTCAGGTGGCACTTCATGGTATAACGTATACCTTACATTGAATTATTTCCACCTGATTAACCTCCTGCTGGAATTGTCACTTGGTCATGCCAACAGTGGATGAAGGTGTTTTGAATCCCTTGCTTCCTCAGCCCAAGAGTGATGATGTATGATGTCACATATATACTACATGGTACAATTACTGCTTCTGTGTAAGTCAGGACAGCTAAAGCTAATTGATGTAATAACAAGATTTTGCACAACTGAAGATGGTAACTAGTGGTGGAAACACTCATTTGTAAGGAAGTAACATTCTTTACATTCCAGTATGTCAGGTGATAAATGAATTATGATACATGAATTACATTCTAAAATTGTTCTTTCATACCAATGTAGGATGATTGTGTGAAAAACTAGTGCCTGAAAGGGTGTTGATATCTCTTGCTTTCCTTGCATCAGAGTGATATTCCTTGTAAAAAATATCAATGTCACCAGAGTAGCAGCAGGCTTAAGGAAAGGACTTGGCAGTATTCTTACTTATATGTGATTCCTCAATGTTCAGTGAGGAGATTGTGCTGTACCTTTAAGCAGAATGAATTGGATGACTTCTTTAGAATAAGTTTTATTTTGCTGGAATTACCTATGAATACTTTCCTGTAAAGCTAGTGCAACATTAGTGGATCTACTTATGTTAAGTGATACAATGACTTGATAATCTGTGGTTAGCAGTTGTTACAAACAGTTAATGCCCAGTGTATTTAGCTCGTCTTGACAATGGTATGTATTGATATAAAAGGTAGAGACAGAGTAAATAATGTTTCTTAAGAATGGAATTTTGGCTGAATTATCTAGTTCAGTTCAATTTCACCGAGAAATATTTATTTTGTTCAAGTGTGTAATACATTGTTCATTTACATCATTCACAAGATGGCAGCACATTACTGAATCATGACTACTGTTACGTAGGTTACCATGCCTGAAGTAATCTGTTACAAAAGCTGCTTATTTACATGACGATGCACAGAAGCAGTATACTCGCACATATGTAGACAAACATTTGTGATTATGTGTGTGCATTATGTGGTATTCATGTATGAAATTACACCCAAATTATTCATAAGTGTCATTCAACACTAAAGAATTTAATCACTAAAAATATGACAAGAGAACAAACTTGAGTCAGAATATTAAGAGTTTGATCCAAATATAGGTTAGTTATAAAGTTAATTAGCACTGGTCTGTATCGTAGTATCTTCTAAATAGTGAGCTGTTGTTTTTGTTTATGTTTGTTCAGATATTACACTTTTGAAACACTTGTTAGATTGAATCTTCTGGAAACAGATATAAATAACGAAGGGTTCATAGCAGGTGTTGGCTAGTAGAGTTTCAACCGTGGAACCAAAGTCTAAGTGAATGAGGTGAAACTATCTGTGGAAAGTGAAATTCATAAACAGTGCAAGTGGCAGAATGAACTTAAACTTGGTGTACACACTTGTTTAATTATAACAAGATATTTGTATCATGTGGATCAAAACGCTCCCTGTATACCTGGCTTTCTGAATAATATCCAATCATTTATACAACAGAAGTCCCAGTTATTGCACATGAAAATATGAACTATGCAGTAGTACTGAAGGCAAAGATTAACATCTGTTGAAATTATCTTCTATGTTTAACTTGTGTCTGAAAGAAGTAGAAAAGGACACTAGATGTTGAAGTCAATGAATTTTCATGGCTGGAATAACAAGATCAGTGTTTGATCTAACGTTGGTTACTTGTGTGGTTAACTACATTGCAGTCTCACCCCTCTTTTATTATTCTACTGGACACAGGCTCTGTCATTACTTAAACCAGATAGTGTTGGGGCTGTAGAATAGATGTGGATTTACATCACTATCATGACCACCTTATAAGAGCACAGATAGTTGAGGTTAAACTCAAAACCTGAGGATACCTTCATCACTTGAGCTAGCTGTCTGTGGGTAGTGGAGATCATGTTCTTCAGGTAAGTTAAGTGCAAGCAGTATGTTTCAAAATTTACAAAATTTCAAATCACTTCCTCACAAAAACTCTAAATGGTTCTTCAGAGATTCTGACTGGTCCACTCCAAGAACAACTACACATATACAGATGTGTGTGCTTGTCTGTTAATTTCATTTTATCAGTTGCAGATGTAAATTTCATGAAGTAAGACACAGTTGCAAGTATCTGTCTGGATATATGTGTTTAACAATAAATGAAAATAACAGTTTCTGGTTATGTCATTCTTAGAATATGTTACTACATAATCTTTATAATAATTGAGATAAACATAAAAATAATGTGCCTTCAGATTATTATTGTAATACTAACCAAAATGTATTTCTCACACTTTGTTTGGATAAATCCCATCATTTACATGTTTCAGGAAGTTTTTTTTTTTTCCATTTCAGACATCATACAGATTTCTCATGATATCTAAAAATATGCCAGGAATCTCCAGAAAGCTACAGGTTTCATTTGAGTGATCGAAGTAAAGAAGATTCTTTCACATGATTAAAACACAACCTGGAGTGAAGGGAAAAAGTATAGAAATTCACCTTGATGACAAAGTAAAAATTGGAAAATATTTAAAGTTCTAATTGACTCTGTTGGGCCAATTAAACTGGTTTTGGTTAAAAACAACTAAAGAGTGTAAATATTGGACTCTGGTGAGTGTACTTAAGTCTTAACTTAACTATAGGTGTATTTTTGTTTTTCAAACTTTCTGTGACATGGTATTTTAGTAATTATTCTGTCATATCTTTAATCCACACTAGTGACCAAGTTTCATGGACCAGTTGGAATTTTTTAACCTTTTATTTTAAATACAGATGTTTTCAAGATCAAACTCAACACCCTTGATTTTACATTCTGTCTGTTGATGTTTTTTTCTCTTGTTGTTGTTCAACCCCAACACTATTAAAGGAGTCATGGAAGAAGCCATTGATGAGAAATTTCTGTTTGATTTTAACAATGCTTTAGAGTTTCAAATGCTGAATTCTATATCTGTATCTGGCCTGAAGTTTATGCCTTTTGAGCCAGTATATGAAGACACGTTGCTGTATGATGGTTCTGATATGCATGCTGTGGAAACTGTGAAGATAGGAGTAACCCTAAAAAAAACCTAATGTGACACCAATCATCTTATCACTGGAAGTACTAATAACAGAGCCAGTGACTGTGGGTTCTATCAAATCCACGATACCTAGTGATTCAGTCATTCTGACAATGACTCCTATGAATGACCCACCACCTATTAGAAAAAAAGATGAGAAACTAGAAATTAAAAAATATGGAAAAGTAACTGTAGATCTAGATCTGAACCTAATTTGCCAAATAAGGAGGATTATAATTATATGCCAGTATAATGCCAGGATTCTTCTCCAGTAAACCTGATGAACATGCACAACTGTTTTATTCAGGAAAAACATCACACATGCTGGATTACTTCATTAAGAAACAAGTAGTATGCTCCTTAGACCTGAATCCACTACAAATTTTCACTCCAAGTAGCAGCCACTACTGTGGCTACATTGGGTTTGGTTTTTGGCAGCTACAATAACAGTGATCACAATGTCTGCTTCCACCATGTGCACTAGAGAATCTACTTCAGGAAAAATGACGGTAATTCCATTAACAGCTCTGGAGGTAAAACAAAGGGGGTGGAGCTTCCCAAAGACTCTTTTGCCCAAGGTAAAGAAGCAGATCACACTAACCAGGTAGCAATTTGGAAATGAACACTTTTAGGAATAGCCAGCCATGGGGACATTGGCCTCTGGGCAATTTAAAATTGCAAGGAAGGCTATCTGATAAAGAGTAGAGGTCTGGCAACAAGGTTTGAGGACAAAGTACATAATCTCTGTGAGGATCTGGTGAATGCTTAGAAGGTATGCTGACTCTTTTTAAGAAGTTACTGTCAAGCCTCCTTTAAATTTAGTAAATACAACATCTCTCCTAACTTGTGTGTAAGATCAGTGAATCATGAATATACATTTATTTATTAAATAGTGTGTTTTTGTTTCATTGTTACTTAGTATACGTATGATCAAGATTTGTTGGTACAGTTTAGATATGTATATTTTTATAATGTTTAGGTTTAAGGTTTCCATATATCAATATATGTAATTAAGATGTAGATACATATTTTTAATTAAAGGTTTTATGATTACTTACATTGTGTCTAAATGTATCTTTGTAAGTTTAGTGTTGCACATGTTTTATTAATGTTTACAGGTTTGATTTTGCTCTTCAGGTGCTTAGGTTTAAAAAAAAATATTGTGTGCTTTAATTTCATATTTTTGTCTGTTTTTCTTTGTTATGTATTTTTTTATTTTTCATTATGTGATGGTTTTTTGTATTATTATATATTGGTGCATAGTGTATTAAACTGGAAATTATAGTGTTTTCTTTGTTCTTATTTCAGAATATGTAAGAGTAAGCTACTTCCATTTTAAGGGAATAATTGAATAGTAAAAAACCACATTTTGGTGTTGTAGTTATTTTTGTTTTTGTGTTATTTAATTTTGTTTGGCAAGTGGTTTTACAGAGCCTAGAATAGCTATACCATTTCTTATGTAATGTGGTTAACCTGTTGACTGCCAAGTATTTCAGCTGCTACAATACAACGCTAATGCTTCTTCATTTTGTAACTTTTTTCCTGACACCATTTTGGATTGAAAATGAAACAATTTGTAAGTAGGTCAAATGCATGTATGGTGCTGACATCTAGCGTTGCAGTTAGGCATTATTGAGAATGAATTAACTCGTCCGTGGCACTGTGTTACCGATCTGCTTGGACGAGTTATCTTGTCTATAGCACTGAACAGGTTAAAGGCTGAGTTTTTAAAATTTAATTTTAATATAATTTTAAGTTTAGGAGTGGCTAAGTCACCCTGAAGGTAAAGGGGAGAAGATATATGGTACAGGATAGTGTAGTGTTTTAACCCCATAGTGAAGGTGTAAATGTTTTGATTTTTTTTCTTCTTTTCTATTTCTAGTTTGTACTTGGAGACTTTCTCAAGTAGAAACTTCAGTTCATCTTATTTTGGTATATACAAAATGTAAGTTCACTAACTGGCAATTAATTGACTTACTTGCAGGAAAGACGACATATGATGTTCACATATAGGGTGCTATATTCTCTGTAACAAATCAGGTAATAGGAGCTGTTATACTCTGGAACTCAGTTTACAATTTGTGGTATTTTGATGTGCAAACTTGTCTTTATATGTTCTGTAATATTTTTGTATATATGTTTGCCCCTATGAGGTAAAAGAAAAAAAAAAAGAGGATATTTCATTTTTTGTAATCTCTGAGTGTGGCTTTGGTAAACTTTCTTTATTTAGAATATGTTTACTTTGTTGAGGTCAGCTGCATTGCACTTGTGAATTCTGATGGTTTTGTTTATCTTAGTTGAGTATATATTGGACTGGAATTTGTAACATTAACTTTGGCAGTTTATTTCATTTTAATTATAGTAGTAGCTTAACTTACAGAGGAGACACACCAGACTCCTAATGATTTTGAACAAAAAACACCTACACACATTGTGAATCAACATTTTCCTCCATGTGTATCTTGATTCTTTCTTCCTGATGATCTTGGAGAGATAATCAATTACACATCTTCGGCTGATATTTTACAAATCTCTGTAGTGAGTCTAACTGACTGCTCTGCAGGAAAATCATTCTAAGGAAATATAACACCATCCACCTGAGCAAGAAAAAAACAAGATGTTTTGAGTGTATTTAACTGTTGGTAAAGGAATAATGTAGGTACCTAAATGTTGGATTTTTCATCAAGAAATGCTCTCAGTTATGTCAATTTATGTTAGTGTACAAGTAAGCACTGTGACAAAGGACTGCACTTCAATGTAATTGTCATTAACTTTGATAGAAAAAACATTATTATTCTAGAAATAAAATTGATTATGATGAGTGAAAATTATTTTTAATGTCATGAAACAATTGCTGTGTGTTTGTTAATTTTTGGTTTAAAATAAAGTACATGTAGATACATTTTGTGAGTTTGACAGGTATAAAGGTGGAATGAGTTATTTTCATGTTTGTGGCATTCTATTAACTTAACATTCATCAGGTTTTTACTTACAAAAGTTGATGTCCAGTGAAGCAGAGATCACAAACTCATTTTTTTATATGTAAGTTTATTATTGTAGATTCTGAAAATTATTAGTTTAATATTGTTGAATACTGCATTCATTTTTTAAACAAATTCGTATGTGCATTTATGAAAAACTGAACACAATTTAGTCATGTTTATAGAACATTTTTAGAACTGGCATTCTAAGGAATCACTGGTTCTCTTAACATAAGAATCTGATAAATAAAATATTTTAGATATGAACATAATTCAAGTATCTCATTTAATTGATATCAAATGCTCAATATTTATTTTGTAATCCTTAATTATATATGTATGGGTAAAATATTTTTCTTCTATTCTTACAGAAACTGTGATTTATGTATTATTCTGTGTTGAAAACATTACTAACAACTAGAAATAAAGAAAATATACCTAATACTTTACATTCAGTGTAGTTATAAATTGTGAAAATAATATTTTTTTTATATTCTTTTTTAATAAATGAGTATCTGTTGATTTTGTCTGTAAACATTAGTTGTTAATAGACTGTTGGGTTTTTATCTGAAATATTTTGAAGATTTTGTGGTATTTGAGATACTAAACATACAAGACAAAATGATGTGAACCAACTTTGATTTATGCACACAGTTTAACACATGCACTATATGTGACAGATATGAAAGTGGAAATTGGTTTATTTCATTACTGTTTTGGGGTCTGTATTTCTAAATAGCACATTCATTTGTAAATAGATATGAAAAACTACATCTACATGTGGCATCCATATCAACATTAAATTTATATGGTCCATCATCAAGCTTTCTTCCATACCCAATGAAATATTTAAAACAACATTTAGATATAATTTCTCATCACTTTGTACTCTTCCAAAAGAGGGTTTGCAGTTTGGGTTCATCGTTTTCTTTAATCTCTGGTGTTGATGCTTCTTTTTAGAAGATAGACTCATATTTGAATGGCAAAAGTTTGTACACACTTGTTTGCAAAACAGAAGCATAGATCCATCAATTATATTTATTCCATAAATATTTAAGGGTGATTTTGATCAGTAAAGAGAGGTAAATGGTTTGGGCTTGAATCCTACATCCTTCAGAAGAAGAGCTCAAAATGATTGGAATGTCAATATGTTATCCAAACAGCATTTACAATAAAAAAATAATATTTAGCAAAAAAAGCAACACCATTACCACTTAGAAATGTTGTTATATTTATGCTTATGTGAGTTGCTGTTTTTTTTAATCTGCTAAGATTAAAAATGTGACTGAAAAGCTAGAAGAAACGAAAGTAGATGTTGATAATTAAACTTATTTGTAAAGTGACTTCAATAAATCCTATTGTTACATACTTGTTATTACATGTGAAAACACCATGAGTATCATGTATGTGTGTATACACATAGGCGCACTTAACCTTTATATATATTACTAGTGTCTATAATTTACACAGGAAATATCAAACTCTTCTAAGCATTTAAGCAATGGAAGATACTGTTATAAAATCAAAATTAGTGATTATTGTAATATTGTTTACTGCTCGTATAAAAATTAATTTTATGTTTTTTTATTTTTTTAGGAGAAGAAATGTCCATTGTGTGTAAATTTGAAAGTGTTGACTGAGAGACAAATATTGAAATTGAATGTGTTTTATCTACATTGTTTAGAGCAATGACATTAAATCACATGTACACACATTGTTAGATAAAGTGCGTTAGGTTTTCAGTGACTGTCACAATCACTAGTGACATATCAATCTCCACAATGCTATTCTGTTGCAAAAACTTTCTTAAAAACACCATTCTTGCAAAATGAGAGCTGTCAATATCTGATATCACAACAAACAGGGTACATGTGCCTTATCTCTGAAGACGTGCACAAAAATGTTTTCACAATACAAGTTGGAATTTTTAAAAATCTTATTTTGTTTCACTTATTTCAATGTAGCAAATGTTTTTTGATACTAATAATTTTTGTTTAAAGTATTTTTGAAGTTTTCAGATGGAAGTTAGAATTTTCCAGGAACACAATACTGTATACATATTTTCCATATTGATTTAAAAATATAATGATAGCAGTTTTCACAATAGGCAAATTCTGATTTGAATAAGTGCAGTGTTTCAACCAATGGTATCAAGTTGTCATTGTAATGTGCTTCAGTATGTTTCTCACTAGTCCCCCACTGGTACCAGTGGTATGTCTACAGATTTACAACACTAAAATCAGGGGTTCGATTCCCCTTGGTAAGCTCAGCAGATGGCCTGATGTGGCTTTGCTGTAAGAAAACACAAACACATATTTCTTACTAAACCTAAAATATATCAAGTTGCTGTTTGGAGATGTGTAATGCAGAAATTGTAAAAGAATTTTTGATGTGAGTGCACTTGAAATCTGTGAAAATTCTATCAGACTTCACTGGGTTTCATTCTTGTATATTTATCTTGTGCTTTTAGTTGTATTTTTTGTTATTTTGTGTGTATGTGCTTTACACTTGACAGTAATTGTAAAAGTGCTATAATTAGTAAGTGTTGTATGTCATTTGGATAATAATTAAGGTATTTCTAGCCCATTTTATACATCCTTCTTTTAAAAAAACAGATATTTTGCTAATTTAAAATGTCTACTTTCAGTTCCTGCAACACATTTTGCCAAAACACCCTTACATATCCCTGAAAAGTGGAATTGAAAAATCATAATCCAGAATTGAAAATTAAAATTTTCCCATAGCAACCACCCTAGCAATGAAATTCATGGCAATTTGCAATTTCTTTGATGGTAATTTTCTCTCTTCTTCTTCTTTTTTTTGACACAGACTCATTCCAAGACGTGGGTTGTAAAAAAGGTGCACCCTCTGTAATTGGAGGGCTGATTTGTAGTGTTGAAAATAAATGCTTTTTTTTTTCTTCTGTGATAATTTGATATTAGGTTCATACTTTTCCTCTCTTCTTAAGTTTTAATTGATGTATAATTTAATTGGGTAGAATTATTAGTTTTCAAGATATTGTATTTTTAGATAATTTAAATCTCATCCTTTAATATGTGCATAATGATGAAATAATTTGTGTAATTAATTGGAAGTGAATTGTATTGTATTACTCTGAAGTTCATCAGTTTGAAGTTCTTAATTTGTCTTAGAGTCTAAAACTTGTAATGCACACATCAGTGGGTTATAAGCACTTTAGAGTTGTCATTTCAAGCATTTTTGAAATTTTTTGTATACATTTAAAAGTGTTATATTGTCTTTGTATATTGCACAACCTGTTTTTGTTATTCTATAAAGTTATTTCAGAAAACCTATTTTGTTATGAATGTGACTTGTTTATGAGATTATATGCATGAAAAATAATTAATGAAAGATGTTATGTTTTTCTTCTGTTATGTGGCTTCTCACCTTTCTTTTTCTTTAAAATATTTTTTAAGAAGTCTTAAGTGTCTTTCACAGATACTTATTTTAGTCAAAATATTGTATTTTCTATATTATTTATTGAGATACTGGCAAAGAGGAAAATCATTACATGTGTACAATTTGAAATTATAATTGTGAAGAACCTTATAATTATAATGCATACATTATCATTCTAATAACAATCTAATTGTTTTACTTTAATGAAACTGTCATGCATTTGATTACTTTTCTCTGTGTTATCAGGTGTTGTAATTTCCTTGTTGAGGAAACAACCAAGGATTTCTTGGAAAAGTATGGCTGTAAATACAGACAGGGGATTATTGTACCAGTGTCCAGATTGTAAAAAGGTTTTTCGTTCTTCAGATACTCTTAAGAACCATCATTTATTTCAGCATAGAAAGCAGGCAGTTCTGAAATGCTTTTACTGTGGAAAAGGATTTAAACGTCTTATTCACCTTAGAAAACATACCCAAAAATGTTGTTATAGTGTTAATTAAATTTACGTTCTATTAGCTGTTTGTTTTTTTATGTCAGTAGTTTGATATTGTTCACCAACTACAAAGCATTTCTAGTGAGTTTGTCTCTGAAAGTAACTGTAAGATGCTATAGTTCATTATATTTTCTGTGAATTTATCTCTAGTGTAAATGTAAAAACTAAGCTAGAGCTACAGGTTTTATGTATCAGGCAAATATAACTGGGTATCACTAAAATATATAGTTTGTTATAAAATGATGTAAAATAATATATTTTTCAAGAGCGTAATGATTTCATTTTCTGTTTTAGAAATGACTTATATAATGTAAACAAGTATCTACTATCTAGTTGTGTTGAAGTTGAGATTTTGAAGTAAAACAAAGAATCAGATTAAATAATCTGGCTACAAATATGTGTGTCCTTACTTTGTGATTGAAAATTGTACAATAAATTGCATATTCAGGAGCCCAAAACTGATTTATGCAATAAAAAAATTTAAATTGGTGGAAGTTTTATATTTTGGTTACAGTGAAGTAGATAACAGACCCAAAACCCCAAAGGTATTGGAAGTTCTGTCTGAACGAAATATATTTGTATCTTCAGTAAAACATTTGAAAGTGGCAAATAGTGTGCCATAAAGAATCCTTATCAGAATTGTGTTCGTATTTTAATATCTTTATTTTTTAATAGTTCAAGAAAAATTTATCCCTTATTTCTGTCTATAGATATTTTAATGTATCTACCAATTTAGAGCTCTTTAAGTATAACAACTTAACATCAAGTACTTTTTATGGAAAAAAAAAGTTTTAATTTTGTCAATAATGTATTTAATAACTTTTTGAAGAGAATCAACAAGTTTCGTCTAGTGCCTAACGTTTCACAAATCTTACACTCTTTTACTACTGTGTCTAACCGCCTATATCACATAAAGTGTAGTTATTATTAGCAGGAGGCAATAAATCATTACTCAAATGTATCCACGTTATGCATTGGCATTTATGCCCTCACATTAAGTAAAGTTATAGTGGTTTAAGTATTTGAACACTTAGAACACAGATTAAGGGTACACTCAGAAAGAAACTTGTTGGCATTCAGTCATCTTTACAAGAGAGTGTGTAGAACTGTAGCTTTCTCGTTCACCAAAAAACTTTTTCAATTTATACGGCCCTGCATGGCCAGGTGGTTAAGGCACTCGACTCGTAATCTGAGGGTCACGGGTTCGAATCCCCGTCATACCAAACATGCTCGCTCTCTCAGCCGTGGGTGCGTTATAATGTTACGGTCAATCCCTCTATTTGTTGGTAAAAGAGTAGCCCAAGAGTAGGCAGTGGGTGGTAATGACTAGCTGCCTTCCCTCTAGTCTTACACTGCTAAACTAGGGACGGCTAGCTCAGACAGACCTCGAGTAGCATTGCACGAAATTCAAAAACAAACAATCTATTTTTACTGTCCTCTATCGGTGTACATTTTCGCTCTCTACAACCTTCGATACCTCCACTTATCTCTACATAATGATATGCAAATAACGATACAGCAACTTTCCACCAATATGAGTGTGACACTACCTTTATTGACTAGCGCCCTTTCTAGTCTTACAACTAGTAACCACTACTACATTAGCGGTCTTCTTGTATAGACGTGACTTCGCTTGCGGTTTGAATCACTTACCAGAAGTTATTTTTATTTATCATCACTTTTGTGAATTATGAACTCGCAGTTACTGCGGGAAAAAACAAAAAACGTCCACGTCCAACAGATGAAAATAACAATTTTCAACTTATAAATGTGGCAGTTTTGATCTGTCGGTTGTTCATCAATTTATTGTAACATTCAGAAGAATAACAACAACAACTGATGACTGTTCTATCAAGGTTTCATTAATTGTGAAGTTTTTGATTTGGGTTTCATGGATCTGGTCACAGATTGTTTATCCTGTCCTGACAAGGTTCTCCCTGCATAGAGGTCTTTGGATCCTCACTTTTTTGGGTTTTGTGTGACATATCGGGTGTCCCAGATTTGAATACTTTTACCACTCTTCCCAATACACCACTTCCCCATTTTTAGTCATTCCCCATTTTCTGGCAGAAGCAGTTAATACTCTCAGTTGTGATAAGTCAAGCTAGTACCTATGTACATATTGTCCTATTTATCTCCCCCCTCGTGTCCTTTCTATACTTCATATCACTGGATATTGTTCTACCTGTAGCTCTGTCATTTTCACTGCAGTACCATTTCTCTATGTTGTCTCCCGTTTCTCTTCCTTTATTTCTGACACTTCATCACCTACACTATGACATACATCATCCATCCATACGTGCACTCCATCTTCATGCATGGCTTTGTTTAGTCCCTCAGTTGGAGAGACAGGTTTTTACGTAAATCTTCCTTTATTTCTTGTCCTTTTTTGTCTTTCCCCTATGGAAGTTTACCAACTTACATGATAAACATACCACTGTTAGTCTGTCATTATCCTACATCTCCTTACATATCATCTGTTTTGTTTGGGCTTTTTGAACAGAGCCTTTTGGTGTCCTCTGTTGTGGGTTATATGGTTGCATTATCTGCCATACTTTGGTTTTCCAACTTGTGTTTTCTAACTGTGAGTCTTATCCATGTTGTTTAATTCCTTTTCTACCCTTAAAGTCTCTGTTCCTGCTGTTGTCGTTATTCTGATACACTTTCAATTGATGTTTACTACATTTTAATTTTCCTAATTCCTATGTTTTCGTCGTTACAGTTCGATCTTTTACGCCCACGACTTTGGCTGCTCGAAAGGATGTTTCTACTTCCACACCTCTCCCCCCCTTCTTTTCCCACCTTTATGAGCATTAGAATTCCATCCATCTACCTTTCCTAATCAGACTATCCTTTTGTCTTTCCGTGATCTCCTCAATTCTCCTGTGACCTTTTTCTCATTATTATTCTATGTTCAATTCACCAGTTAATTCCACTGGCATTTTCTTCAGTTTCTACTGATAACTGTTGCTGCTTCATGTTTTCATTCCATCAGATTCATCACCTTACCATGTCACTGGCTGCACATTTCAATCTGGGAGTGGTAAGTACTTCGTTGATTTTCTTTTCTTTGTAGCAGCCTTTATTACATATTTGGATCCTGCTCTGTGGCGAGTTTTGCTTGACAAGTGTATTTAGCTTTAAATCTTTATTGTAAAACCTGGAATCACATAGAATGCTAGATGACTTTGATGTCCAACTCTGGACCTGATGAACAATTCCAAATTCCACCATATTTTGGTTGATCGACTTTGTCAGTGTGTTTTCTGTGCTTTCAAAATACAATGTCATTAACACATCTAGGTAATAATAAGCTTATCACTGACATTAGATATTCTGCAGAACCACTCGTTGGTATACCTCACAGTCTTTCACTTCATAAATTTGTTTGTTCTGGACAGTACATTCATGGACTGTCATAGATAAAGCAAACAGGGATTACTGCCTATCTCTGAGAATCTGTGGTGTTTGAAACTCCCCTACCGTAGATCTGACGTATTATTTTGGGCATTTGTCAGGTGTTGGCTGATCAATTTCGTCAATTGATTACTATACTTTTCAAATTAGAATACTGTGATCACCCATAGCACTATCTCTAGTGCTGTTGTCCTCTGAACAATGGGATCCCTTTCCACTTACCAGTTCCTATCTGCTGTGATAGTTTACCATGGAGATCTGTCCTCCTGAATGTGCACAATACCACCCAGTTGAGAATACGAAAATGACGTTTTGCTGGCGTAAATGACGTGATGCCCTTCCTACCACGGACCTGATGTACAATTCCAGGTGATACTAGGTGTTGGTTGTATTGCAGTTTACATCTCTGACTGAGGCATCCTCCTTCCTACTTTCTGCCAAATCTTAGTTTCTGGGGATTGGGTATTTGTTGGAGTTGTACCAACCACGTAAGTCCTCACATATGTTTGGAAGGTTGCCCTCTTACCACGGACTGGTAGGTTAATTCCCAGTGCCTCCAGGTTTTGGACTGGAGATGCACCCAATAGAGTCACCCCTCTTCATATTGTACACTGGATTTTTGTTCCAAGTAGACCTGTTATTGGTTGCAGCTGGATGCGACACAGGAATGTTTACAGATGTAATGTTAGTTAACTTCCTACTGTGGACTGGACAAATGATGGGTTTTAGACTGGGTCCTTCAACTACATGCCGTCTGGCAGGTGTTGGTTCTTGGTAGATCTGGTGTTGAAGGTGCATGCCTACTGAGGTGTGTTCTTGATGCAGAAGCTCCTCTTCCCTCTCAGTATTTATTAATAAGATAAAAGATAAAGGACCCTCTTCCTGTTGTGGAAATGATTAACAGTTCCAGATGCAGCCAGGTGTTAGATGAGATTGAACTTGCCTTTACGTTCTTTCACACCCTATGATAGAGGTGTCTCATTATTTCCGTAACTGTTTTTAGGATCACTCCTTTCTTCCCGCACTATTAGCAACACATTACAACCAGGCAGTGAGTATACTTGGCACAAACGTGGTGTGTTGTGTTGTTTTTAGTTCCTTCTCATGCTCTATGGTTCTCATTTCTTGCTTCCTCAAGGGTGATCATCTTCTCTACAGCCTTCCACCTGTTCATTATGAAATTTTGGTAATAAGAGGCAGTAAGGTAATGTATCGGAAGTTAACATTTTCTTAAACCAAATACCTCCTCTTATTTGTTTCTCGTCCTCTCTTGCCCCCCGCTAGCACAGCGGTATGTCTTCGGATTTACAACGCTAAAATCAGGGATTCGAATCCCCTCGGTGGGCTCAGCAGATAGCTCGCTGTGGCTTTGCTGTAAGAAAACACACTCGTTCTCTCTACTTCCAATGTGGTATGGTGTGATTTGACAAACCTTGAAGTGATTAACAGCTGCAAAATTAGAGGGGGCGCTAGTTAAAATACGGGTAGTGCTACTCTCCTGTAGGTGGAGGGTTGCTGCATAATTATTTGCATATTAATTTGCAGAAATAAATGGGGCGATGAACGTTTATGGTGAGAGAATATTTGCGCCGATAAATGGCAATACAAGTCGAGAAAACTTTGTGGTAAGTGATATCTCACAAATACATTTTCAGTTTAAGAAAATATTAGCTTATTTAACTGCTCGGTAGTTTAAGTGAGAATGCTTAGCATTAAAAGATACTTTTATTTTCAAGCCTTTAAGTCAAGCTTCTGTTCCATTACACCTTAATTTTTTAATAAAAATATTTCTTCAGAATCAAGTAAAAGTGAACATACACTCGAAAAATTATAGATTATTGATGTTTGTTTTTGAATTTCGCGCAAAGCTACACGAGGGTTATCTGCGCTAGTTGTCCCTAATTCAGCAGTGTAAAACTAGAGGGAAGGCAGCTTGTCATCACCACACACAACGAATAGTGGGATTGACCATAACATTATAACGCCCCCACGGCTGAAAGGGCGTGCATGTTTGGTGCGACAGGGATTCAAACCCGCCACCCTCGAATTACGAGTCGAGCGCTCTAACCATCTAGCCATGCTGGGCTTAATTTATATTTAATACTGTGAACTAGTTGCAAAAGTACTGAAGGTAACTGGACCTGGCATAGCCTTGTTGTTAGGGTAACTGACTCACAGTGTCATATAGGTACGCAATGTGAAGAATGAGTCGAAGAATTTTTTTTTTAATAACAGAACATTTCCTTTTCCTTTCTATTGTGAAGTCTCGGTAAGTTTACGGACTTACAACGCCAAAATATGAGGTTCAATTCCTGCAGTGGACATAATACATATCCGCATGTTGTTACAAGGCATATAAGTCTTTTTCTGAAACGGAGTAAACGTGCATGTTCTGTTCATCATTGTCTTACTGAAATATTTCCCAAGCTGCATCTTAGAAGTTCCATTCATATAATGTGCTACTATGTAGAAGCCGTCAGTTTTAGCGAAACTAGAATGTTCCAGTTGAAATTATCTTCTATCAGATTAATATTCGTGCTGTAATTATTGCATCTCAACTTACACCCACAGAAGACACAACTCATTCACTGCAGGAATAAACGTCATGCTTTTTACAGGTAAACGGGAAGAATCTAGTAAGCACCAGGCTCGTCCCTCTGTCATATAAGGGAAATCATTTTATAAAATTATTAGACAACCTTTTGCACCAGAAATTTCAATCAGCAGCTCAGTAAGCAACTATATTTCAATCACTGATTGTCAACCACATATCCACCTTAGCTAATATAGTAAATTAAATGACAATCACAAAAAGTAAGGCTTACATTATACCATAGAAAAATAGGTAATAGCAAAAGCTTTAATACCATTTTATCTAAGTTTTGAACTCTTAGTCATTATTCTTTATATGAGAAAACTAATTATGAGCTTGGCATTTCATCTTGTGACTTGAGCTGTTTTAGCTTGATATTGTCTAATACCATCCACATTAATTGGGAAGCCAAAGTTAGCAACTTTCTCAATTGTAGGGATAATCGTTTACTGCTCTTTCCAGTGTTTTTTCATCTGACTCGTTTTGGACAGCCAGTTAGGTACTTTAAGCTCTTCCCTCTTCAGGAAGTGAGTCCATATGAATTGAAATAGCATTCTCTTCCTCCGTGTTACAGGTGTCAACCTAAGATTCACAATCAAGCTGATGAATGGAATTTTAAGCAATGACATGTTTCACGTATGTTTTGTGTCCACTGTAACTCATATATCAATAGACAAATCTGCCAGAATGCGAACGATGAACCAGCCTAGCTGGATCCAAGTTATTTCCATGCAGCTACTGCGTATTGCCAGTTCTTTTATTGTCTTTTCACAACATTTTATATCACTGAGCGATTTTTCAAAGTTATTAAGTCGTGTACATCGATTAATGCACACCTTAACTTCTTGTATTCCTATAGACATTATGGAGTGTCTGTTTGTTGGGTACAACCATACTTCCCATCCAAGCATGAGATGGTGAACAATATGTAGACCTCTTTTCAGTTGTTTTATTCATAAATCATAATGCACAGCAAGTGTTCGACTTAATTGGTTTGGCTAGGATTAACAAACTGGGCAAGCAACAAGGAATGATGAGTGCCTGTCTTTCCAACACTTTTCATAACTAAGAAATATTGGCTATGTAGCTTAAGTTCTCTGAATCATGAGGATCTCTTTTGGTTATCCAAATTGTGCTATCTATTGCTCCTTCTGTGCATAAGATATGAATTGTGCTGATGTATTAATCAATGAATAAGAAGTAGTTGACGATGGTGAGTATTTATACCGATGACATATCTGTCTTAGGAAGTGTATAAGTAATGTATCCTCTACAGAGATCCAACAATTCTCTGTTAAAGTTTACCATTCTTGGATGATTTCTTTCCTTGGTAGCACACACACAAAATACAGTTTTCACCTTTATGCTTTACCTTGCTGCATGACAATAAATACCAATACACATCTGGGTCCTTCAGTTACTCTTGCTGTACGGTGAGACAATCCATCTGCATTTTCATGTTAGAGGCGTGGATGATAATATACGAGTAAATCACACTTTTTAATGATATTTTTTATCGCAATCTCATTAATATTTCACGCAGGTTTTGCCAACATATGTTATATATAGTCAAAACGGTTTTCTTTTTGCTCTCTGTGGCCTACAAGCATCATGGAATCGGATAAAATGTTCTGACCTTCCCTAATTTTTGTGTGTAAAATTAAATACCTTGTTGCATTCAGAATCAGGAATACAGTGGAGCGCTGTTAAGCCGCGGTATTTGGGTCAACCTGCTTAACCGCGGCTTAAACCTTTGTGACTGAAAAGCCGAAGCCGCCAACAGCTCCGCCGAGGAGCCTCATCTGGGCCATTGCGTGATCATTATAATATTAATGTATAGACTATTCAGATACAATTGACAAGTGCCGTTTTAACACAAACGACCAATGCATTGCGATGGATCGCTTTTCCCCTTTTTAATAAATAAAGTATACAACACAATTTTGATTAAGATTTATTAATAATATAAAGATTACAATAAAAATAAACCTTTTTATTGTAAAATTTCGTCTTTCCGTGTTACATGCGGGCCGCCATTTTAAATCTCGTGGTAGCGATATTGCGCAGTTGCATAAATTATTAAATTTTTAATACCGAATTTATTAACTGGCAGTTAAACAATAAGAAAAAACAAATAAAATACATTTCAAACCATTTTATTTCACATTTTTAAAAACATAAATATAAACAAAAAAGTTAGTTTCATGCTGAGTTATGAGAAACTTTAAAAAGCCAGGTAGTAGATTCAATACATCAATTATTTTGGGACAAGACTTGCTACAGCGGCTTAAGCGATTTCGCGATTAACTGGTCCGCGGCTTAATGGCGCTCCACTGTATAACTTTTCTTCAGTTTTCCTGGCCAATGGAAATCATATGAAGAAATACTGTAAAGAAAGAGATTCACACACACACATATAAAGGAAAGTAGGTTTACTGAAAAGCTTGTGTAAAGCAATCTTACACCAATCCTGCTCAACTGTCGTAATATACTACATACAATCACAGAGTCAGGTTCACAAAACCTTACAACAGAAAATACCGCAAGACGTGGAGAAAAAATGTTCAAAAATGTTAGAAAACACACCTGTAAAAATATGCATCTATAACAAAAACTTTTATTATTATTATTAATCACAACATTATGAGCAGTAGCCCTACGTCAGGCTGTACATTTTGTTTGTTTGTTTTGGAATTTCGCACAAAGCTACTCGAGGGCTATCTGTGCTAGCCGTTCCTAATTTAGCAGTGTAAGACTAAAGGGAAGGCAGCTAGTCATCACCACCCACTGCCAACTCTTGGGCTACTCTTTTACCAACGAAAAGTGGGATTGACCGTCACATTATAACGCCCCCACGGCTGGGAGGGCGAGCATGTTTGGCGCGAACCCGCGACCCTCAGATTACGAAGCGCACGCCTTAACGCGCTAGGCAATGCCAGGCCTCAGGCTGTACAAAATGAGTTACATAGAAAAAAAAAAAAAGGCTTAGACAAAATCGTTGAAGGTTCAGAATATGTATAGATACTAAACTACACGTACTGCATGGAGCACGTTACAAAAATATTTTTAGAAGGAATACTGTTAAAGCTGTTCTATAAACAGTTTTAAAATAGAAAACAAGTAATAAAGTGATAGAAATTGGATTTCGGAAATTAAAAGAACAGAAAAGTAATAAACATAAATTCTAAAAATGATAAAATAATAATAATCATGGAAATATGAGTAGGCGCTGTCAAATTAATAGGCTTGGCAGATATATTAACGAAAACTATAACAATTAAAAGAAAAACATTAATTCCGCGTAATGCGAAAGAATTTGATTTAAATATAAATTTATATCCTCATGTCATCAATTTCATTGTGATTCGGGAAGTTGAAGAGTTTGGTCAAGAATGCCGTTCCACACAAGTCGTGAGAGATCCAGGCTCAGAACAACTTGCAAGGCAGTGCACTAGAAAGTGATGTTACATTTTATCCTCATTAATGTATATCCTACAGGATGTGTGTGTACGAGGTCTGTTCAAAAAATACGCGGACTGTTTGAATTGCGCGGCTCCAGTTGGTTTCAGGGGAATCCGCTTGGTGTCGCTAGGTTTGCACAGATAAGCTGATTACGACGCCATTTCCCGATTGCAGATATCTTCATTTGTGTATTAGCTACGCGGTTTTAAGTGAAGTGCGATTTTTTCGTTTGGCGGATTTCAGAATGAATGACCTGAAGGAGCAACGACTTGCTGTGAAATTTTGTGTTATAAGGATGGTCGACAGTCCATTGAAGATGATGAGCGTCCTCGACGTCCTTCCACGTCAACTGACGACCCACACGTCGACAAAATCAACACCCTGGTGCGGGCAAATCGACGTCTGACTGTCAGGGAGCTTGCTGAAGAGTGTGGGATATCAGTTGGATCTTGTTACGAGATTTTGACCGAAAAATTGAAGGTGCACCGCGTTGCTGCGAAATTTGTGCCTCAGAACTCGTGAGTTTTTGGCCAAACACTCGATCACTGTTCTTCCCCAACCCCCTACTCACCAGATCTTGCTCCTTGCGATTTTTTCTTGTTCCCCAAACTCAAAAGACCCTTGAAAGGAAGAAGATTTGAGACGATTCCCGAGATTAAGGCAAATGCGACGAAGGAGCTGGAGGACATTACAAAAGAAGCGTACCAGGACTGTTTCAACAAGTGGAAACACCGTTGGGATACGTGTGTGCGTTGGGGAGGAGAGTACTTTGATGGGGTCCCAGACCTGTAACTTCTAAATAAAGTACATTTTGTTTTATGACGTCAGTCCGCGTATTTTTTGAACAGCCCTCGTATATATATATATATATATATATTATTATTTGCAAAAACACTAATTAAGTGGTAATATAAAGTTTAGCGACAACGAGGAAGCTATTGGTTCATCTTAGCTGTCCCATCTTCTAAACTAAACTAAACTAAAACTGTTAAACAAATACATTTAAATTCTTCAAGCTGCTGTCATTCATACAATTATGAAACTTTTAAATTTCCTTCTCTCATAAAATCTGAAGGCAATCCATCCCAGAGGCAAACACCCCGTTAGAAAGATAAAACTGTCTTAGCTGAAGATGACTCTTACCCTTGCCAAAAGGAATATGTATGTCCCTTTAGTCCTACTGTTCTTGCCATTACGTAAGAAAAGAGATGATGCATCAACACCATCAGTTCTCTTAACAATCATAAATACTTCAATTGTAGCCCCTGTAATTTTTCTGTTTTCAAGAATAAACAGTTTTAGAGATCTTAATCTTTCCTCATATGGCAACCAATTCATCCCAGATACCATTCTAGTAACCCTCCTCTAAACCCTTTCCAATAATTTATTGTCAATTCTTAGGTAAGGAGCTCAGGACAGAACACAATACTTCAAAAGTAGCCTAAATATCAACTTGTCTAGTAAAATTATAACTTCTTTAGACTCGTATTCAATATTTCTTTAGATACAACCTAAAATGCTATTTACCCTACCACTAGAAACAGCACACTGCTTGGATGATTTTAAAGACTGTTCATCTATTACACCAAGATCCCTTTCTTTCTTGACACAGTTATTAGTATCCAAATTATACTTATAATTAAAATTATGATAACCCATATGCAATACCTTGCATTTCTCATAATTAAAATCCATCTGCCATTTATTTGTCCAATTCACTAAATGATCTAAATCCTTTTTTAAATAAGCAGCATTCTCTTCAAAGTAGCAACACCCAAGGTCTTATTATCATCTGTAAATTTAGGTAGTTTATTGATCATTGCCTCATTTTATATCATTGATGCAATTCAAAAAGTACAAAGGTCCTAAGACTGAACCTTTGATGCACCTCACTTGTGGCATTAGTCCAGTTTGACTAAACCCTATTTATAACAAACCTTTGTTTTCTTTCATCCATTCTATCAAATTAGCTAATTTTATACCCCACATATTGAGATACTTTTTACAGGCTTTTATGTGGTAAATTCTCAAATGATTTTTGAAAATCCATATAAACCAAATACATACCTTTACCCTCATCTATATAAGCATTACTATTTTCAAAGAATGTCAAAATATTTGTAAGACAAGATTTTCCCTTAGTGAAACCATGTTGACTATCCAATAACATTCTAAACGTTGTTAAATGACCTTGCAATGAATCTTTAATCAGACTCTCAAAAACTTTTACTGCAACTGATGTGAGACTAATAGACCTAATGAGACAATTTTTATTATCTTCCTTGAAAATAAGAATGACATTATCTAGCTTCCAATCCTTTGGCACTTGCTCATTATTCAAGGACTTACAAAAATCAGTAGCAAGTGGTTCAAATATCCAATCCTTAATCTCCTTCAAAACATCTTACGAAATATTATCTGGCACAGGAGACTCACGGTTCTTTAAATTTCCCAATTTTGTCTTAAGAAACTCAGAATTAATACAGTCATTTTGTTCAACCTTCTCTCTTGCTCTCAACTGTTTAGATGAGAAAGACTAGAGGAAAGGTAGTTACCACCACCCACTATTAACTCTGGGGTTTACTGTTATCAACAAATAGCAAAATTGATCATCACATTAGCAGAGAACAGCTGAGAGAAGAGAACGTATCTGATAAGAGGTTTCAGTTCCATGACAACAGGTAGTGAGTTAATCTCTATAACCAACAAGCCACGTATAACATGAAAGACTGATGTTAATAACCAATTTTTACAATTTTTTTATGAAATACTTATGAAATAATGCATGTTATAACTTACAGCAAAACTAGGTTTATCAAACTTATTTAATGAAGTGTAACACACAGCATAGTATACCCAGTTTAAAAAATATTTATACTTAACTGTATTAGTTCAATGTGCAGTTTAAGAGGCTCAATTTTACATCATTGTGTTTACTTAAATTACAATTATGCATATCAAAACAAAATTATAATTTCAGCTTTAAAAGCATACTGAGTGCAAGAACTAGATTATGTCATTAGTGTTAATATAATCAATAAGTAAAGTAAAAACATCAGAGTAGGACTGAGATACTACAATAATGAAAATATAGATTCAGTAATTTTATCTTTTGACTATCTTTTGAAGAGTTGACTATTCTTTTTCATCAGAAAATGTTTCCCACACTAGAAGGGCTATTTCAAAATATGATTAGAGTGTTAAGTGAAACATATACTGGTTACAAGATAAATATAATTTTATCATATTTCTGTATTCTAGAATTAATGCATTCAAAATATCATTACAAGAAAATTAATATAAAACATGCATTGTAAAAATTTATTTTCTAATTGACCTACATATAAACACATGAATATAATCCTGTTACAATATACACAAGAGGGTACAAATGCACTGTACAAGAAATATAATAATTATAGAGAAGATGAATAAATCTTTAACAAGGTTACATAAAGTATCTACTATATTTATAATAAAAGAAAAGAAATTACACCATAAAGGCTATTTCATAAATATTTTGGATTAAGCAACTGGTTCCAGTCAACGTCTGCCTGGAACACTTCTCTAAATAACCAGGATTCATAGTGTTGTTTGAACTCTTCTGTCAGCTCCATCTCTTTACCCAACACACTGAGAAAGTTATTGTCTACTGGCTGGAAATCTGCATCATGACTGAGACCACATCTATTGTAGCGACGATCCTGAAACCGAGTGATATTTGCTTGAAGAGAAAATTCTTCAGCTTGAAAATCCCAGGGTCTTGCATCAAGATCTGGGGTATAGAAAACATTGAAATAATTGATAAAAATATAAATATTAGACATTAAAAAGAAAATCAACAATAATACTCTTTTTACTAAACAAAAAAAAAGTTGAAAGTTATTTTAAAAGTTTTTTAGTAATTTTATAAGTTTCAAAAGTAACTTTCTTTTTCTAGATTAAAACTAGCAAATATTTAAACAGATAAGTAAATGAAAATGTAACAGCAGGATTCATAAAACTTGAGAGCCAATATATGCTCAACAATCAAAATGAACATCTTTGTACAGTACTCCTCAGAAATAAATTTGCACAATTTGCTGTCTTTAAATGTCATTTTGCAAATGTTACTTGTATGTTCAACATTACTCAAAGATTGCCTGAAAGCCCCTATACATATATATATATGTATGAATGAGTAAAGTTTAAAATCTGTTTAGGAATTATAATAAAGATCTTTATACATGTAATGTGTTTGTGAATAAAATGTCCAGCAGAGAAAACTGCTCTCACAGCTCTTATAGTTAACTAATCAGATTGTTGGTCAATGCATAATCTGGTTTTGCTGCATGTTTGAGACATGGTGATTTTTTCTAGTTTTCTTTACCTTTTTCCAGATGTCATGGCATCATGTCATTGACTTTGAGGAAGGTTTGTCCTCCTCCTTTCTTCAGATAGTTTCCAGTTCTCCAAGTGGCCCTTTGGTAGTTTTTTTTTTTTTTGGCTTGTACACTTCACACATGATGGATATACCTGTGGTAGGCAAGCCACAGATGTTCTTTCAGTGGCTCAGTCCTTCTTTACAGATGGAAAATTTAACAATTTCATGTCATCAGTGCTTTAATAAGTTAAATAATTGTGTGTCCTTTGTCATCTAACTTAATTTAGATGTATGTAAGTTAGATATTGTTTATTACTTTGTTGTTCACATCTAATAAATTGTTTACTTGACTAACTTTTTCTGTTTAATACGTGCCTAATAATTCTAATTATTGTCAGTGTTTCTTTCCTGTTCATAAACAGTTTCACTTTAGCTTCTTCCTTCATGTTTTTAATAAAAAACTAAATTTTCTCCTCATAATCTACAATTTGGGGTTTGTTCCTAGAGTGCCCACATCATCAACAGTTATTGGTTGAAGATGACTTTTACAATTCAAGACCCTACTGTCTGGACTAATCTTGGCTCTTTAAGTGTTTTGCCAGGAGGTTTGAGCTCTTAGTTGACATCTTCACTTGATGGGGCTTTGTACTCATCTTTACATAGATGACTGGCTGCTGTTCACTTCTTTCTGTTAAAACCTCAGTTATCACACTCTTCTGCTTCTACAAAGAAGCAGCACAGGTGGGATTCCTGATAAAAGAGGGGGAAGTCTGTTCTTACCCATACTCAATTCGAAATTCATTTGGAGTTTTTTCTTCATTCCTACCTTATTTGGGCCCACTATCCTCCTCTTCATTTGCAGAATATGAAACATACTCCACAAGGCTCTCAATCTTGCATTCACTCACACTTTGAGAGGTTCTATCTCTTTGTGGGTTATAAGCTTCCTTTGAAGCTCTCATTTCCATAGGTCCAGCCTTGATGTGTTCCCTACTTTGGACACTCTTAGATCAATGGAGCTTCTAATTGGATTTATGGATCCAGCCTACTAACTTTCATTCTCTGGCTTGGTGGTTATATAGTGACGACCAGACCACAGCAGGGATGCTTCTTCCTCCACTTCATCCAGATTTACATCTGTTTGTGGACTCATCTTTAGAAGGTTGGGATGTTTACCTCGACTCCAAGGAGATTTCCATTCTCTGGTTGATCAAGAAGTCTTCTATCCATATCACCATTCTTAAGCTCATAGTAGTTCATCGAGCTTTATTCCACATCTCTCTCTTCTACAGGGGAAGGTGGTTATGATACTCTCTGACAACTATACAGTCACTTATACTACAAACAGGGATATACCAATTCCAAGACTCTGTAGTTCAGATCCTGAATCTCTTTTTCTAGGCTCAAAGTCACCACACTGTGGTCTTAGCTTGCCACAAAGTGGTCCCTTGATCCAAAGATATTTTGCTGGCTATGTTCCCAGCTAAGGATACCTCATATATGTCTTCACCACTCACTGGTACACTAAACTTTCTTTTTCTTTGGTCTCCCATTCCACATCCATTAACTATGATGGTGGACACATACAATCAAGATTGGAGGAGTTTTTACATCTACTCTTACCCTCCTATTTGATTCCTCTCCAGAGTTCTACTCCTAATCCAAATCTCTCTGTGTATACCTTTATGTCTGTCTTGGTCTCTATTCCTTCAACTTCAATTTGACATTGTCTATTCAGATGTATTCACAATCCCTCTTCATGCATTGCACCCTTCCTTTCCCATTCCCTCAGACCTTTGTTCATGTCCATTTAACAAAGATCATGCTGTACCTTCCACCTACACTCTCTTAGATGTGATTTATACCCCTTCCATCCTTCTATTTCTAATCTTTCCCAATTCTTTACCTAACTGTTTGAAAAAGTTCTTGTTCACTTGCATCGTGTCTAGCTATCGGGCAGCCTTGTTGAACACCTTCCTCTTTGTTTGGTTAACTCCTTACAATGTTATGCAACACACAGAGTTTCCTTTCAGAGTTAATGTTCCCAACTCTTTATTCCGTGGAACCCTTCCATTTCACATACTCTATCCTTGTCACACTTACTGGTTGGATTCATCAACTCATTAGGCTGCTGTATATGGACCTATCCATGGAAGAATTTGTCTCCAGAATGTTCCTTCTAACCAAATTTGTCATCTCATCATATCTTTGGCTGCTTGTATTTTCTGTCTGTTGGAGAAAATTGTTCAGACCAGAATATGGACTACTTCCAACACCTTTGTCTCTCATTTCCTGCGTGATCTGGCTGTATCTTCCTGAGGTGGGTATTGTCTACTGCCCTTGCTAATTCTGCATATCATTCATCTTTGATTGTGGTAAATCTTATCACTTCTTACGTTTTCTTTTCACAAACTATTTTTTTTAACCACTGATAATGAGATTCCATTTTGTGGTGGCTGATGCCTGGTCATGTATGCTTTCCTTCAAACCTGCACTATTTACTTATTGTGCTATAATGCTCACTGTATAAATGGAGAGTTCTGCAAGAAACCACTGGTGGCATAGTCAGTAGTATATAACACATACATTCTAGATATCAGTGAGTATCACTCAGTGGTGGACCATCACTCATGGATTTCATGAAAATGCAGAAGAGGATTTCTATCCATTCCTGTTAAACCTTTGACTGAATAAATCAGAGTCCGTCTGCTTTTCAACTGGGGGATTTGTGGACAGCCACTAAAATTTCCTTTCTGCAGACTTCCTATTGCATTTACTTCCCTTTTTTTGTTCTTCTGGTGAAGCAAGGGAATTAATCTTTACCTTCCCAACTGTTTGGGTGGTGAACAACAGAGGCTTCCTTCTGAGTGAATTTTAGAATTTTAGCTTTCCATTCATATTCATGATTTTCCACTCAGAAAGAAGAGGGCAAAGCTGGTTTCCTTTTTTCCATTTTCCTTAAATACATTTTCTCAGACAGATAACTGTTGGATGCAGCAAGTCCAGCCTACATGGGATCCTCCTTGTAATACTGGGTTCAGGATGACACTGCCCTATTCCTATGGTAGTGTGCAGTGTAGGTCCCTCTTTGTGTTAACTCTGATTGCAGGAGGTTCTTTTTCTGCTCCCACAGCTAAGTCTGGGACACTTTGCCTTGTAATACAGGCAACAGGATATATGCATACTATTCCTACAATTGAATGTTCCACATCCTCCTTGTAATTCAGGATGCAAGATGTTTCTTCCTTGAATTTATAGTTGAGTGAGTTATGATTTCTTTTTGTAATAGTGATTACAGATATTGCCCTGTTGAGTTAAGGCAATGACACAACCCCAAACAGTTGAGTTTGGCTTGTTGTACTTCTTGTTCCTATGATTATTTTAGGAGTTTGTTCAGTGTTGGCTGACTGCTAACTTCCTTTTCATAGTTCTGGTTGCTTAATGTATCACCTTCTAAATACTTATGGTTGGAGTTGATGTGTGTATATGTAACATGGTCCATATGCACTAGCTACTATATTTGTTTTTATCTGTTCTAGTCCTCAATCTCTTAATGCCAAAAATGAGTTGTGGAACCTTATCTGAGGATGAGAATCTACACAGTTCATTGAGTTTACATTTTACTATTGATTGTACATTTCTAAACAAATTGCATGTGTACACATCCTTTTTTTCTGCCTGTATCATATTTGCTTTTCCTGCTTCAAGGGAAGAGACCATACCCATTCCAGCATGTGCTTTGGTTTTACCTTAGAGCATTTCAATTCATTTTGGACAGTCACTTCCTGGTTGATTTTAATGTTGTGCACATACACAGACCCCTCCACCTTTGCAATGTAGGATTATAGTTTTGTGTGAGAAGAGATATGACCAAATCACAAGTTAGCTTTTTTCTAATGTTGAAAATGTTATTCTCATAGGTACTTCTCTAACCTACTGCCAGTGTTCTTTTTCTTTCAGTCTGCCAATTCTCAAAAGTGATGATTAAGTGGAAATATGAGAGGGAACAAAGTGGTTACGATGCCATTTGTGGAAAGTTTACACATACTATGTACATGTTCAAATATGGTGCAATATTGGTAGCGTACATGAACTGGTATGTCGAGCATTAAAATTTTTTCAGCAATGTTTAGAGGACAGAAATATATTTTCAGTGTAAGAAAATGTTCATGTCAAATGTTTATATGTAAGCTGCATATTTTGAGTTAAAAAGTATTATTCAAAAACCCTGCATTTGAAAAACAATGACATTTAAACAGCTGGATGTCAAATTATTCCACTATGAAACTATCTTAACTTTTGACATTCAGGTGTTTAAAAAGGACAGGACTTCTAAACTAAATAGTCAAGGACTCCACTCCCTTTGTTAAACAGCTTCATGTGTTTAGTATAAACCTTGTCAGAGCTAGGAGTTTTATTCTCAACGAGTTTTTCTAGATAATAAATGTAAATCATTTCCACCATAAAAGAAACCAATTAGCATGAGAATATTAATTGGCATTAATTTTAAAAAAAAGTTAACATTTTACCCATGTTCTCAAGTATCCGCTAACTAACTGATTTTTTATGCTCAAAATATCTACAGAAACAAATATTTCAAGTGAGATTTGGTGTTACTAGGCAACATGGGTTTATCATCCATATTAGGCTTAATATAAATATTTTATCTAGTGATTTTTCATTTATTAGAGGTTTTAATTCCTCTATTCTTCCAATAAACAAAAGATCTGGTTGAAATACACGTGCTCCTGATCTACCTTAATCAATCTAACAGGAACTTTAAAAGCTTCACTTACCTTTGATTAGCTACCAATCAATATCATGCAGTCTTTTGAGGTCAACTTTTGTAAAACTTGATATAATTCATATTATTTCTACAACCACTTTCAATAAAATCATCCATTACAACAATATTAGAATTCATAAGGCTCAATTCTGTTTGCATCAATAGATTTTTTTTAAACAATAAGAAGAATAAGGTCTGAAAATGAGGTGATAGTAAAGTATAAAGTCACAGTAAAAAAACTGAAAATAAAAATATTACCCAATTGACTAATTTAACATTGTAATAAGTTTAGCTTAAGTTCAAATACTTAAATTAAGTAATAAAGTTAAAGTTATGCATTACTTATTTAAAAAAAATCAGCAATTGGGAAAAAATCTGCCATTTTTCTTGAATAAATTTCAGCACAAAAATATGCAAAAAATCTTTTGTAAAGAGCAGTATTTACAGAGGTATGAAATAAAAACATAAAAATGATTTAGTTAATATTTTTTCTTCACCAATATGTGAATCTCGATAAATAAAATATGCAACAGAGGACTATTCTACTTTTCACCTAATGCTTTTAAGACTAAAAATCAAACCAAACACAAAATTATGTTATATTACCATTTCCATATGCCCAGTCATCATTAAGACGATGCCGAACTTTCTGGTATATTGCAGACATCGTCTTCATGTTGCTTTTCCGCCACTGTCGTCCTAAATACTTTGTTTGCATCTTCAGTAGCTTCAAAACATACAGTTGCATCATGGCATGTTTCACTTTTAGTGCTCGTTTCAGGATTGGAGCAGATTTAAAAACCACCAGCATCTGAAAATATCAAGAAACAACGTGGTTCATTTCACAAGTAAAACAAATAATATACAACATAAAAAAAGTGGTAATTTTTCACTCCTGGAATAGGAATTATCTGAAAAAATGTTTAAAGATCTATTCTGAGATATTTCTACAAGAAAAAAAGATATTTTAATCATTTATAAATCAATGTGTTTTCCCAGGTGTTTTTATTAATCCAAAACCAAGTACCATGTTGTTGAAAGTAAAAATTAAAAAAAATATATGGGATGCTGTTAAACACCAAACAAAGAAAGGCACTGTAGTACGTAACACATACAGAATGGTTCTTTAGAATCAGCCCACTAAACATTCAATGGTATCGGCATACAACCCACCAGACATACAACAATACTGTAACACATAACAAACAAAATATACATAAAATACTAAATATTAAAAAAAACTGGCACAAAAATATAAAAAAGTAAAGGATCGTGTAATTCATAGAACATACTCAGAGTAATAATGCACGTAATACAGCAAATCGTACAATTCTGCTGTAAAATGTAACACAAACTGAAAATAATGAATCATTTAATACACCAAATACACGTCACACACCTCAGTAACATGAGTATTGTAAAAGCACAGAAAATATAGTACTAACACATAGAATATTAGGGGTATGAATCACTTCCACTTGAGTGGTATTTGCATAGGTCACTCTTATGTTTGCATTCATAACAGTTACCTTGAAAAAGAAACTGTTACACAAATAATTAAAGTATAACAGCTGAATATTTCTGAACCCCAGTTAGAATCTTTTCATTTTTGTATTTTCACTAGTTTAAATAAAATAAAAGCCACTATGTAGCATAACTGTATAAGATGTTGTTATAAAACATCACTGTAACCACTAAGCTGAAAATAAGGTTACAAACACACACACATTAGTGTTGTTCTAACTGTGAGCCTAACAGTTAAAATGATTGCTCTTGAAGACATTGTAAAAAAAATAAAGAATTTAAAAAAACCTTGTTGTAGAGTCATGGTTGTTTTCTTCTTATCATGTGCCTGAGATAGCATAATATTAGTTTATAGAAAAGGTCTACCATAGCATATGTTAACTCACTTTTAGGCATTGTGGACAACTACTTCATGAAAACATCCTACTAATCTATAAGGTACAGTTAGGGCAAAATCCACCATAAGGCTTCATAGTTTCAAATTTCAACCAGACGTTTTACAAAGTGAAAAGGAAACAAAAGGTAATTACTTTAATAAAATAAATAAACCAATAAAATTAATTTGTTACCTTCATATAATATATAAAAAAAACAAAGTCATGATATTGTTACACTTTCTGACGGAATGTGATCCAAAAATGATTTTAAGTGAAAAGTTTAGAAATTTACAGGAGGAACAGATAGAATAAACTGGGAAGTAGAAAATTATCCTAGCTTTCCCAGAATATATTAATTTATTTTTTTTTTAGTTAAGGAAGCTTGGATAATTTAAAACAAGAAATTGATATCACAATAATTTACTAATTAAAATACACTTGAGCTACATATACACAACACGCATGCTTAAGTCACAAAGATTTGCAGCTATATATATTTACACAAGTAAGAAGTTTAAATATTTAAAAGATAAAAATTACAATTAGAAGGGCAAAAACTGAACTTAGGGTTAGCAGTTTGGAGTATTAATATGAAGGCAAAAAAACAATACCAACCATAATACGAGAATGTTTCCACTTTGTTAGTTTGTTCAAAACTCTGAGTAGGTTGATACAAGAAAATATGTTTCTCCAGCAGTACGGCTGTTGTTCACCAATTTCCTAAAAATGAATAAGTTATAAAGCTTAATAATTTTGATAATTTTTCTATACCACAAATGTATGTCTGATAAGTACTTACCTTCACTCCAAAGATTAAATATTCTTATATAGTGCTGCCCTCTATACGTAAACTTTTTATATATGCATGCCACAGGCCTTCTGCTTCAACCTATTGACATTGAAGGATTTCAGCATGTTTCTCATGCAAATCCCTCTTTTCTTTTCTAACAAATTATCACTTTCCAGTTTAGCAGATGTATGAACCAGAGTAAACTGAGGAGGAAGAGTGGGAAGTGTGTGTGTGTGTGTGTGTGTGTGTGTGTGTGTGCGCGCGCACGCACGCGCGCGTGAGAGAGAGAGAGAGAGAGAGGTAAATACCCATCAGATATACATTTTCAGTACAGGAAAATTATAACTTTTGCAACTTTAATTACCTCCTTTCACAAAATTAGCTAGAATCTAATACTGAAAAGGAGAAGGAACTGGTTTAAGGGAATGAAAGAAGTATCCTCCAAAATCATCTGAAGGGTACCCCTGGAAAAAGAGATTTGGATCCAAAGATCATATAAGGGAACCATGCCACTTCTGAACCAGTTATACTCTTTGCCCCTCTGAAATGCAGAGAAGGACAGAAAAGAAGAGGAGCACATCGAAATGGGAGAGGACTGTGTTAGAATCACGTTCTGAACCACACAAAATAAACGTAGTAACTCTATCCCAAGAATAGAAAAGTGGGTATAACACTAGATGTGTCCTAACGGGTACAGTGGCTAAGGTGAGGCCAGCCATACTCAGTAAAGTCAACTACATCCAAAATCCATGCCACTGGGAACTGACATCCACGGAGCAGAAGGACGAGGATCATACTATCTAACTTAAAATCCAAGGGGTCAGGGGATTGAGAATCCTGCCATATCCCAGGTATGACACAAGTATTAGCACTGAGCTATTGATCCAGGGACCTGATATCCAGTACAGAAATCAAGAATGAAGACAGGTTACTTGAAATATGCAAGAACTTACATTGAGTGGTTCTCCTCTAAATCCAAAGCCCAGCCACAGAGTACTGACTTCCATGCAGGTGAAGGATGAGAACTGTCAATAAAAGGGGTGAACTGCATTTTAATGCACTGCTCTTTTGTAATCGTATGTCACAAAGAGGAGGACAGTAAATCATCTACACCCACAGAATACCTCCACCCTTCTCTGCACTGAATGGTTATAGCCCTCTTTGTGTGGAGGCCATTCAGGAGGGACAGTCAGCACAATAGTATCAAAACATAAAATAATCTGAAGCCTGAGGAGGTGAGGCATGATAATTCCATTGCTTAATTGTGAAACAAGCTGGGGGAGGAAAGAAAAACCAAAAATGAGGGAACGATTGGTCATATAGTAAAGAAGGATGTAACTCATAAGAAACAGGAGGAAGGGATAAAATGTCAGATACTTGAGAAACAAAATCCAAGAAGACTACAATGGGTCTAACAGATTTCTCGGGTTGTATGTATGTGTGGATAAGTACAGCAAAATCATGAGGTGAAAACAGATGATATAAGCTGTCATTAGTCTGAACAGGCTCTACTTGTTTGGGTTGATTGATTTATTGATTTAGTGTTTTATGGCACAAAGCAGCTATTCTATTTGCGCCAAACGTTCGGTAAAAAGGTAAAAACAAATTAAATGTAGTAAAATACAGAAAAGGAAATGAAGGTAAAACAAACCATCATTGAAAAATAGAAAAAGTATAAAACCAATGTTGACACCTGGTTTACAATGTTAAGAGAGAAAGCAGAGTAAAAGAAGTTGTAAAGTACTTTCTTTAGCAAAATGGTAATAATCATAACCCACCAGGAAGACTAACAGGTAAGTTCATGAACCATCGTCAGTCACCTGAAGTTGGCTTTTTCAGTCCTGGTTCCGGGTTATGTGTCATAGCAGCCATTATCAAAATCGTAATAATGAGTAGCCAAATGTCCAGTAAAAAGGTAAAAGAAAAGTAAATGTAGTAAAATGTGTAAAAGTAAATGAAGGTAAAAACAAAACAGCAATTAAAAACAGAAAATTGCATGAAACCGATGTTGACATCCAGTCTAGAAAGTTGTAAAGGACTTCCTGTAGCAGAATGGTAATGATCATAACCCGCCAGGAAGACTAACAGGTAAGTATAAAAACCACCGTCAGTCACCTGAAGTTGGTCTTTACAGTCCTGGTTCCGGGTTATGTGTCATTACGGCCAGTACCAAAGGGTAAAGAAATAAAAGTTTAAAAGACATGCAGCAAAATTGGAATAACAACTTCCCAGGACGACTAACGAGTAGTTCAAACGGATAATTCAAACAGCAGTGTTAGTCGCCTGAAGTTGGCCTTTCCAGTTCTGGTGTCGAGTTATTTAATGTTCTGGCCATTTTTCAATTTCAAATTGAACTAGAGAGATTGAAACTTTGAAAAGGGAACCACAATTAAAAAGGTGTAATGAATAAATATCCAACACTTAAATGAGATTAAAATGATTAATGGCCATTAAAAAACTAAAAACTTTATCAAGATGGACAGTGTCACCATCCCCAATAACACTGTCCAATGTTACAGATAAACCCTGGGAAAAAACATGTTTAAAATAATGCCGTTGTTGAGAGTCGTAATGATGGCAAGAAAGTAAAATGTGGCTTACAATGATTTGAGTGTTACACAAACTACACACTGGTGCAACAGTTCCAGATAAAGAAAAAAATGAGTTAAAAACTGTGACCAATGAGTAGTCTAGTTAGAACAACTTCCTCCTTCTGAATGTCAATGGCTTAGAGAAAGGTACAATAATAACCTGGCACCAGGCATCAGGAAAAACATTCTCCTGCCAGATCTGGTTAAAGGCAATTAGAAGGACATCAAGAGAAGCAGGAGATAGATGGTGCAGCATGTCATAGTGTACATCATCAGGTCCAACAGATGTACTGCCAGACCGATGAAGGGCCATTTTCAGTTCCACCAGTGTAAAGGGACAATTATAGTCAAAGAGACAGTCAGTTCGAAAGGAAAGAGGTGAACGCTCTGCCCGAGTCTTGAAGGCCAAGAAGATGGAGGAACAAGCAGAAGTGCTAGATACCCAGCTGAAGCTCCGGACATCAGCCACCTCCTGATCATCAGAGAGTAAGATCGAGAGGGGGACGGAATTGTAGTGCCCACTGACCTTTCCAATCCCGTCCCATATGACCTTGGAACTGGTGGTAGAAGATATGTTAGTTGTGAACTTAATCCAAGATTCCTTCTAGCTTTGACGTCTTAACACCTAGCATGTGCACGGGCCTGTTGGAAAGCAACGCAGTTCGAAAGTGTGGGATCTCTACGAAAAGTATCCCAGATCCGTTTTCAAGCCTTCTGTGCTAAGTGGCAAGCAGAATTCCACCACGGACGAGGATATCATGGAAAACATGTCGAGGTTTTAGGAATACACTGAGCAGCTGCTTGTATAATACAGCCAGTTACCGCTGCCACCAGTTGTCTATTGATGGCTGATTCACGATGGCAGGATCAAGTTCTCCAAGAGTAGTGAAAGTGGACCAGTCTGCCTGATCCAGCTTCCACCGGGGCACACGGGTAGGATGGCATCGACCAAGGCCAGTCTCTCTCAAAATTATAGGAAAATGATCACTGCCTAGTGGATTATTGTCAACCCTCCATGAAAAATGGGAGAATAATGAAGGGGAGCAAACTCAGAGATCAATAGTGGTAAAGGACTGACTAGGTGCATGAAAATAAGTGGAAGAATCAGTATTGAAAAGAGAAAGGTTGTGATCAGAGAGCATACACTCTACAGAGCGACCCCTCCCATCAATAACGGCACTTCCCCAGAGGGATGATGTCCATTAAAGACGGCAACTGTTCAATGAGAGCATCAAGATCTGACTGATCATATGTCTCTCCAGGGAACAGGTAGAGAGAACAAACAGTGATGGTATTACCCAAGGAAACACGGACGGCTACAGCCTCCAAGGGTGTGTGGAGTGACAAAGACAGGGTGGGCACATGCTGATCAACCAATAGTGCCACCACTCCATGTACTTGTCCATCATACAGCCTGTCATTTCTGTACAGAGAAAACTGCCAAATGATGACTGTATCAGCAGGTTTTAGAAATGTTTTTTGTAAGGTAAGAAATACAGGATGGTAGGAAGCAATCAGTGTTTTGATATCATCCAGATTAGAACGTAAACCTCAACAGTTCCATTGTATCAAGATGGCCATTTTAAATGATGGATAGGCAAAGTGGCTCGAGAACCCTTCTGTTTATGACCACATATTTTTTCCTTACTGTCCTTAGTCGGAGGAGGTCTATCAACCTCCATGAATCCTGCCCTGGGTCGATTGGGCAGGTCTTTGTTATTGGAAGGAGATTCCAGTGACTGAGGACACAAACGAATGATTATTTTGCCTCTTGGGGTGGGAGAAAAAGATGTATCTGAAGAAATGCCTGAATTTGAAACTGAGGGATGTGGATCTTGAGGTTTGTTGGAATGTATGGGAGGAATAGAGATGGGTGTGGAAGTCGATTCATCAATCTTTTTAACCATGGAGGTCAAAAGGCTTTTCATTTGTTTAGAAAACGATTCTCTTGAAAACACAGAGAGATCTGTTTGCACTCCCACTGTAGTTGTGGAATGAAGTGCAGCAGCATATGTCTGAGATGGAGTGGCGGGCAGCAATTTCCGAGCCTCAGAATAACTAATGTTATGAGTCGTTTTCAAACACTGCACCTCTTTTTCCTCCAAACATTTTGGGCAAGAATAAAAGTAAGAAGGGTGAGAACCATTGCAGTTGATGCAATGTGAGTTCATGTCACATTCATAGGCATCGTGGTCCTTGCCACCACAATGAGCACATGTCAGGGAACCACGACATGATGTCTTTGAGTGGCCGAACCTCTGACATTGGAAACATCGGAGAGGGTTTGGAATGTATGGCCATACCCTGCAAATTAGATAATCTGTCTTGATGGTGGCAGGTGCACGTGATGATGTAAATGTCAAAACGAGGGTATTTGTTGGCAGTGTTACTCCATCTTTGTGAGTGGAGATGCGCCTCACTGCAGAAACTCCTTGAGTAGAGAGACAAGCGAGAATCTCCGACTCGGGGACGTTCTTCAAATCCCTCTCAACAATAACTCCTCATGATGAATTCAAGGTAGCATGAGGGGTAACCTCAATAGGTATATCCACAATTGCCATTGAATTCAAGAGGAGTTCACTGTGTTGAGTTGTGGATGTTTCAACCAGTATGTCTCCAGATCGAAGCTTCTTTACTGACTTTGGAGAGCCAGCAAGACCCTCTCATCCCTTCTGAATAAAAAAGGGGGACATTTGCCCTAAAGGTTTTTCTGTAAGAGAATGTAATATAAGAAAATGGGGTACGTGTGTTACAGTTGTTGAAGATTGCTGCTCAGAGTCTTCAAGACTATTGACTGTTTTTTCACTATTTTATTTAAAATTTTTAAATGAGGATCCATACGGAAAAAGAAAAATTTTGGTACCCACTGACCCCACCCATGATGGACCCCTACAAGGGATGCACTACAATGTCATGCAAGGACAATGCAGCAATGCCAGGGTTTCGTGAGCACTATACCCGAACACCAGCATCAGGCACAATGTCCACAACACCCGTTGAGAACTTCCAACACTGGTACTTGGTTGACTCTAGCCCAAGTGGACCAGCCAATTGACCCAAGGGGGGCCACCCAAAGGTCGCCCATCTGCAGGAATTCAAGGCCAAAGTGGTGTGTTAGGGTTTAACCCCTCAACCACCAGGATCCTCTCTCCCCTTCATGGGTCGCCACGCATGGCAAACACGTGGGTGGATGTTTAGATCCCAGAGAAGGTAACCAGACAGAACAGAACCTTCCCTGGGAGGTCCCCTCACCACGTACAAGAATCCACACCGAGGGGATTTGTTTGGGAGGAACGTTGAGGTCCAGCAACAAAGGCAGATAAATCCACTGTAGGCTTGCCTGCACCCATGGCCTGATAAAGAATGTTAGTTGCTGGTGTGACACCCAAACTTCAAAACTCAAAAGTCACAGGCTGGGGATCCAAGTACGTAATGAAAGCTTTTATGCTACTTTCAGCTTGTAACTCAATATGGCTACCAGTTCAGTGGTGTGTTACATATAAAAGTTTACCTAAGTCACAAAATGTTAAAAGATGTCTGTGAAAACCTTACTTATTTTTAAATGTTTGATACATTATTTTACACTTCAATTCAATTATAATATTATAACAAAAAGAGAAACGTTTTTGTGGAAGAAGATTAGGTTGTGAATTGTTAGGTTTAGTTAGATTATTTTGCACAAAACTACATTAAGTTTTAATTTTTTCCACAAAAAAGAACTGTTTGTTATACCAAATTTATATTACTCTTTATCAATCAAAGTAACTGAATGAATGGACAACGAAAAACTGTTTAATATATTAAATCAAAGTTGACTGACAATTTAAAACATTTATTAGCTCACAGTCTTGATTTTGTAAAAATATTATCATTGTTGTACATCAGGGTTTGCATTTTTGCTTGTAGAATTTTGCCCAAAGCCACTTCATGGGTATATGCATTAGCAATCCATCCCTAACTTTGAATTGCTAGACCAGAAAGAAAGTAGCTAGTCTACACTACCAATTGGCAACTCTTAGACTAATATAATGGAATAGAATACTGCCTCATCAATATGCTTCCACTTTGAGCCACGTTCAGGTGGAAAGAGCATTACAACCAACTGGCCAAGAAAGTATTCACAATCAAGAAGTATGGATTCAACAGAATACTAAAACAATCAGTTAAATAAAATAACTCTTTATTTACATAGGGAATATATATATAAAACATAGGTAAGATAACATGTGATACAACAATACAGGATAAAAATAATCAGCATTTTCTTTGGATTATTAAAACTGCACTGAAAATGATTAGGCTTAATGCTACTCTAAACCTGCTGCAATTAATTACATGAAATCTTGATTTCCTTATGATACTGAGCAGTATCTTAGTTTCACCCACAAACAATTTTCAAAGATTCCTGACCTCTCTACAAAGTTAAACCACTTCCTCTTATTGTGTCATTTATGGACAGATAGATGGAATTTACAGTGGGTCATCCAATGATAGCCAACAATCTTCTGTGCTACCATGAATGCATGTGGCTAGAAAAACTACCCATGTGACTTTAAACCTGTTATTTACAAAAGCAAAATTGATGACACACACTTGCTATTTCAACAATCAAGTCACACTTTCAAATTCCTTTTTTACCTTAATTCCCAACACCTTAATATCAAGTATGCACATGGATATCAATATCCATTAGCTTTAACACTAGGGACTTTCACTTTTTTTCCCCCCTTTATATTGTGACAGAGTTTAATTGATTTTAGCCACTGAAGCCATGTGGCAATGAGCTAAACAGCAGATGATACAAACTTTTTGGCAGCAATGGAACAATGCTATAGGAGAAAGCAACAAGTTTCTGTAATTCTCTTAGCACTTAATAAGAATGGAAAAATGGATCAGAATAAGCCAATAATCCATGTAGAAGTAAAATTTAATGTTGAGTAAATGGAAAAGATCAGAAAACACCAACTACTCAACAGAAACTTTAAGGAGCTGAGACTAATTTGAAGTCATGAAACAGCAGTGAACAGGTAAACTGTGTTCTGGAGGCAAAGTCAAAGAAAATTAATTGGAAAATTTGAAGATTAACATTCTGTATATCCACTTTTATTATCCAAAGAAACTGCCTTAAAAAACTCATATTTTCCATTTTGATTGATGAGGTAGGTCTCAGACAAGTTTTCAATTCTCTGATTTCACAGGAACTAAAAAGAGACGACAGTAAAAACTTGGAGAAGCATAATAAACTATTTCTGCTGTCTCCTGTGCCATGAATGAGTCATGCAAAAGAGAGTAATACTCTGTCAATTTTTAAAACCATGACCATTAACCCAAATATCAACAGGTGGTAGAAATAAGAATTATTGAAATGAATACTCTAAAATAGTACTGACTTATATTCAAACGAACTATTATAATATTTTTTTCACTGTACATAGCTCCCTATAATGTTACACATACACACAAACATACACTGTCACCAAGATTTTTTTATTTTTAGTTGTACATGTTCCCTAATCAAATTATGTGAACTTTGTAATGTTAATACAAGAGTAAAAATATCTTGATAATGAAAAAACACCAAAAGTTTGATGTTCATAAGTACATTGTTTCTGATGTTAGTTGTAATGTTGTGTCCAGGAAAAACACTTACTACACCAATTTATCATCATACAATTTAAACAGCTGGTATAAGCTCTACTTAAGCCTTCAAAGTTGCCACGTTTATATTTACAACATTCATTGTTCCATATCACCAACAGTTGGATAAATGCACTTTTTGTTTACAATTTTATTTAGAGGTGTTCCTAATTTTGATTTGATAAACTAGATTGGTTGGTTGATTTAGTGTTTTATGGCACAAAGCAGCTAGGCTATCTATGCCAAAAGTCTGGTAAAAAGGTAAAAGTAAAGTAAATGTAGTAAAATTCATAAAAGGAAATGAAGGTAAAACAAAACATCATTGAAAAACATAAATAGCGTAAAACCAATGTTGATATCTTGTCTACAATGTTAAGAGAGAAATCAGAGTAAAAGAAGTTGTAAAAGACATTTTATGTAACATAATGGTAATTATCATAACCTGCCACGAAGACTAACAGGTAAGTACAAGAACCATCGTCAGTCACGTGAAGTTGGCCTTTCCAGTCCTGGTTCCAGGTTATGTGACATTACAGCCATTATCAAAAGGTAAAGCAATAAAAGTGTTAAAAGACATGCAGCAAATTTGTAATAATAACTCGCCTGGATGACTAACGGGTAGTTCAAACAGTAGCGTTAATCACCTGAAGTTGGCCTTTCCAGTCCTGATGTCGAGTTATTTAATGTTATGGCCATTTTCTAATTTCAAATAGAACTAGAGAGATTGTGACTCTTTAAAGGGAACCACAATAAAAAAGGTTTAATGAAGAAATATAAAACACTTATATGACATTGAAAAGATTAATGGCCATTAAAAAAACTAAAAACTTTATCAAGGTGGACAGTGTTACCGTCACCAATAACACTGTCTAATGTTATGGACAAACCATGGGACAGAACATGTTTAAAATGGTGCTGTCATTGAGAGTCGTAACGATGGCATGAAAGTAAAATGTGGCTTATAGTGATCTGACTATACACAAACTACACATTAATGCATCAGTTCCAGATAAAACAAAACGATGGGTTAAAAAACTGTGACAAATGCGTAGTGTAGTTAGAACAACTTCCTCCTTCCGAACCTTACGGAAGCTAGATGGCCAAAGCCCAATATAGGGTTTTATTTGAAAAAGCTTGTTGTCGCGTTGCTCACTCCAAGTGGACTGCCAGCTGGCATAGAACCAAGCCTTGAATACAGGACCATAGTTCATGTACAGAATAGGCACAGTAGTGATAGTGCCTGAGCAGATAGATTTTAGATTTAGCTGCTGTGTCTGCAAGCTCGTTCCCACGAATACCAACATAACATGGGATCCAGAAAAACTGGATAGAAGTAGCAGTTGATGAGAAATGGGCCAGTCGGTTTTGAATATAAGCGAAAACAGGGTGTGAGCCAACGTGTAGTGATTCCAGGGCCAGTAGAGAACTAAGCGAGTCTGAAAAAAATAGTGCAGTTGGAGTACTGCTCAGCTTCAATATGATCCAGGGCAAGAGATATGGCATACAGTTCAGCAGTGAACACAGAAGCTGTAGAGGGGATTCTGCGTGCAACCACATAACCGCAGCAAACATGGCAGAGCCCACACAGTCACCTGATTTAAAACCATCCATATAAATTCGAATGGAAAGATTGTTCGAAAGATTTTCAGTAAATAAAAGAGGGTACTTCCAATCATGAGTATCTGCTTTTTTCAGATGACTGAAAGAAAGGTCACATTTGGGGGCTGCTATAAGACATGGTGGGATGGGCTGACCAGTGGATTCTGCAATGTTATCCAAGGATAGACCAAATTTATCTAATTGCGCCTGGACGCAAAGGCCAAAAGGAGCAGTGGCAGATCGTCTGTTCTGAAAAAGTATGGCCCACCGAGGAAGGAAAACACAACCCCAGGTAGGATGCTTTGATAAGGAATGAAATTTTGAAGAATAAAGTAAAGACAGTTGCAAACGGCAAAGGTGCAAAGAAGGTTCATGAGATTCTACGTATAAGCTCTGAACTGGAAAGGTGTGGAAAGCCCCAGTGCAGAGTCAAAGTCCTTGGTGATGAATGGGGTCCAGCATCTTTAAGGCTGAGGGTCTGGCAGAGCTATAGACCATTGATGAATAGTCGAGTTTCGATCGAATAAGAGCACGATATATCTTTAACATAGAACATCGATCTGCTCCCCAACTGGCAGTAGAGAGGACACGGAGGATGTTCAGTGCTCTTGTGCATTTAACCCGTAGCTGCTTTAAGTGTGGTATAAAAATCATCTTACGGTCAAAGATCAATTCCAAGAACTTGGTCTCAGGGACCTCAGGCAACAAAACTTCACTGATAAGGAGTTCAGGATCAAGGTAAATACCCCGTTGGCAGCAAAAGTGCATGCAAACGGTTTTAGAGAGAGAGAAATTAAAGCCGTTTGCCATGGTACACTTCAGTAGATGATCAAGGGCAGTTTGTAGTTGCCGCTCAATATATCTCATGTTCAACGACTGAAACGAGATGTGAAAGTCAGCGACATAGAGCCCATTTGCAACAGCGAGAGGGAGTTGTTCAGTGATGGCATTAATCTTTATACTGAAAAGTGTGACACTCAAAACACAGCCCTGAGGGACTCCAAGTTCCGGTACAAAAGAACAGGAAAGTGTTGAACCCACACGAACTTGGAATTTCCTGTCCATTAAAAATTTTTAATAAACATGGGTAAATGGCCAAGTAACCCATATATATGGGGCCTCACAAAATGCCATAACTTAATCCAAGATTCCTTCTGGCTTTGATGTCTTATCCACCTAGCATGTGCACCGATGAAGGGCCTGCTGAAAGAGGTGGTGTGGGGTTTGAAAGTGTGGGATATCTGACCGAACTGGTGGTAGAAGAAGTATCCCAGGCCCACGGGCCTGCTGAAAAGTGGTGTTTTGAGGCTTCCATGCCATGTGGCAGGCAGGATTCCACCATAGACAAGGATATAGTGGAAAACATGTTGAGGTTTTGGGAATACATTGAGCAGCTGCTTGTATAATACAGTCAGTTACTGCTGCCACACAGTTGTCTATTGATGGCTGACAGATGATGGCAGGATCAAGTTCTGCAAGAGTAGTGAAAGTGGACCAGTCTGCCTGATCCAGCTTCCACCGGGGGCACACGGGTAGGATGGCATCGACCAAGGCCAGTCTCTCTCAAAAGTATAGGAAAACAATCTCTGCCTCGTGGATTATTGTCAACCCTCCATGAAAAATGGAAGAATAATGAAGGGGAGCAAACCGAGAGATCAATAGCAGTAAAGAACTGACTAGGTGCGTGAAAATAAGTGGAAGGACCAGTACTGAAAAGAGAAAGGTTGTGATCAGAAAGCATACACTCTACAGAGCGACCCCTCCTATTAATAACAGCACTTCCCCAAAGGATGTGATGTCCATTAAAGTCCCCCAGAAGTAGAAAGGGAGATGGTAACTGTTGAACGAGAGCATCAAGGTATGATTGATCATATGTCTCTCCAGGTGACAGGTAGAGAGAACAAACAGTGACTGTATGACCCAAGGAAACACGGATGGCTACGGCCTCCAAGGGTGTGTTGAGTGACAAAGACAGGGTCCCCACCCTGCTGATGAACCAACAGTGCCACCCCTTATGTACTCAGCCATCACATGGCCTGTCATTTCTGTACAGAGAAAACTGCCGAAAGGTCACTGTATCAGCAGGTTTCAGAAATGTTTCTTGTAAGGAAAGACATACAGGATGGTAAGAAGCAATCAGTGTTTTGATGTCATCTAGATTAGAATGTAAACCTCGATAGTTCCATAGTATCAAGCTGGCCATTTTTAATGACGCATAGGCGAAGTGGCTGGAGAACCATTCTGTTTATAACCACGTCTTTTTTCCTTACTGTCCTTATTCAGGGGATGTGTTAGGGTTGGGCCCCTCAACCACCAGGATCCTCTTCTCCCATTTATGGGTTGCCATGCATGGCAATCATATGGGTGGATGTTTAGATCCCAGAGAAGGTAACCTGAAAGAACAGAACCTTCCCTGGGAGGTCCCCTCACCATGTACAGAAATCCACACCGAGTGGTGATAAACTACAGCAAAAGCAGACAGTCAACAACATTCGCTGTGCTCTCTTGTCTGAACATGAGTGAAAAGTTACTATCACTTTTATGGTGCACTTGTGGACCAAAAAGTTGAAGCCATTTTTGTGAAAATGGGTTGTGAACTGTGAATTATCAGACTTACAGCTTGAACAGGCTAATGGCTAAGTAATATCCAGTCATATCAATACAGTTAATATCTGGAATTATTGCCATACATTGCTACAATTCTTTTACATTTTCATTATTATAAAGAAAGATAAATTTATTTCTACACAGTGGAAATTAATACTACTACGGTACCTTTAAAAATCACGAATGAAATGGTTTGTGGTACCAGACACAGAAAAAAAAACTCAAAGCAACTGCTCTTCTCTAACAAGTACATTTTAAAAACTAAATTGTTTTTTAAGATGCTACATCAAATCTCACTTGCTAATATATTTCTTCATAAAATGACCCACCAAAGTCTCAGCTGTAAGTTCAGGCTGTTCACCAATAACACATGCAGGAAAATCAATGACTGAGATCCTGTAAGAAAAATCAACAGTAAATACTGCAGTCTGTGAACGATAATAACTAATAAAATTACTTACAAACTATATTATATCACTACTGTTATAACATACTGTAATAAAATTATTATATAACACAAACCCCATTCTGTGTCCATAACATTACAAAAACTTGTTGTGATAAACATTTATAAAAGAAACACTTCTAATCACAGTAGTCATCATCATAATTGTTCTAATTATTAATTTATTAGTATATTCATTTCTTTCCTATTATTAATAGATACTAATCACTAACTAGGTTGTATCTTAGGTTTTATCACTTTCAAGGAAGCTTTTAATGATGGTAACCGATATTTTATCCCAGATACTAACTAGTGTATATCCTAAATTCTGATTTTTAATCTGCTGTCATTTTGAAGAAAGTTTTTAATGGTGAGAGCTGAGATTTTATTGTTGGTTATTGCCCTATAAAGGTTAATTTGTTAGCTGCTCACCTCTGATACCACTTTCATAGCTCTTATACAAGTGTCAGGTTTTTCTGACTTTTATGCTAAGCTGATGGTGTATATTATCAGTTAGGTAGAAATATCAGCCTTCATTTATCTTTCCTTCATGTGTTTTGTATTATTCAAATTTATTTTGCAGTAATCTTCTCTAGGGCGATGGGTTATTTGAGATAGACACATACTACAAACTCCTGTATTTCTGTTATATTTCACAATTCTGACTACTGTTAAGTCTTTCTTTTTCTCAATTAAATTGAAGATTTCAAATTCTCAAGGGATGTAATTATTGATGGTTTAGCTCTCCACTGAATCTTTAGGTGGTTTGATATTTATTAAATATGCCTGTATTGTGTCGTGGCTCTTCTTGAATGTTGTTCTGCCTTTATATATATATATATACACTGTCCTGATAATTATGTTTTTCAGACATTTAACAGCAGGAAATATGGTTTATTGTTCCATTTATCCACTGTCAGAATGGTTGTGTTTTTCTTCATTTTATCATCTTTTGTGTTACAAATCTTCTATATTCTGGAAATGTATGGCTTGTGGGTACATCACAAACTAATTGTGATGTCTTTTGAGGTCATTGTGAATTCTTTTATGGCATTTACAATGTGAACTAATTTCTTAACAGGTATACATGTTTTACACTGGTAACATTACATTTTCATGAATTTTAATAAATTGTAGTAGAATGTTTTCTAAAAACAAATCCAAATTATTTGAATTGAAAGGTAACTTTTCATGTTTTGTGAGTTGCCTATTCTATATTTAATAACCCATGTTTTGCAAATAGCCAATTCTGTTTAATAACTAATGTATTCACTTCATGACATTCTGTCTAGAAATATAGCAAACAATTCTTATGCCTGCATTGTTTTGGGGAGACAGGGCTAAGATCAAGACTTCTGAACAGTAAATATTTAATGTGTTGTCCTCAAACAAAAATACATCATAAAGTAATGCCCAGATGGGTTCAAGGAGTTTGTGTGTTTTACTAGAAGACATTCACTAACTAGCAGGAAAAGAACATGAAAACCCAAAGACTTAAACACAAGCTGATAAACAATACTGGCATCAGACTCTGCTAGCTTCACATTATAGGTTATAGATCATCACTGTTACAGCATTTCTCGATCTTATATGTACTGTGGTATTTGTTTCAATATTGAAGCATGGTTTTATTGGATTTCTGATTTAGTATTTCACTTTGGGGGGTGTTGACAGATTATATAACTTAAAGTACTTTAGAGATTATGTAGATTCACTATTCAGAGTCAAACTAGACAAAATCTCACAGAACTGAAATAAAAGAAAATTTAAAACTCTCATTCCAGAGCATAATTTTTTTATAAAACAAAACTTTTATAGAACAGGAATTTACGTGAAACACACACAGGTACCTCAACTACAAGTCAGTCTACCACAACAGTGTAAAGACACATCACAGACTGCCTAGTTTCACTATAAATCAGTTTACCACAACAGTGTAACAGACATCACAGACTGTCTAGTTTTCACTATAAATCAGTCTACCACAACAGTGTAAAGACAGACATCAAAAGACAGATAACACAGACTGCCTAGTTTCACTATAAATCAGTTTAAAAGAACAGTAAAGACAGGCACCACAGACTGCTTAGTTTTTCACTACAGTCAGTCTTCCACAGTGTAAAGACAGATACCACAGACTGTCTGGTGTCACTATAAATCAGTCAACCATGAAGTGTAAAGGCAGGCATCACAGACTTCCTAGTTTTAACTACAAATCAGTATACAATAACAGTGTAAAGACAGACACCACAGACTGCCTAGTTTCACTATAAATAAGTCTACCACAACAGTGTAAAAACCAATGTCACAGACTATCTAGTTTCCAGATTGAACAAATTCATAATACTCCAAATTCTAAGAATAGTAAAGATAAATATCACTAACAAAAGGAAGTCACAAGGTTTGAAAAGAAGAATTTCAATGCCACACTACAATGTAAATGCAGTAAGAATTTCAATGTCACACTACGACGTAAATGCAGTTGGTACACACCAAAACAATTAAAGGCCCAACAGAGAGCAAAAGTACAACAGACAACTATATCTTTGTGAATATATTTGACCAAAACAAAAGACCAATAAAAATTACAATCCAGATGTTTCACATGCAAAACACTGTAATGCCCATCTGCAATAGCATATGATGACAGAAAAGAATATCATATGATAGACTGAAATAATACAGAAGTAATGTGATGTGAACCACACACATGAAAGATAAAGGTAAGCCTTCTACATTCATTTAAGTGCAAAATTCTCACTCAACCAAGCACAAAAGTTACTGAAACTTGAATTCATGGAATCCTAAGCGTGAAAACCTTGAATAAGTGGATATCACAAAAGCCCTTCAACCAGAAAGACCCAACCAGCACTAAATTCTGGCCACTTCCCACTGCAGAGACAGACCTACTTAAAACTTCAGAAATCAAAACATACAATAAATTAGATAGTAATTAGTATCTAACAATAATAATATAGAAAATTATCATTTAAATAATTACACTTAAGTGATCCTATAGGTCACTAACAATAACTAAAACTGATATATGATTGTCACAACCTTACCATAAGTTATTAACTGTTAATTATTCAGCAGGGATACACACAGTTTCAATTACATCTTTGTTTTAAAATACATACAAACAATGAGATGCACAAATATCCCTGTAATACCATACCATACAAATCATCACACTAAATCTGTAAGTTTCTCTTAACACAGAACATTCCAATAGCTATACTGCACAACACAGCTAGCAATTACAAGTGAAAAAAAATAAGATGATAAATATACGAGGTGTCTAGAAATTATATTAACATACATTCTGTAGTAAAAATGAAATAAAATCTTTCACACTACACCTTCAATTTCATTTTAAAATATGTAGCAAATAATTGTTTAATCAACACAATTACGTTTCACTCACGTATTTTTTGCACCAACGTATGACATTATATTTTGATTGAAGAACTTTAACACCAGGGGTATGCAGTTGGCAAACATAAGTTGCTGACTCATATACTCAAACTGGTACACGTGGTTAATCTTGAAATGTTTCAGGAGAAGAAGTAAGATTCCAGATATTGCCTTAACGATAATTTCTTTGTGTCGATTGACATCAATTCCTAACTTCATCGACTGTAAAACAGTCATCCTATAAACAGAAATCAGTTAACTAACAGTTAAATTAGATTACTAAAAAGAAAAAAAAAGAAGAACATGAACAGATAATGAAGGAACAAAATTTTTTTTCACTGTTTGAATTCTTACATACAAGTTAGTATAATTTAATATCTTACAGAATAGTATGCAAACTAACCTAGCCTGAAATAGCCTTTCACATGAGATATGGTGTTATGAAAATACTTTACAGAACTTTTAAATATTTCAACAACTCTGTTTGTTAACAACCAAAAAACAATAGTTGCTATTTCATATTTGATAACCTACATTTAATCTCTTAGAAAGAAATCTTAGAGATAATAATTCTCTTAGCTAGAAAACTACTACAGTTGTTTAACTTACGGCATTTCTTCTGGTAAAACATCAGAAATTATGTTGATTGACTCTGTTTTAGCTTTAGATGTAGGTGCTGCAGCAAGAAGTATCTTGAGTAGTGCAATCTAAGCAGCAAATGTTTAACTTACTATATGTACTTCAGTTTAACTTCACAATCATATAAATAGGTACTAAGATGAAATTTCAATAATGCAATAAGAAAAATACTTATAGAATTTGATGTTAATAAATGTACTTCATTTTAAGTTCTCACATTACTGTTATATTAATATGTTTAACAGGGATTTTCCACAATGCAATCTTACAAGTAGCCACAAATTTCAACCTACATACCTCAATTTAGCATTATGAGACAATGATCATATTCACTACTAAAACTTTGAAGTACCACAATCTTAAAATCAAAATTACTAATTTCAGCTACAACTGGATGCATGACATTTAGAGCTTCCTCAAAGTAAGTACTCAGCAATGGAATATGACAACAGTAATTTAGTTATATATTTATTTATAAAATCAAAAAAGCCTAAGTAAATACAATGTAAGTTACACTATTTATTTAACATACTTATGAATTGAAAGTATCTATAATAATTACTAAAATAATATCTAAGACTATCAGACAGTTTTTAAAATTGCAGTGCTCACTGAAAGTGTATGGGTTTATTATAACTATCATTGTATTGCAGTTTCTCTTAATAAAAACTGAAATGTTAGCAGAATGAAATAAACTGAGTGAAAAAGGTTTTCCTTCCTTTCATTATTGGATATAGTTTGATAGTTGCATTTGATAACTTTCTCCACTATAACAAAAACAGTTTATAAAATGATGATTCTTCACCCCCTCAAAAAACAACAAAAACAACTGGTTTTATCAATTTAAAAACAACCAGATTTTTAAGTGCATATTATTATTTTAAATTGAACTTTCTGTCACAAGATATCTAAAAGAAAAACGTTTAGTACACATAATCCATTTCATTAATTCTTACCATATACTGGGGAAGATTAGGAAACATCACTTGATAAAATAATTCAACAGCATTCTGAGTAACATTACATTCCTTCTGGAATAGTTACAGAAAAATAATTACCTATTTGTACTTATTCAGGTCCCAAAGTTAATTTTCATCACACAAATCAGTCAGAACAAAAAGTGCAGTTAACAGTTTAAATGGCAAAATCTGACAAAGCATTAGAAACAAATAAGTCTTAAATGTTTGATAAAAATAATGTTAAGTGAAGATTTTAACACATTCTTCTTAACAGTGTTTTAAAGACTCTTTTGTCTCTCATTATCAAGCTAAAACAATAAGTTTGGGTATAGAATGAAAGACCTCTTAAGGCAGTGATCTGCAAAAGACAAAAAAAAGATCTGAATGCTATTTTACACACTGAATAAATTAAGAGTATCTAAAAAAAAGTAATTGTATTTAATTATTTTTATCTTGAAATGAGTCTGGTTAAAAAATTAAAACTTTCATGATTATAACACATTATATATCTTTTTAAAAGCTCATTTTAATAAAACACTAATGAGAAAAAAATGAAACTGATGAACAACCTAAAACCAGTTGAAACAAACAAGGGTAGTTATAAGTGAAAATTAAAAAGTTTGACATTATTTATTAGTTTCTTTGGTAAAATACAGAATAATATTACTGAGTTTCATACAGGTAAAAGCCATCTATTGCCACAAGATTTTCCACAAAGAACATTTTATCAGTGTACGGATTATGCTTATTACAATTCACATAAACAAACAACATATTTAGATTTTAAAGAAAATAATTGTACAAAGACATTCTGTTCTAATAATATGAAATATTACACAATAGTTTAGATAAAAAAATTATTTTTTACTATTGTATACACAGTCTCAATTAGTCAGATGTGACTTTATTATATTAATTTAAAATATCAAAGAAATTTCTCATGTAGCTTACAGTTTTTTTGTGAGCTGTGTTTTCTTCTTTAGTAATTAATTTGCTCTGACTGATACAGGACTACCAAACACACTTACCTGAGATAAAGGGTGCTTTGCAATATCCTCTTCCTTCTTAATTTGTATTTCAGCTAAGGATGTATACATGTGCTGAATAACAAACAAATTAGTACATTTATTGCAGAGCTAACTAATGGAAAAGTAACACATCATAACAATCTATTAAAAAATTAACTTACTCCTGATGTAAATCTATTATTACCAATACATAAATTCAATCATGCTTATTAAAGCATAATAAAGTCTTATGAATTGAGCAATGTTTTAACTTATTCCTGTGCAAACTTTGAAATAATCAACAGACTAATATTGTTTTTACCTCAACATCAAATTCTAGAAAGTTCAAAATTTTCTATATGTTTTTGGCATATACATAAAACTTTTCTTACATATGCTGAAAGTAGCATGTGACAGAATATGGCACAATCTAATATACCCTCTTTTCTGTAATAGTCTGTTTCATTTCACTCCATACAGAGTGCACATTATATATGAAAGCTTGACAATGGTTAAGAACGGTAATTGCAGATCTATGCAACCACAGTCATTAAGTTGTAAATTTGATGCCAAATATTCAGTTACAGTAGAATTTATTTAGGAAGTTCCATCTGAATCTCTGTTTGCTATTCAGTTTATATATCACGACCATACAAAATATTTCCTAACACTATATAGAACATATGGTGGAGATTAAGCTCCTGTTGATACGAGTAGAGAATGAGAAGCTCTAAGTCACTGGAAGAGATCTTGGCTGCCACATCAACTCAATCTCTTATTTGTGATGACAAGAAACCCACTTGGTTCATTTGGTGTATTATGGCACAAAGCAACTAGGCTATCTGTGCCAAACATCCAGTAAAAAGTTAAAATTAGTAAATTTCATGAAAGGAAATTAAGGTAAAATAAATAAAATGTTTAATTTTTGAATTAAAGACATAAATAGCATTAAATCCAATTTTTACATCTAGTTTACAGTGGTAAGAGAAAAACTACAGTAATACAAATTGTAAAGGACTTTCTGTAGCATAACTGTAATTATCATAACTTGCTAGGAAGACTAACAGGTAGCTTCAAAAACCACCATTAGTGACCTGAAGTTGACCCTTTCAGTTGTGGTTCTGAGTTATTTGATGCTATAGCCATTTTCTAATTTCAAACTGAACTAGATTGACTTTGATTCTTAGAAGGGACTCACATTAAAAAAAGGTCTAATGTATAAATTAAAAAACTTAAACAGCATTAAAAAGATTTATGGCCTTTAAAAAACTAAAAACATTTCTAAGGTGGACAGTGTCACCATCACCAATAACATTGTCTTATGTTACAGATAAAACTTGGGACAGAACATGTTTAATGGTGCTGTCATTGAGAGTCGTAATGATGGCAAGACAGCAAAATATGGCTTATTGTGACCTGAGTGTTACACAGACAACACAGTAGTGCATCAGTCCCAGATAAAAGAAAATGATAAGTTAAAAAACTGTGACAAATGCATAGTCTAGTTAGAACAACTTCCTCTTTCCAAACCTTATGGAAGCAAGATAGCTAAAGTCGAATAGAAGGTTTTATTTGGAAAAGCTTGTTTTCATGTTGCTCACTCCAAGTCGACTGCCAACTGGCACAGAGCCAAGCCTTGAATACAGGACCATAGTCCATGTATGGAACAGGCACAGTGACAGTGCCAGAGCAGATAGATTTAGCTCCAGTGATGGTGAGCTCATTTCCATGAATACCAACGTAGCCCAGTACCCAGAAATACTGTAGTAGTGGAACAAAGTGAAGCAGCATATGTCCGAGATGAAGTGGTGGACAGCAACTTTTAAGCCTCAAAGTAAGTAATGTTTTGTATCAATTTCAAATGCTGCACCTCTTTTTCTTCCAACAATTTAGGGCAAAAATGAAAGTAGGATGGGAAAGAGCCATTGCAATTGACGCAACAAGGGTCCATTTCACACTCATAGACAATGTGGTCCTTGCCACCACAACAAGCACACGTCAAGGAACCACAACATGATGTCTTCGAGTGACTGAACTGGTGACACTGAAAACATCTGAGAGGGTTTGGAATGTATGGCTGTGCCTTGCAATTAAGATAACCTGCCTTGATGGTGGCAGGTGGACCTGGTGACGTAAATGTCAGAATTAGAACATTGGTCGGCATCATAATTCCATCTTTGAAAGTGAAGACACGCCTCACTGCAGTAACTCCTGACTCAGAGATGTTCTTCACATCCTTCTCAAAAATAACTTTTCGTGATGAATTCAAAGTAGCATGAGGTGTAACCTCAATAGGTATACCCCCAATTGCCTTTGAATGGAAGAGGAGTTCATTGTGTTGAGATGTGGATGTTTCCCCCAATATGTCACCAGAGTAAAGCTTCTTTACTGACTTTTGAGAGTCAGTAAGTCCCTCTAGTCCCTTCTGAATGAAAAAGAGAGACATCTGCCCTAAAAGTTTGTCTGAAAGAGATTGTAGTACAAGAAAATGAGGTACAGATATTGAAGATTTCTGCTCAGAATCTTCAAGATGTGGTTGTTTACCTATGGACTGTTTTTCACTATTTTAAGTTTTTATTTGGAGAATCCATAATAAAAAAAAAAGAATATTTCGGTGCCCACTGACCCCACCCACCATGGAGCCCTACAAGGGGATACACTGCAATGCCAAACAAAAACACTGCAGCAATGCCAGGGTTTCATGAGCACTATTCCCAAACATCAGCATCACTTACAGTGTCCACAGTATCTGTTGAGAACATCAAACACTGGTACTTGGTTGACTCTAGCCCAAGTGGACAAGATGATTGACCCAAGCATCTACAGGAATTCAAGGCCAAAGTGGTGTGTTAGGGTTGGTCCCTCAACCACCAGGATCCTCTCCTCCCCTTCACAGATAACCTTGCAGGGCAAATAATGGGTGGATGTTATGATCCCAGAGGAGTTAAACTGAAAGAACAGAGCCTCGCCTGGAAGGTCCCCCCTCACCATGTACAGGAATCCACACCGAGGGAAAACCCACTTAAAGTAAAAATTTATCTCAGCATGGCTGATACAGGTATTAACACTTATATAGCAGAGAACAATGTTTCGACTTTCTTAGGTCAACCTGAAGATGACTGTTGTTTCAGAAAAAAATTACTAATTACTACTAACTAGAAACTTGAAAAAATTCAAAGTATAATTTCATCAGAATTTAATATTCAAAGTATACTAACCATGACTGTGGAATGTGGCCATAATAATAATTTTAAAGTTTAAAGGCAAATGTTTCTGTAGACAAACAACATTTTCTATTTATAACCAATGAGGCACTGAATTTTGATTGTGCAAACTAATAACATTTATCATTGTATAAACGTTAAAAAGTCAAATAAAAATCATACCTGTTTCAAAACCTTTAATCCTTCATGGATAGGCTGAGGGAGACCAGCCAATGAAGATCTGTCATTATGTAGTTGATATCCAACAAACTTCATTCTTGTATGATCCAAGAAGTTTTCTATATCTTTCTGACGTACTTTGGGCACCCAAGGAAGTCCCTTATTAGGTAACAGCAAAGCATGGCACTGCACTCCACTTGGAACTGGTGTAGATGGTCGAGGGGAAGGTGGTCTAGGATCTTCATTAGTTAGACGAGTTTCATCAAGAGCAATCTGTCGTTCTTCAATGTCACGAAGTTCTTCATCAGTACCATTTTCTCCTTCCATATCTTGAAATCCCAGAGGATCTTCCATGCTACTTTGTTTTGCTAAACTCTGTAGCAACAAAGGGAAGAAGGATGTATGCTGTGTATTTTAATCACAATCTTAAATTTCACATTATGGAAAAATTAAAAAACTACAGGTAAATGGAAACCATTTACACTGACAAGTCCAGAGCTTGTAGACAAATCTTTTCTAAATTTTAGAAATTTCAAAATTCTACCCATCCCACCATTCTTTGTGTTCAAATCACATTTTAACCATTCTTGTAATTTGTTTTATCTACTCTGAAGAAACATAGTATTTGTTCCAGTGCTTAATGTGTAACTCTATAAAAAACTAAATTCAATAAACATGATGAGAGAAGTGTATAGTATCCTGGCACTCTGATACATAAATACACCATGAATTTACATACCTCATTTACCCTTGTTAATTAACTCTTTCACGATGGGTCATGGGTCAAAAACCATGCCATTGCATTTGTTGACTTGCATTTAAAAATTTATTTAACTGTTATTTTATGAATTTATGTCAATAAGTTTGGAATTGAATTGTAGATCACAATTCAAGCTTTAATATTATATACAAGCTAATTCCTTAATTTAAAATAAATATTAAAAGAACACATCTAAATAGAGATTTTAGTGAAGCACATGGTATGCTGAATGCAGCACTGGTTGAAATTAGATGTTTGTGAGGTCAAAATATTAAGTCTATAGTTATGTACAAATTAGGAACTAAAATGAGTAATGTTGACAAGCTTCAATATAAAATAAGAACCTCATATCTTTTTATTTTGTTGAGATATGTAGTGAATCAAACAAAGTGACCCCATTCACCTCTTTCCATTTTTGGAAACAGTCCCTTATATACACTTCAACATGTGACATATGAATAAGCAGTCAACAGCTTTTTTAAGTCTAAATACAGCTTATTACCAAGCTTAATAAATTATAGTGGAATTCTATGGTATCAGTATAGTTGTTTACAATTTTTTGGTTATTCAACTGTACACAGAAAACCTTAAAAAGTTTTGTCTGGTATCTTCAATGTGCAAAACTATAAAAGGCTGAGCAACCTATGTCCAGTAGCAGCTTAATACAAAGGTTGTAGTGAGAAGAGATAATTATTTGCTTTATTTCTTGATTTATTGTTACATATTTTAAGAAAAATAAACTTAATAACTAATTTCTAAATAGTAATAATCTATATACATATATATATTGTATAACAATTGAAATGTGACTATATTACAAAATACTAGTGCACTAAAACACAGCCAAGACAGAGAAAACTAAAGGTCAGTTTTATATTACTGAATATACAACATAAGTGCAAATGCACCACATCGATGTAAGTTATGTAATGTTAGCCAAGCATGACTGGAAGGTCAATATGTTAAAAAATAATAAATATATATGTAAATATACTGTGTTATGAGAATTAAGCTACTTGGACTAACCATTTGTATTTTTGTGTTATAACATGTAGTAATTCTAGCATGAAAAATACATAATTTAAACTTCCTTTTTTTATGATGGTTACAAGGTTTGTCAATTGACAGATCCCCACATAGTCAGAGTATAGAAAATAACAAAATATAAAATCTTACTGAAAACAAACATTTGAAATGTATTTAACTTATAGAGATTATGCAAATAATGTTAGAGATTTTTTGAATGAAAAGTAGTTTTTTAATCACAATATTAAATCACTTTGCACTCAGAATAGTAACGAAACAGACCATTTTCACAAACAAATCTTTAGTAAAAATATTTCGTTAAAAACTCAGATTTTTTGCATACAAAAAACAATGCTAATAAAACTAAAGAAATAAATTATTCCTGAAAAATAATTGTCCTAAGACTTCATATTATAAACCTTGTAAATATTCTTGTCACGTGTTGGATAATTTATAACTATGAAAACAAACAAACAACATTTTCAATTTGTTAAGATAAATTATGGTGACACTAGATTCTCTCTCTACAGAGATAATTATTTGCAGGTAGAAATCAAAGAATATAAGAAATATTCAAATCAGGTATAATAAAATGAAATTTTTAATTACTGCTTATATAATTGTAATTCCATTAGCAATGTGAAAAACTTAAAATAATTTACAAATGTACAAGGTTAAACATCAGATACTTTAAAGAAAAGTTGTTGATACTGATTGAAGTTGAAGGAACATATTAACATGCTTACATTTTGTCATATACACTAGAGAAAAACTGTAGAAACATACAGGTATGCTAAAAAAAATCAACACGTCAAAGAGCTTAAAGTTTGCTTTACTAGACAAAGTTTAAGCAGTACACGAGGCCTGGCAGACTTTTATTTTCCCTTTCCAGTACTTCCTATTTTGCTATAACTGTTTGCAATTATATAGGAGTGTTATCTGTGTAACAGCTTAACAACTTAATAGTGTTACATATAGTCACCGATAATTCCTCCGTGTTTATTAATTTTAACAAATCAGTTAAATGACAAAGTTAATTGACAATCAATATTTTTTAAATTGAAAAAAAAAAAAAAACGAATTTTAACTTGCCAAACCATTTATATTAAAGCAATTTCACATTAAGTAACTCTGGTTATATTTGTAGCTTCTAATTAGTAAAGAATATATTAATCCTTAAAGCTTGGTGGCAGGTGTACTGCTACATCTGACGTTGCATTAATAAATGTTAATAACTCATAGAAATCACGATGTCTGAAACACAAACATGACATGGTAACCATGGATATTATTAAAATATTTGAAATTTTTGATGAATTTATGATTTTATTACAAAAACTTCTACATAATGTAGCTACTAATCATGCTATTATGCATGACCTATTTAACTGTTGATACAGAAGTAGAATTCATACACATATCATGTAGATCTCACAATATCATGAGCTAAGCCATTTTGTTGAAAGGGGATGATAAAAAAATGTGCAATGCATTAAAACTAAGAAAAATTAGAAGCATTTATTTTTATTCTATTTTACATATTAAAATGGTTTTATATCCTCCTCTAGCATGTGCTAAAAAAAGACATTATAATTTCTACATTTACTTAAGGAGCAAAATATGAAAATAGTGTTCATTGTGGCACTAAATTACAGTACTTATTTACAAGTTCTTATAAATATAAAATTAACTATCAAAGCAATTACTTCAGTCAAATAAATAGATAGAGAGAAAGTTGTCAATTTATTACCTTTTAATGACATAAAACTAACAGAAGCTATTAATAACTTACAAGACAAAAGCCCCAAGTAGCCTTGAAATGTGAAAAGAACTTTTATATCTTCACAAACTTGAGTAAGTACAAAACAAAAGACAGTTATAAGTCACTTAGTAATCCTAGTTTCACATCTATATTCTTACTATCTCCAGAAACATGAATCTTGTAAAACAAAAACTGTAAATATTTGGAATTTTATAGCTTTTGATATCACTATCTTCAAAAATTCACTGTTTACAAGCTATTTAAAGTAAAAATAAGCCTCAAATAAATGCAGTGCAGTAACAGAATTAGTATTACAATTAAGAGAAGAATGTATGAGACCACTATATGTATGAGCTAAATTACCAATCATTCACATTTCAGTACGTTTCTCATAACGAGTTGAGAAGGTGATTAAATTTATTTGAAAAAGAGATTTTTTGCCTTGACTTTTCATCAATATTACATGTTATGATTATCCATTAATTGTTTTGAACAGAGCAGCACCAGAAAGTTACAATTCATTTAAGAACTTGTATATAAAGGTCTACAACAAATAAATTGAGAAAAAAAAATCTTAGTTGAAAGACAACATACTGACCTTAAAAGGATTAGAATTAAGTTCAGTATGAATAAGAATCATTACACTTTTAGCAACTATTATATTCAGTTAGATACAACAAAAGTGTAAACATCACTTGTTTATCCCAACAACATCAAGGGACTTGCACACATCACAATGACAAAGTATTTAGATTTAATTATTTATATACAAAACTAATTATATTAATTTTGTCTCTCATACATTTTATAAATCATTGATTTGGTGCACAGCTAACTTACTCTTTTAAATGGTCTGTTGTTTCTCCTTTGCTGTTGAGCTTCAATTAAATCTGCAGCTGAAGCAGGAGGCGAGGCAGCCCGCATGGTCCTTGTGACCTCTATAGTATCATCAGGAACTGGAGATAGCCCAGCTTCTTCTCGATACTTTGTTTTTAACTTACGTAACTCTTCAGTGCCTCCAAGAGACAACTGTAAACATCAAAGGAACTATCTTAAATTCTATGATAAATAAGAAAACAATTTATTTTTACACATCTTGTTTCATCATGGTAATAATTATGTAGATTATAATTTTTCTGCTTCTGTTTTATTATATGATAAATCATAAACCAAATTAATGGTGTCAATCAATTTCACTGAGGTGACATAGTTTCGAACAGAGCATCTGCTTTTGTATTATTAATAACTAGTAGCAAGTTTTAAAAAATTATAATTCTTAAGGTGCAAAATGTGGCCTTAACTTTCTTAGAGACATTTGGTGCTCCTTTAAAAAGCTTAAGTACAGGGTGAAACAGGAATTACCAGCAAATAATACATAAACAAATAAATACTACAGTTGAAACCTCATTATATTTAGAACTTGGCTACAAATACAACCTAGGAATGTCCACTGAAACATTGCATTAATTAATTATTAAGTTTACGTAATTCATAAAGCTGTGTATTAACACCCATGTGATGATTTCATCAATCCAATAAACTTACTCACTACAGAATCAGCCAAACTGCTACCTCCAAATGACCTACATAGTTTCCATACTGTAAATTCTAAAATATTTTGTTTATCTTCACAAAATTTTGCAAGATTTCAAAATTAATTAAGCCTTTTATAGACAAAAACCCAGAATTTTTAATGAAGTGTTTTACATAAAACTTTTCTCCATCAGTATAGGGTGTCAAAGTGTTGACAACTCTGAGTGCAAAGTGATTACGTCAAGATTAAAAATATTTTTCTTCATCTGAAAAATCTCATATTTCATCTGCCAGATCTATAAAACCTAAATACACTTCAAACTTTTTCAGTAAAACTTTATATTTATTCTGTTATTTACCCTAATTATATACAAGGCTAATTGCACCTCATGAGAAATGCGTATTAATATTCTTTGAATATTTTATCTAATATAACCTAAAAAGTTTCTAATTTTTATATATTAGATAACTTTAATTAAATAATGCACCAAAGAACACAAAATAATAACATGCTAAAAGCAAACAATGTCCTATAAATATCACAGTATTTCTGGCTTTCTAACTGTAAGATAAGAGCCATTAAAAATTCAGCTAAGCTCACTGATGTGTTTGTGGAAATAAAGCTTGAACTACAAGTGAAACTGACAATTCTCTGCACAGAATACAACATAATATGTTACATCATTTGATAGCTTAATACTTTGGTTTTCTATTTATTATAAATAATATAGTACTAATTGTCAAAAAGAACTATTGGCACTTTTTGATTTTATGGCTCTGTAACAAAATAAGATTGAAGACTATAACAGTTATGCTTTGCCTCAGTGAGAACAATATTACACTGAGTAACTTACATTAAATTCCATACTTTTCAGAAGGTTGGTAAATAACCTAAAGAGGAAAATCTAAAGAACAAAGGCCACAATTCTCACACTACAGGACATTCAGAATTTTGTCAAATATTACCTAATAAAATTAAGAAATTAAAACTGGTATTAAATCTTGAATTATTATCTGTGCTCTGATGCCAAGTTTATTATGTATCATGATAAGAAAGTGCTATAAATTTTAAATATAATTCATGAAAACCTTGTGAGATGCCCATAGTAAAAATATTAAGTCTTTCTAATTAATAAAGCTGTGTAATAACAGGCATATGATAATTTCATCTACACAAAAATTATCAATCTTCTCTAACTAATAAATCTGTATTTTAAGACACTAGTGATACTAAGCATCACAATATTAAGATCACAATGTGACAAGTATTATGTTAAATTTTGTCTGTAACTGCATTTCAAAAGGAAAAGTACAAAATATTGATCATTTTCTGACTTGTTGAGCACAACCTCATGTATAATGAAAGAAAAAAGTAAATAAGTATGCAGAACTGATGTTGTACTGCATACAAATACATGTTTATTGAATTCTAAAAATATTTCACAAGCACACAGCATTCATATTTCATTTTAAAATGGGCAGCTCTAAGAAACATAGTTATGCTACTGTTCTCATGTAATATCAGAAATAAATAAGAATGACACTCAGTTACAATATAAATACTACAAATCATATGCAATGAGCTAAAACTATACAGAATATCTAAACTTTATCCAAAATGAAAATTAAATTCAAAAGTCTGAATGTAACTGTTATTTAACTCTAGTAAGTATAATTTTCATTTTACTTTTTTATGTGACATACTGTATTTTCACATAAATACACTGCTCCCTAGTATACACCAAACATAATGGAAAAATACTCTATAAAACATGTCCTCCGCAATCTACAAGAATACTATAAAGACTAACAACAACAACACACACACATATATAGACCTGAAGAAGAAAGGTGAAAGACTTTCAAAACATCACCTTCTATACTTGTGTTTCTACAACAGCCAGTTACCGTCCATTCAATAAAATTCACCACTAGTGATTTTTATATCAATTTATGAATTTATCGATACTATTAAAAATTGTCGTAACAAATTACTGCTGTACAATATCTGCTGTCGATACCAAGAACAGAATACTTAAAAAGTAATATGGCTGAATTCAAGTTGAATGTTTTTCAGAATGCAGAAGAATACAGCAACAGAGATGCTTGTCACGTGTTTGAAGTGGACAAAAAATCTGTTCAAGAATGATGGAAACAACCAAAGTTAAAAGAAATACCAAAAAACTATATGAAACATGAAGTGTGAACATGCAAAGTGACCAATCAAAAATATCTGAAAGGTTGGGCTATATCACAGAGATGTTGAATGTTCAGTAACCAAGATCTTAATATGCCTTCAAGCATAACAAATAGCCAAGTAGATTGGTATTGCTGCTTTTGGTGTTTCAAAGTAATGAAACAAAACAGACTATCTGTTACAGCCAGAACAACTGTTGGCCAAAAGCTATCCATGGACTGGAAAGTTAAAGTGAAAAGCTTGTCAGAGTTTGCTGAAACGAAAAATACAGATTTGGATGTCCATTTACCACATTTTCTCAGTAACACTGATGATGTGCCTGTCAGTTATGATATGCTACTGTCAAAACAAAAACTTTCAACAATCACCATCACAACTACTGGACATGGAAAAAAACTAATTTGATCATTGTATTGTCCTGCTTCATTGATGGGACCAAGGTCAAACTGATGGTCATCTTCAATGAAAAGCACTGCCCAAAGATAATTTTTCCAATGGCCTTTTTGTGAGGACAGACAAAATAAACTGGATGAATGAAGACAAAATGGAAGAATGAGCTGAAAAGCTGCTTGCTATGGAGTCCAAGGACCTTCTTCACCACATAAAAATTTTTTACTGTACATGAGTCCATAAATGCTATTCCATCAAGATGAAATTTAAAAAATTTACACTAAAATAGCCATGATCCATAGAAGGCTCAGAAAGAAACTGCAGCTACCTGACAATACCATAATCAGTGTTCAAACTGAAGTTGTGAAAATGTTGGGAGAAAAGAATGATGGAAAGAAGGCACAAATATACAGCCTCTTGGAAAATGAATAAGGCCAGTTATACTGAAGCTGGCTGTCGAACTCTAGAAGCATGAAATGCTGTCAAAGTGTTAACCATTATGAATCTTTTAGGAAGATAAGGATGAGATTAATGATAATGTGGATTGCAACACAACTACACTTACCAAGTCAGGGCTGCATCAACTGTTTCACAGCAACATAGAAGATGAAGACTTTAACAGCTTTATGGAAGATGGTTTGCCTTTAACTTTGATTTAAGTAAAACATTTCCAGGTCATGGACAAACATTCATATACTGTATTTTCTGCCTAATAAGCCGAATTTCTGGCCCTAAATTTTGGACCTGATTTTTGGGGGTCAGCTTATTGGCCGATCACTCCTTTCGGAAATTTCTTCTTCTTAGGAAATGTTTTTCTTTTGAAAATTACCATAGGCGGTAATTTTGTCCCATCAGCAAAGCATGTTAAAACTACAGTGAAACGTTGTTTCTGGAATTTCATTGGTTACCTAATTACAGTGAGTGGAGCCAATAACGAATGACATATTGATTCCATCTCTGTCTCAATACGACACTTTCAGCTTTACTACAAAACGCCAATGATCACACACAACATGCATGCTGACGCTGAAACGAGACTAAGAAATCATTTTGAAGAAACTTGTCACTTCTTAAAAATGGCTTCGGCTTATTGGGCGGTAATAAGCAAAAACCCTCATTTTCAGAGCTGAAAATTGGCCTCGGCTTATTCGGCGATTCGGCTTATTAACCGGAAAATATGGTATTTTTATTTGAAGATGCAACTTAATTTCCTTCTGTTGCTACACGTCATTCAGGGTGAAATTGTACTTATTTGGGAAGAAACTATTTTCTATTTTTATTCATTAAGGTATTGCATATCAAATTCGATATATGCATGTAACATGTGCAAAAGAACTGTTATTAAAGATATTACAATAAAATTTACACAAGAAACTTGTATTTCATTGATAACACTGCACAACCATTTTTTTGAAAAGTTTTGCTTCCTGAAAAGTTTTTGCTGATTGTGACAGGTACCTGGTGGGTATGCACAAATATAGTTTTGGTTTTGCTTCATAACGTAGGAACCCTACAAAATAGACTTTAACTGTTTACTGGCAATAATGTATTTAATTGTGCTTATGTTTCTAATATGTTATTAAGTTCAACATAATTAAAAGTGTTTTGGTCCTGATTTTCGTTTGTATTCAATGTCCTGTGCATCACGTTGCAATGTCCAACAGTAGTCAGCAAGCATTGACAAATTCCAGTTGCCCTGATATCATTTATTCATTGTAACAATGTCCTGGTGAAACCTTTCACCATGTTCATCACTGACAGCACTGAGATTTGTGGGGAAGAAGTCCAAGTGTGAGTGGAGGAAATGAATCTTGAGTGACATGTTGCACTTCATTGTTTTGTATGCTTTGAGAAGTTTGTCCACCAGCTGAATGTAATGTACAGCTCTGTAATTGCCAAGAAAATTGTCAACAATGTCTTTGAAGGCTTTCCAGGCAATCTTTTCCAGCCCAACTAACAAATTTTCAAACTGCTTGTCACTCATAACATGTCTGATTTGAAGGCCAACAAAAATGCACTCTCTGACCTTGGCCTCAGTTATTCTTGGGAACATCTGTCTTCAATAACGAAAACCTTTGCCTTCTTTCTTCACTACTTTCACAAAATTCTTTATAAGTCCCAATTTTATGTGAAGAGGAGGCAAAAAAATCTTTGCTGGGTCGACAAGCGGTTCACGCGTCACATTTTTCTGTCCTGGAACTAACTTTTTATGGAGTGGCCAGCTCTGTCTAGAATAATGTGGCTCTTTGGCTCGACTGTCCCATTCACAGATGAAACAAATGTACTTTGTATAGCCAAGCTGCAGTCCCAGTAACAGCGCAACGACTTTCAGGTCTCCACAGATATTCAAGTTGTACTTACTGTACTGGATATGCTTCAGCAACATTTCCATGTTCTCACAGGTTTCTTTCATGTGTGCTGCATAGCCAACAGGTATTGAAGAGTGAACGTTGTCATTGTGTAACAGAACAGCTTTGAGGCTTAACACTGATGAATCAATAGAGAGACGCCACTCTTGTGGGTCATGGTCACAACCCAAAGCAAAGAACAATCTTTTGATGTCAACACAGAAACAGAGACAATCGACTTGTGCAAAGAATTTGGTTACATCATCTTGACAACTTTGGAAAACAGAAATTTTCATACCTGGTGACAGCAAACTGCAGTCTCAAATCCAGCAATTTGGCTTTTGCTTTTGACAGACCCAAATCTCTGACCAGATCGTTTAATTTTGACTGTGTTATGAGATGTAGATCACCTGAGGAGTACTGTTCAAAATCCTGATCAATGTCACTGCCAGTTCCCTGCATTGCAGTTTCTTCATCTGGTTTGTCTAAGTTCCATTCCTCTGGTGGTTTTGGAATTGGAAGACTGTCGTCATGTGGCACGGGTCTCATTACTGAAGGCAGATTGGGATATTCAATTGACTTCTTGTTTTTGGCAGAGAAACCAGACACACTAGTCAAACAGAAGTAACAGTTTATCACATGGTCTTTCTGTTCTCGCCATATCATCAGGACAGCAAACGGCATTATCTTTCAAGTGCCTCTGAGCCACAAGCTCTCAGACAGACAGCACATGTTGCACAACAAATGTGAGGTGCCCATTCCTGGTCTTGATCACCAATTTTACAGCCAAAGTAAGAGCAGTTACTGAGCGTCTCTGATGAACAAGTGTATACTTGCCACAAATATAGCAGAATGTATCGCGGCTGTTACGACATTGACGAGACATACTGACTGACTCCAATCGTCCTGTAAAACGTCTATAACATCTAACTTACTTGTTACAGTGCTACTGAGGCAATGCTATATTCTGAAATAATACATACACACTATAAGGTCTATATTAATCCAATAAGCAGCATCTGTGTATGCAAGCCACTTTTATAGCCTGCTGAAACAGTGTAAAGCTAGCTCCAGCCTGCCCAGGCATGCCTAGGCTGCATACTTCCACAGAAAAGCTTCCAACCTGGCCTGATTTCATGCCTGGACATGCCCAGACTGCACAAAATATTGTTCTTAGGTCTCTTATAGAAACGAAAATTTTTGGACACAAATATAAGAAAAAACATGACAAAACTGAAGATTTCGATGAAACAGTACATGATGGGCAAATTTGGATGTGATTTTTGTGATCAGCAGCCAAAATTCTATAAGGAACACCCAACAGTGTTCAAGAAGCAAAAATTTTGTTGTGCAGTGTAATTTAACTCAGTCCATTGTGGTTATGTCATATGGTGAAACTAACCACTGGTTAAAGGTTAAGGTGAGGCTATAGAACACACTGAAAGTGAAACCTACTCATCTTGGAATATGCAAACAATTAATTAAGTCACAACTAAAATCTCTTCAAATACTGATAAATACATTTAAAGCTTTTGTATTTATACCTTGTTCTTTGACCAGAGAAAAACTGAGATTCCTAACAGATACCCTTGTTGGCATATTAATGAATTATTCCATACATTGAACAGTAACATAAACAAATATCTTAAGTAGAAAATCGGAGATTTAAGTCTCAAAAACAACAACAAAAAAGCCTTATTACCTGCTCATGAATATACCTTGTAATTGGCATTTTGAAGACTAATTTAACATACAGTCCACAGGTTATTTACATTAAAATACAGTAACAAAGAAGGGCAATATGAAACCATGTCTCAGCAAAACAATGAGTGTAAATTACCAAAATGGTCTTCCAAAGCAAAAGAAGAATTTTTTTTATTGGAAAATGTGGAGCTGACCCACTGCAAAACCTGGTGACCATTTGAAACAGTGTTACTGCTAGCAGTTCATCACCAATAAGTGGCTGGCCTGAAAGGAAAATAAGGAAAATCTCAAGAAATATTAAACTTTCTAAAATGTATTACTTATAAGTACTGTCAAAAAATGTTCCTGTTTATGGATATTACATTATTACATTTCAATTACCTGTGAAAAACATAACAAAACAAACATTTAGAAAACAGTTTTGGAACTAAAGTTATTCCTACTTATAAACCTTAAAACACAAGACCATGAACACATTGTGACACCTTGCAAAATTGGAATTATAAATCCCAAGTAATAACATTTCATTACATTTAAATGCCACAAATTTTATGTTTCTGGATATTTCAAACTCTTAAATTAAAAATTTATATATAAGGTATACTCACAAAAACATATTAGCAACAGATGAAAGACTTTCAGGAGTAAACACTTATTAATATAAATATTGCAACAAATGTTTTTCCTCAAGACACTCAAATCTAGTTTCTCCTCAGTAAAGATAAATAAATAATAACAATATATATGAATAAATGTTCAGTTTAAACCTAGAAAATAGTTGAACCAAAATACTAACTGAGCTCATTTTTGAAATTCTCTTGAATCTTCTTCATTTCGTCTGAGTCCGAGTCTGCGGAAACCCTCATCACTTCTACAAATGTATACAGAACACTGAGTATGACTCTCAAATCTGTGCTATCTCCTAGGGAAACTGCTGGTTTTCTTAGAGCTGATGTTGCTGCACTACTGTTTCTGAAGAACAATGTACAAGATGAAAAACACTTATCTTCTAAATATTCTATAAAATTATTTTTAACCTGCTTTTGTATACATTAATTTAACCCATTGGATTAAAAGCTTTATAAAGGTGACTGTAGCTTCTAAATAATCATCACGTTTCTGTATTTTCATTGAAGCTCACATTATGCAAAACAGAAAAAAACAAGCTCAACATGAGACTATCTGTACTCTGCCCACAACGCAGGTTTTGAAAACAGTCACATTATGTAAGAAAGCAGTCTATTTGAATGGAATTGCAATGAATTTTATCAATAACATATGAGAAAACCATTTCCTAATAACACTAACAGCTGAAAAAGGCAATTAAACTGTGATGATAGATAATTATTACAATTGAATAGTTTCATTTATACTACTGAAACTGAACAACATAAGCTTCTATAAATTAACTCAAGTAGAAAATAGAAAATAAAATAGATATTAACAGCAACTTACGAAAAACAGCAAAAAGTAATCAGAGCAAGGTTTTCTATTATGCAAATTAACTGGTGCTTTCAGCCACAGATTCCAAAATAGAAGCAATATAATAAGCTAGACTTTGGTAACAATTTATTATTAACTATAGAATGAAGAATAATTTCTGGACTTATGGATCTTAGATTAACCCTAAGTTTCAGCAGAGCCTACCATACCCTAGTAAAGATTACTAACAATATAAGACCATGGTCCTAACACCCCTTCAGATTCTTGGTGATTCATAGAATATCTAATAAGTTCATGTTTGTTATAGTGAACAAAACATTATCCATTTTAAAATTACATTAGCAAATGACAAATCTTTTTAAACTTATTAACATCACTACTTAACTTACCTGCACTGACTCAATTTATTTTGAATTTAAAATCCAAAACATAATTTCCATAATCAGCTCCACAACCTACCTGTTGAGTTCTCACTGTCTCCTGTAATGGCAAATATCTCTAAAAATTTTGGGTCTCTAAAATTAGACATCTTGAAATCTATAAATGGAAAGTAGGTAACATTCTTTCAATGCAGCCCACAACCTAGAATATTCTTTTGGTTTTCATATTTTAATTTTAAGAACTGTTAAATACATTATAGAAGTTTAAAGAGATAAAAACATTCACCCTTTTCACTGTGTTTCATGAAACTTCGCTGATTATATGAGTCTACTAAAAACTCATCCTTCCTAGAAGACACCTTAACTTTATCATATTCTACCACCAAAACACAGTAGAATTCTGTGGCTACATGACAGAGCCATATGCATCTATCATTCAGATCAACCTCTCATAACAAGATTCAATTTTTAAAGCTGCACTTCTACTAATTACCCTAACCATTTTATCAATCAAATTCTCAAGAATAACACAAAAAATCTAGATTACCTTGAAGAAACAATGAACATTGACTACACACTATTTCTTTTCTTCCAGCTTTAAGCTACAAAGGATCTGAAAGGAGATTTTGGTGGGGAAAAATACCAAAAAACAACCAAACTAGGATATGCCATCAAGAACTCAACTCACTATACAAGCAATTACAACACAATGTTTTATTTCAAATTTAATTTTAGTATGTAAAACACTAAGTAAAACAGTGCAAACTCTTTTTGTTAGAAATAATGATAATCAAAATGATTAAATATCTGTAACCACAAACTTCTACCAAATATTTATCTTACAACTGTACACTGAGAAGACTGAACTTACCATTGAACAGAATAATCTGGATCTGTATGAATATAACACAGCCATGCAGGGATTAAATATAACACAGCCATGCAGGGATTAAATATACCTAGATAGGGATTAAATCATAATATACCCAGACAGGCAGGGATTAAACATAACACAGCCAGGCAGGAATTAAACATGATATAGCCAGGCAGGAATTAAACATGATATAGCCAGGCAGGAATTAAACATGATATAGCCAGGCAGGGATTAAATATGACATAGCCAGGCAGGGATTAAATATGACATAGCCAGGCAGGGATTAAATATAACATCGCCAGGCAGGGATTAAATATAACATCGCCAGGCAGGGATTAAATATAACATAGCCTGGCAGGAATTAAATATAACATAGCCTGGCAGGGATTAAATGTAACACAGCCAGATATGAATTAAGGAGTTAAACTAATCAATGCTTGGAAACAGAAACTACCTAAATGCATTTCTACATTCTGATTTTATGTAGAGTTATTTTATTGTTCTAGTTAGTGAGTTTGCACATAACATGTGGCCAAGAAAGACATTAAGTTGCATTCATTCTGGATGCCTTCATTCTTTGTCAGTCTATGGAAATAACATCTGCTCTGACAATTTGAAGTATAACTGTAAAGCCATGCTTTGTGCATGAAGATCCACAGCAGTGATCTCCAATGCTAAGTCAAGTGATATCTCAGGCTTAAACTGTCTGTTATGTTTTAATGGGGATGACCAGTCTAGTGCATTGAGCTAGATATTCTTGGTAAGTCCAACATTACCAAATCAACTAATTAATGTGAGATTCAAGCAGCTTGAAACATCATTTTGAGTGAGTTGGTCAATTTGGAAACAAGTTTTGAGAGAGTATTGCCAGTCTGGTCAATAATCAACTCCAGTAAAAACGACTGTCTGTTATTCAAAGATGCTATACACATCTAAATAAATGTTGTTTCTTTGAGTATTACAAAATATTTTCAGCCCATTTATTACTTAGCACAATCTCAGTTACTTTTGTAGAACTCAGAATTACTTTGGAACATATCTTGCTAAACTTCTCATTATACAGCAGACCCACATAATTTGCTCAGTCTCTATCAAGAAATGCCACAGTCATACAAGATGAGAATTCACCACAGATTGTTAGAATAAAAAATCTTCCAGCAATTGCTATTTATGCTACTGTGGGTTTTTACGTTGTCTTTTCCAAAACAATCTAAAAGTCCTAATAACTGCAGAAATCACTATTATATGGTTTCTTTAATAGGATTAACCAAAAGGTATAACTATTACAATGTATAATGGTTTGAAAGGAATTATTAACCACAATTATGAATAAATTATTTCAAATTAGTAGGAGTTGAGGCACAAGGGTTTTTCAAATGAAAATATTTTATTTTACAAGTAAATACATGCAAGGAAAAATAAAATAAGATGGTGCATGTAAAGTTGTCTTAAGTTGTTGCTTACATACAAATACAATCACAAGAGTGAATTCTGTGCCAACTAGCTATGGTTATAACTGGAATAGGACTACCTAAGGTGTATTTCAATTAGAACCATTTACTCAACTTTGTAGATTCACCAATAAAAATAGCACTTTCCTCTCACATGATAGCTATCTCAGTGAATTTGTAAACTGAATCACATATAAAAACAGATATACAGTGTCCTTCAACAGATAAATCCTTAAGGTATGTTCTAGAATGGAAACAGTACATAAAAAGTTTAAATACAATTATGGGGAAATGTTTAGTTTATGGAACAAACGTAGTGCAAATGCTTTTTCAAACCTCTGATCTTAAACTAAACACATTACAAAAATCTCATGATAGGAAATATTCTTTAATATTAAGTGGGCAGAAATAAATTTACAAAATACGTACATTTTATTGGTATGTGGGAGACAAACTATATGATATATGGAATATTAGTAAATTGAAAATGGTCTCACAAATAAGTGAAAAACTTACTCTGCTTCCATATTTAACAGCTGTACGAAGGTATGGAAAACGCCAGCTTCATAAAGTAGAAAAATATTTTCTCGGGCTAATCGAGGTTGCTCATCGAGAGTCAAACATTCGCCAAAAACACCCTGTACTAAGTACAAAATGGCCCGAACAGCAAGCATACGAGAGGCTCGCTGAGAAACTTCTATGGCATCAAGTAGTTTTAAGACTACAACATGCTTTTGATCTTCAGTCATTTCATTCCACTTTTCAGGAGAACCTTGGTTCATAGATAAAAAAAAACAAATATTACTATTGTGTACATCTTTCAAGCCTTCAACAAAGAAAATAAATTCAAACGCATTTCATTAACTAAAACAGATAGTCAGTGTACCATCATGAAATGTCAAAAGGAAAAACAAAGGAATCTTTAAATGCTGATATCATGCCGGGAAAGAAGAGAACTATAACAATTTAATGTACAAAAGAAACACTGCAAAGTAAACTGCTGAGATAGAGTTAAAAACAATGAGCCTATGAAGTTCATTTAGTTATTAACATCAAAACCCGAGGTTGAAATATGTTTACTTCTCACAGCTATGTAAAAAGTATTTAGTGTAACATATGGTTATTGTTCAATAATTAACGTTAATGCAAGAGTTAGTTTCATGAGACAAACTAAAGTGCAACTGACAAATTTTTGCTAGATTTTATGCTTAAAAATAGTTTCTTTACACTGTCAATATTACTATAATGGAATAACAATTATATCTCTACCACAAGCTGTCTAGTGATGGACACAGAGTTGAATTAGGTATCATTAAAAAGATAATCCCCTATATTTGTCATAAGAGTTCTGCTTTTCAAAATGTTTGAAGTAGCTGCTCCAAATTCACTTCTTATATACCAACACATCTCTGAATAACTAGCCTAAAACTGCCATATTATAGGCCTTGTGCTCTTGTCCATAAGACACATATAATGCTTTAGTTTGTTTTAAGGCAAGATATGGTAAGTTTGATAAAATTACTGAACAAAACTGTTTGTTAAAGTTTTGAAAACCTCAGAAGTGCAAAACCCTAACAACCGAATAAAAATAAGCAATTTATATATCAACAGTAAAGTACCAATGGATTACTTCCTATTAACTATTCAGCATATGAGAGATGTTGCTTCTTTGTCTTCTAATTTAAAAAGATGAACATTTCTTGTTCACCAAAATTTCCAATATGTTTGCAGTTATGCCATGCACATGTACAAAGCAGGCACATAACTCAGCCCTGGGCTGCTTTAACCTTATTTTGCTAGTGACATATTGTGATGGGTCAAACATTCTTTGAATTTTCTGGAGATGATGTTACTTAAACACTCTTTACATTTGTGCTCATGAGTTCTCTAGTTTCATTAGTCACCTAGTTTTAATATTGGTGATTAGGTCTTTAGAAGATTTCACCCTATTCAAGTAATTTTATTGTAGAAAAAATTTTTGTCCAAATTTTTAAAGAAAAAGTACCAGCACGTAATAGTTTTGTATACGTGCCTTTTATCAACTTGTTCGTCTTATGGTTCACATAACCCTACAGACACAGGAGAATCAAGATACATAACAAACTTTTACAGTCACATTCAAAACTTATATTACTTTATTACCAAAATAAATAAATACATTGTCAATAAACTGTATTTTATAATTTAAATTTTATATTAACACAAGATTTACTTTAACTTAAAATTATCATTCTGTACACAGTAGTTATTCCTTATGTGTCTGCTTCTGAGATTCTGTGCATGCCACTAACCTTGAAACAACTTCCAGCTAAGGCAACTTTTAACAAGAACTACATTACTGAGCAACATAATTATCATATGAAAATTAGCAGCCCATTAATAGGAGGACAACATATCTTTCATGTGTGGTTGATCCCCATAAGCACTTGCACTTGAAATGAACTTCACTATTAGATAAGGCAAAAATTATACAAATTGGTGGTGGGGAGAATAAGTGGAAAGGTGTGAAAAGGTATCTGTTGGAAATATACTTTTGGGTAAAAAAAATATCAACTTCAGAAGCAATAAATGTACCTCTCTAGATACAATAGTTACAATGCCACACTGATGTGATGAAAGGGCCCACACAAGTACACTACACTGAAATGGACACTCCTATCTCACTTCCCACTGCACTCTACAAGGAATTTCTCCAAAAGAATCACACAACTGATGAAGGACTTTATAAACTGACCACCCTAGAAAGGAAGAATCATGTTGGGGAGACACCAGGAAGATGCTCATATTAGATTAGACCTAACCATCACAATGATATTTTACTAGCGAAATTGCAATGGGTTACAATGATACCTAATTTGAAGAGATGACCATAAAATGATCAATCACTCCCAAAGTGCTGGCTTTCTTCATGACAGTCTGTTGAAGGTAGAGTTTTGAACAGAAAATGAAATATATATAATCTCATCTCAACAGTGCATACTTCAAGAGTCACAGCAGATGGATTTAACACTTTTTTTGTTATCCATGATTTGATGTTGGTTTAGAAAAGTAAGTATAGACAATGAGGTAATAACTGCCACTAGTTGGGTTTCGAGAAGCAAATTGTATAAGATTAGAAATGAGTAATGAAGTAAAAGAAACATCCACCAGACAGTGAGTAGAATGGAGAATGACAACTGGAAGTAAACAATACTCTGAGGGAGACAGAACTGCAAAATGTAAGAGGCAGTAGGAGACAATGGTATGGGGTGTACTTTATATTCTGACTTGGAGGATTTGGTCCAATTGTCATTGAAAGTGCAAGGCCTGAGAGTGAATCAATGGCATATTTAATGTGATGAGACATAGTGCAGCATGTGCATATACCCATCCAAAGAGGAATATACAACAAAGACGAATTGATAAATCCACCTGGTGAATATAAAGGATGAAAGATCACTCGAAGAAGAGGGATCTCATGGCAAAAATATGTTGCTAGAACCCCAAAACTCATGAACATAAAAGGTGATTTGGGTCTATACAACCATAAAGCACCAAAGCTGATGGAAGATATAAAGGAGAAAAAGTACAATCTTCCTCCCCTCCCAAACTGTAGGAAGAAAGCAACCATTAGGAAATAAAAACAAGGAAGATATGTGAAACAAAATGTAGAAGACATCTACTAAATATGGATCATATCTAAAACAATCACTGGCAAGAAAGAGAAGGAAAAATATTTGAAAAGAGATGGTATAAGGAACAAGTGGTCAACTGTGCAAACAGGGTCTGTGTGTGTGTGCACGCGCGTGCGCACGTGTGCATGTAGAACCACGCTTGTGTTCAGTTCAGCAAAGAAACTACACAAGAGGCACACTGAATGAAGAAAAACTGAAACAAAGAAAAAAAAATAGCAGAGGAAAAGAAACAATCAGAAAAGGTAGCTGACAAGATAACACATTAGCCTGGTATGGTAGAATTGAACAATTCTTGGTCAAACAATCACATAAAAAAAAAGATCAAAGGTGGAAAACAGTAGGGCTGCCTAGTGGTAGAGAGTCACATATGGACCATCAACAGAAGAACATACCACTTTTGTTCATAAACAGAGGGAGTAGAAGGGCAACACAAATAGAATAATAGAAGGCTATGCAATCAGAGAAGCACAACTGGTAAGAAACAGACCAGAAAAATCTTACATTTGAAGGTGAAGGATGATACTCCCAGATAAAAAAGGTATGAGGTTGGAGCAAGAGTGGCAGAGATAGAAGCAAAGGAAAAGATGACCTAAATGTCAGTTGAAGAAGAGGAAGTCAAGGCTAAGCACCCCAAGCAGAATCTAACAAAAAATTCTACAAATCAATGACAAAACAAGTATTAAAACTATCCAGTTGAAGATATAAGACTGGGTTGTTGTTTTGTTACAAAACTGATTATCTTTGTCTAGAAGTTGTTGAACATATATATGAATAGTAGCATTTGATGTTGATTTGAACAAATTAAATTACTTTCTACACAGTAGGCTGAATTTCAAGATAAATATTACACCTCAATTATATCATTTCATCCCTGATGCTTAGAAAGAGCTTAAAAATATAAAATTTTTAAAACTTTGCAAAAAATTCACAGTATATTTAAATAATTTTAATTCCCTCCATCAAAGTGGAATTTTATGATTCAAATATTTAAGGTGATAAAAGAAGAAAAATAATGATTCTTAGAAGTATTAACATATAACAACTACCTCTTGGAATATCTGTAATTTTAGCTTAAAACTACATCAAGTTTACCTGCTATATGTTTTGCTGCACTCACTTTTCTCTGGTATGCTTTAAAAATTCCAAGGAAGAACATCTGCAGGAATGTAGCTAATCAGACTAATCAAAGGATGCCAGCTTTAGTAACAAAGGATGTTTGTTTTGTTTGCAATTAAGCACAAAATTACACTATAGAATATCTGTACTCTGCCCACCATAGGTATCAAAATTTAGTTCCTACTAAGATCACAGATATACTGCTGTGACACTAACAAAAGGACTGCACACCAACCAGCTATGAAGCTAGCTGTATGGAACAAAGAGGAGTAAACACTATGGTGGAACAGGTTTGCACAAGACAATAAGTATTGGACAATGGAACTAACTGACTTCGGCTAATACCTAAGAAAGAAACTGAGGAATTGTGAGGCGTGTAGAAAAACATTCTCCCTTAACATACTCAAAGCATTTACTGCTATAAAAACTGGACTTGGCAAAAAACAAAGCATCAGAAGATGATACAATGTTATTGCAAATACATCAGGTAATGAAATACCACCTTAAAGTCATGATTTTACTGTTGCCAAAAGAAGATAAAAAAGCCACAGCAAATAAAGGCTGAGAGATTGAATCTCACCCTACTTATTGATATGCCACCAGTTATGTATTATACCTTATTTTAGACAAGTCTCTGATTTATTATGTTACATATGTTAATGTGTTACTATTTTAAATAAAAGGAAATTTGAATTTAGAAGATAATAAAATGTAAATATGTACCAAATTTATATTATTTGTCAAAAAGATTGATACATACAATTTCCTTTTTTAACACAAATACAATTTAATATACAAACATAAAAGCAATACATTTTATAATAATGGTTATTACTAATAGTTATTACAAATGATGGTTCATATACAAGAGTTTTACAAACTTACAAACAATACTGAGTTTTATATCCAGTCTAGAATTTAATATTTTATTAGTGATCCAGGTCCATGACAAGCAAAGTAAATCTGAGTGAATATTGTTGCACCTCACTTAAGCTAGCTAGGCTTGATTGGCCTCATACTGCTTCCAAGTTCACTTCTTGCAGATAAAGATATTTAATATCCTTATCAAAGTACTAATGTCCAAAGATATTCATTTTGACAGTTTTTAATGTTTGAAACCTATAAATGTTCCTGGTCCAATTCTGTAGTATTCTGATTAATAGACATTAATCACAATTATAGCTTCCTAGGCCTATAGCACACTGACTGTAGTTGTCCAATAATATTCTTCACCTCCGTCTCTCGGCTAGCTACTTTTTATAGGACTCACATGGGTTTGTGGAAATTTCAACAATATTCTAGCATGCTTTCATTAAACTAGAATTGTTGATTTTTACACTCAAGAATGTTCTACAAATTTCAAGAATAGGTGGGACTTGTACAATGCAATTAAGAATACATGTCACATACAAAAAAGAAAACTATGCAGAAACAAGCATGGTCATAAAAATAAATGCAAAATAGTAAATCTGTTACACACCATATTTGAAGTTTATGTAAATACAAGAATACAGTGTTGATATAACAAGGATAGAAACATCTGACATTCACACTGAGTTCAAATCTCTTACATAATAAAATAAAGTAACAATGGGATATCTGAGAAGATTACAGACACTACAAAAAACAGTCCTCCAATATATCATTCTAGTTCTGGGGATAAATACAAGTGAAAATAACCATATTAGAAATTAGAAGAAAAATGGAGAATATTCAACAGGAAACTTGCATATGAAAAACTTGAAGATATCTGATGACAGTAAGAAAAATTTCAAAAGACAACAAGTTTAAGGACAAACTATATAGAGGGGCAAGATTCCATTGACAGTATATGGAGTAAAAACAGTCCAAGGGAATTGCCACTAAAGAGGAGTCTTCATTCCCAAATCAGAGAGAATTTGTGTTTATCAGATGGAGAAGTATGTTCACCTAAAACCCGAGGGACTAAAAATCCAAAGGAGACAGGTGAAGAATTCAAAAGTGTCAGCATGAAATCTCATATTAATGAAATACTGAGTAGATGCAAGCAGAACTGTGTAATATAATCAATTACCTATGAGCAACAAGTACATCAATTAACTTTGTAAATTGACTGATTAATTGAAATTACAATGAAATTTATGAATCAGGTTTACATACATAGACCATCTATTTAAAATAATAGTACCTTGCAACAAAGCCCAATGGGTAAAAGTGTTAATGGAACTTGAAAGCCATATGGTAATAGAACCAATAACACTAAGACCCATGGGAGAAGACATCAAAGTAAATATGACCCTCAACAAAATAATCAAGAAAATTAGAATAACCAGTAATAGTAAAGAAAAAGAATGTTTGTAAACAAGTTAGATCTTAGCATGCAAGTCAGAGAACTGGTAATGGGCAAAAGTAAAAAAAAAACAAGTGGAAGACCCATTCCCACCCCCAAAACCAAGAACTTGAGAAGGAGAATATGAAACATATGAATGTAGTACTAGTTTCAAAAAAATATCTTCAAACTAAAAACATCACTTTGGGAAAGAAGAAATTTAAGAGTAGAAATAATCTCATAACCAACCTCAAGCATAACCAAAATAGTTTAATAGAGAAAATATAGAATATACCTGAGAAAAATTAAAAATGTTACCAGCAGAAATATTGAAGCACTAGGGCTAACATTATAGCACACAAGTCAAGCTCTGTAAACACAGAAGGCAATTAAGTTGGAGAAAAAAAAGAAGACTTTTATCAAAAACAAAAGAAAGTGTTGAGTGTTACAGAGACTAAACATCCACATGATTGATACACTCACCAGGAACATCAGCATACAATGGCATGAATACATTAATAATGCCTAGAGAGCGTGCACAATATTACACTGCAAGCTACTAACCAAAACGTTCAAGTGCGGCCTCCAACAATAGCACAGAAATTCTAAAGATGGTGGAAATAGTTGCATCAGAACATCAAACCAAGTTAAAAACATGACTTTTGAAATGCATATATAAATGCTGGTATGAAAGTAAGACATTTGTAGGATCCGCTGATGCTTTTGTAGTAAGTCATATAGAAAGTTGAGTTACATGTACTCTCAATATGTAAGGACATTTGTAAATTTCCTGTCTCATTTTGTCAACAGTAGGAACCAAACCAAACCAAAGCCTATTGGCTTTCAGTATTTCACAAGCAAGTGTACCTGACATAAAATTTATTTACATATTCTCAACACATTTTTAATAAATTTAAAACAATTTTTAAAAGAACGTTAAACTGAAATGAAATCTGGATTATTTTGATTCCATATCTTTCCTGTGTTTTCCAATGGTACATTAGCTAGAATACATACAGTTAACCTCTGCTTGGAAGACATTTTAATAAGTCAGCAAGTTCATGGTTTTTGTTCTCCAAATTGTGATCATTTTTATTTCTTATTCAGCTTTTATATATTTTTAGGTCATTTAATTAAAAATCTTGCAGGAGTGGAAATAAAAAATGAAAAGATGGTTTCAAAATATACATGTTAATATATATATATATATTACTGCATACATACTTGTATACACATAACAACAGTACTTACCATATTCTTCCATCAAATCTTCAAATGCTTTCTTATTTTGCAAAAACTCTGACTCTTCTGTATAGCTATAAAGTTCTAAGAATTAAAAACAATAATGTTAAAAGTTCTAAAGACATAAAATCAATGCCATTATCAACAATTACACAAAATCTTAAAAAATATGAAACACAAGATGTATTTAATCTTACATTACAAAATGTATTTTGCTTTAATGTTTAATGTTAATAACATTAACATGGCAGAAATTATAAGGAAAATGTAAACTAAAACAATTTTTTTGAAACAACTTTACATGCACAGAATACAAATATAACATTTCATTGTAATCAATTGTCTTAACTGCAACAAAAGAATTTCCTATTCTACACAGTTTCATGAACTACAGGAACTTAATTTCAGAAACATGCACAATTCTTACCATGTGCCTGAAATTAAAAACCACTTACATAAACTTGTACCTGATCCACTGATGATGTGAAGAACTTTAACCACAATGAAAAGTTGATAAGTCATAAACAAGTCTATTTTAATGATTACACTTACTTCAACGTAATATAAACCAGACAATTCTGAAATATAAAGTATTAATAGATATCAATTTAAATTACTGGAAAGTTTTCTGATGATGTGGTGGTTCATATGCACATGTTTATTAATGCAACACAGATAAATGGAAACCCTAATTTCAATTAGTTGATTACTTCCTTGATAATTCCTTTAATAAGTTTGATTAATCAACTATTACAATAATTGGAAATGCTAATCTTGATTAACTGAATTGATTGTAATTTCAATTAAACAATCAGTTTAAGAAACACTGAGCAATGTAATTAGTGTTAACAGGCAATCAATTCCATAGCCTGATTAGATAACACAGTTCTAAATTTAAAAGTCAAGCTCATAAGTACTACAGTGCAAACTCATTAGATAATGGTTCTTAAAAGAGTTACAAAATTAAAGAAACCTTTTAAGCTCTTTTGCATTCAAATACAAACAGTTAATATTTTTTGTGTAATTGAAAATTAATATTTTCAAAATGACAAGAAAACTATAAATTACAGTTAAAGAAATTTTCCTCATTTTGCCAGGAATAAATGACATGTAAAAGAATTAGAGAAAATGTTTGTGGACTAAGAAGTTTAGAACACATATGGTTTAATTAGTGCCTTTTCTCACAGCTTCAGAAATTACATTCAACTCTTATCCTACTTTAGAAATACCTTCACATATCAGTTTATTCATCTAGCCTTTCAAATCATATCACTGGATTACTGAAATGGGTGAAACATGTAACAGTCTTTACATGAAATATCACAGAGAAATGAAAACATAAGGATGACATAACCACCTGTCAAAGAAAGCTGTGAGGTCTTGTGTGTGTGTATATATATTGTGACCCATGATTTCTGTCTGAATGTTTGTCTCCTGTGCTGCACTAGAAAAGCTATGCACACAAACATAGCTTGTCATTCACCTTTGAAATTATGCCATATTTTACTTATCAAGCAGAACATTTTACATTAAACTGTTAGGTGTCAATTACACTACCATTCACATTTCAAAACGTGACATAACTTAAAGACCAAAAATTGTAGATTTACCATATGTTATTGATAAATGGCTCTTAGCATGACTGAAATGCTCAACAATTACTTTTTGCAATAAGAAGTATAAAAAGGTTAGAGCTTCTGCTCTGAGTGGAACCAAAAGTACAACAAATTAAATCTTTTTAAAGTCTGTGAAATAATTACAATTGATAGATTAACTTAAAAACTTTTCCCATCACTGGGAATGGATACTTTTGTTAGTTTAACTTCAAAATTTTTTCATGGTTATTTTGATAACCTAGGACACCATGAGCACAAACAAAAGCTGAGAACCAGTGATGTCAAGAAAACCCACTTGTAGAGAAATATATATGCAAAAACGACTCGTTTGGGTTGAGAAAATATTTTACATAGAAGAGTGAACAACGTTTCGACCTTCTTCGGTCATCGTCAGGTTCACATTATGCCTGAAAAAGCTGAGAACATAAATTCTTCACATATTCTGAATGTAAAAGAAAGATGTTAAATGTTTTAATTAATGTAAACATTTACTAACTGTATACAGGAGTGACTTCTATATCATATTATTTAATGATGCCTCAAAGCATTTATAGTGATATTCATTATAACTCAAATACAATTCCATATGATTACTAAATGATGTTAAGTTCTTGACAAAATTTCTTTTTCTCTTGGTTATGTTCAATTGACATAACAAAAGCAGCCAGGCTGTAAAGGAAAGGGTTTTAAAATCACAATTTAACAGAAAATAGAAACCTATGTGCATAATAAAATGATTTTGATCACATAATGGGATCATATCCTATTAGTATTTCTGATTAACCCTTTTGCTATGGACTCGGTGTAATATACATGAGTTTGTCTACACATTTGCACAGGTTAAATACTTGCATTATAACTTTGATACAGCTTGTATATCATTACAAAATTTAGTAGACTTGTAGTAAAGATTACAAGTATTATGTAAACACAAAATCAGATTCTTCAATGAAATATTTTTACTAAAGATTTGTCTACAAAAATATATTCTATTTTGTTAGTAGTCTGAGTGAAAGTGATTTCATGTTATGATTAAAAACTATTCTTTGTCCCAGAATTCTCAAATATTATTTGCATAATCTCTAAAACCTCCTAAATACATATCAAATTTTTGTTTTCAGTAATGCTTTATACATTATTTTCTATAACTATGGGGATGGTCTATCAATTGATCAACCTTGTAACCATCATAAAAAATTAGAAAATAAATATAAATTATGCTTTTTGCATGCTAGAATGATGACTTGTTATAACAAGAAAATACAAATATTTTGTCTAAGTAGCTTAAGTCTCATAGCACTATATATGAATATGTATATATATTTATTATTTTTTAATATAATGGCCTTCCAGTCACACTTACCTAACATTACATAACTTACATTGATGTCATGCATGTGCATTTATGCTACGTATTCAGTAATATAAAACTGATGTTCAGTCGTCCTGTCTTGGCTGTGTTTTAGTGGACTAGTATTTTGTAATATACAGTAACATTTCAATTATTATACATTATATATATAGATTACAACTATTTAGAAATAAATAATTAAACTTATTTTTCTTAAAATACAGAACAATAAATCAAGAAGTAAAGCAAACAATTATCTCCTCCACTATGAACTTTGTACCTGGTTGCTGCTGCACGTAGGTTGCTAAGCCTTTCAAAATTTCACACGTGGAAGACATCAAACAAATTTTTTTAAAAGAAAATATTAAATAACTATACTGATTCCATAGAATTCAACTATAATTTATTAAGCTTAGTAATAAGCTGTATTTAGACTTAAAAAAGCTGTTGATTGGTTATTCATATCATATATTGAATAGGGTCACTGTGTTTGATTCAGTACATAAGCCATATCTCAACAAAATAAAAAGATACGAGGTTCATATTTTATATTCTAACTTGAATATTAGTAATTTAAGTTCCTAATTTCTATGAAACTATAAACTGGGTATTTGAACATCACAAACATCTAATTCTAAACAGTGCTGCATTCAACATACCACATGACACTAAAATCTATATTTGGATGTGTTCTTTTAATATTTACTTTTTAAATTGAGAAATTATCTCAGGTATAAAGTTTGTATTATGATCTATAATTTGATATCAAACTTACTTACATAAATTCATAGCACAGTCGTTAAATACAATTTTGAATGCAAGTCAACAATGCAACATGAACTTTGACCTGTGGCCTATCACAAAGGGTTAATTTCTTACAAGTACTGGGTAAAGAAGAAATTTAGTTAAAACATAATATTAATTAATAATGTCACAAAAGATAATGTATTATCTTCAAATATTTTCACTTCCCAACAGATAAAAACACACTACATGAGAAACAGCACAACATCATAGCTGAATTATTGAAAAAATGTCCTACAATGAAGTTTTCTGGGTATAATCTTATAAACAAATCACCAATATAAGAAAAAAATGTTTTGATCATTTTTATACAGAAAAAAAAAACACCAGTTATTAGCACTGATATCTTAGAATTAAGAAGCAAAATACATTTTCCACCATAAATAAAATTAACCATATACTGATCTACAGTTTAAAATGAAATGAATCTTACTGTGAAAATTAAAAGGCTGCAATTTTGAACTGTACTTATTTATAATTTTACACAAGTGTACAAGAATAATTTTGTTTTTTACAGGTATCTAAAAAGCAGCCATAAAAAACAAAGTGTTGGATTTCATGCAATTTATCTGTTATTAAATGCATGTCAAAATGTTTATTTTACTAATGCTAGAACAATGTACAAGCATGGCTAACAAAACCAAAAAATCATAGAAGATAAAATATAAATAATATGAAAGAACCACTACTGGCCTTTACAAATTTAGTAATCTTTTACACCTTTATTCTTGTCATTAGATGAGTAGTGCAAATAAAAAAATCAAATACAAAACTGCTTGGATGAGCCTTAAGCCAAAATTTGTGGAGGCAGGAAGAATCATGCATCCTGTCTGTCCAACTTTTTTGTTTGTATTGTGTGGATAATTCTGAGCAGTTTCTCCATGATAGGAAGACAAGTGTTTCTACTTTTTGAGAACATGGCTATTTAAAAACAAATTATGTTAATTTCCATAATTTGTCCCACATCTTAACTTATTATTATAACCTACACCCAAGTGATCATTTGGTTCTTCATCATCTTTTCACACCCGTCATTGGGAAAAACTAAAAATATTAGCATTTAGTAGCTAATATGTACACTTCTTACTTATTCCTTTTCTAGGCTGTCAGATACAACTTACTAGACAAGTCTATGCCTGAAAGTTTCACCATACAAGACAAACCTGAGTGCTAATATAACCAACAGAATGTCACGATATATTTATAAACACTGTTTTCAAGCAAAAAATATAACTCTCTATACACATTGTTAATTAGGTCTCATTTGGAATGCTGTGTAGAGTTTTGTTCTAAAAATCAGTGGAAAATGTTCAAAGTAGAGTTACTGGGATGAAACCAAGGATGGAAAAATTATTTCATAACGTTAAGATCTCTTCCCTTAATCCTCTTGAAAAAAAAAAAAAGAGATTATCTATACTATGAATAAAAAGATATGATTTATTTTAACAGTGTAAGGGTATATAAATTAAAGATTTAGAAAATACAGTCTAGAATGTAACTTAGACGATCTTGTTTTTCTGACAGGGGATAGGCTTAGGGAAGAAGTTTCCATCAGCAGTAGAGGAAGCCAGCACTTTACAAGTTTATGATGGAAATTGATTAGTTCTGAAATATTAAGGATTACTTTAAACTTCTATTTTTCTCAAAGGCGAGATCGAAAATCTAAATGGTTCCTTACTGTCCATAAATAATGTTATAGTACTGCTGAAATTCCAAGTAGCTCTATCAAAAAAAAGAACAATAGTGTTGACATAATAATAATGGTAAAATAAACTGAAAGTTTATTTACATTTATGTGAATTTATTGTAATAAATAAACAATTAGCGGAGAGAGCCTTCAATGTCAAGACATACCTGCAATCTCACTTGTGTGGCTATCTGCGTCATCGTAGATGTACTCCAAATCTCCCGAATCAGTCATTTTCAGAACTTTATGAAACTCTTGTCTTTGTTATATATTAGGTTTGGTTTCGATTTGTAACAATATTTTTATTTACATTTAAAAGTAAACTTGATTGTTGTTAATAACACTACTACTGTAATTATTACAGGGGTAGCACTAGTAGTAACAGTACTACAGCGTAGTAGTCAAGATAACCAATAAGTTTAGTTAGAAGATGGTTCCAAAGCCACGAGTTCTCAAATTTTAGATTTTCTGCATAAATTTAGAAGAAAGGATAGGACTACCATTGTGACTTTTATACTACTAATGTATAGTACTGCACTACGGAAACATTTTAATTTTTAATACGAAGTACTATAAAACTTAATTTATTTGTTTCACGGCTGCCAACCAACACTCATGTGACAACGGCTGAATAAGTCAATAACTGAATGAGACACCCACTAACGATCACTGTTGTTATAAGTTGAAAAACAGAAACTGCTGCCAATTCTACGAACTTTTAAGTCTACTTCTATAAACAGACAGCAAAAATAAAACATTAAAATTACAACAAACCAACTTCAACAACTTTGTCTACTATCGCAGACCCCATCACGAACCATTAGAGGCCTACGCTACTACTTAAACGATACATGGAAAGTACAATCTCATTCACGAATATCGCCTGGTGTTGAAAGTTGTTTATTTATTTATATACCTATTCTATTTAACGGAACTAAAGCTGTTCTTGAGCATGATATTTTAGTTATTTTATTCCAAGGACGATTCACAGTGGTCTTTTGTTAAAGTTATTTAATTGTAAACCTGAGAGTCCCAAGTTCGCGTCCCATTGTTACACTTGGTCTCTGACTGCGCTATATAATAATGGCAGTCAAATTTCAGTCAATTTGCGTAGTAAAACAAATAAACTTGCTTTAAACTGAACAGAATTGAAAATGTGCGTTATCGCCATACATCACAATTTATTCCATAAGGGGATTTAGGAAAAAGTAAATTAATTTTAAGTTATATCAAACTGTTTGTATAAAGGATGATGCGCATTAAACGAGCTTTCTCTACCCATACCAGCATTTTTACATCTCTATTTTTCTTTACAAGTGGGTTTTCTCGTCATCACGAAAAACAAATGTAGTTACACACGACAACAGAATGGCTGGATTGTCAACCTTTGAAAAAAAGTTATCTCAGCAGAGAAGATAGAGGAAGATGATGAGCCAAAACCGCCAGTTTTGGCATCATAACGATTAGATATTATATATATTTTCAAAATATATATATTTAATGGTAATTATGCCAAACTATATACTACGTTAGTTTTAAATAAAGGAATAGTAACAAACATTTATATCAATAGAACTTTAAGAAATACAAGTTCTGATGAAATATTAAAGACTTCACAAATATGCTAATATTTTTAGACTTTTATTTTAAGCAGGGACCCGGCATATATGGTCATTAATACAAGTGCTTCTCTAATAGGCGGTTGCCACCCATTTCACAGTCACCTCAATATGAATATTCTGCCAATACCACCCTTCAAAGAATACAGATGTCAGGTTAATTAATCATGTTTTCAATTATTACTTCCTCCTTTTTTTGTCTTTTAACTTAATTAAATAATGCTTTCCTCACATAAATTGATCTGTGGAGAAATACGAATTAAGTTCAACTTTACTGCTTTTGTGACATTTTTAACCACTCTGATTGTCTGGGCTTAGTGATTTGTGTAGCAGACTGTAAACTCTTGGGCCCATGGTAGCACATGTTTTAAAGACAAGGTTGTGTTTTCGTCTCACGTGGTCCTGTCAAATACCAAAATGATTTATCGGGTTAAAAAAGATTAACATCAGATAAATAATTTAAAATTGATATCACAATTGTAAAAGTATCTGTAGGTAGCATTTGTAAGATAACTTATGTTGTGGCTGATCGTTTTAAAAAAAAAGTCATTGTTGGCAATAACGTATAGCGACAATTTCAGCTGTGCCAACCATTCTTCATTAACCCTAAGATGGTTAATGTTGTGGCTGATCGTTTTAAAAAAAAAAAAGTCATTGTTGGCAATAACGTATAGCGACAATTTCAGCTGTGCCAACCATTCTTCATTAACCCTAAGATGGTTTAAACTGTGGTCTATTTATTATTAAATACATAGGCACCATGTATAAAAGCAACAGTAGGATTGACACCATATCCAAGAAATGGTAGTATAGGTTTGACATATTTCAGAAGACCATCTGTTACAAATATATTAGTGATCAACGAAGATTATTACTTACATGCATGGCTACAACGATTTCCACGATTCATGTAATATTACAGTTAGTCTTTGTAGAATAGAAGAGGTTGGTTGGTTGGAGTTTTATGGCGCAAAGCAACTAGGCTATCTGCCACAAATAACAGGTAAAAATCAAAAATAAAGTATAATTATTAAAATTTGTCAAAATGAATAATGTCAAAACAAATCAAAGTTCGTCCAATTTTTTGCTTAAAAACTTAAATAACATTAAAAAGGCCAATGGCCCTCAAAAATTTAAAAATATTTATAAGGCGGACAGTGTCACCATCACCAATGACATTGTCCAACGTTAGGGTTAAACCTGTGGATAAAACATGTCTAAAATCGTGCCGTCATTCAGAGTCGTAACGACGACACATGTAAAGTGTAGGCTATTGTGATTTGAGTGCATCAGTCTCAGATAAAAAAAAAAAAAAAAAAAAAAAAAACGGTGAGTGAAAATACCGTAACTAATGCGTAGTCTAGTTATGACAACTTCTTCCTTCTGATTCTTACGAAAACGGCCTGGCATGGCCAAGCGTGTTAAGGCGTGCAACTCGTAATTTGAGGGTCGCGGGTTCGCATCCCCATCGCGCCAAACATGCTCGCCATTTCAGCCGTGGGGGCGTTATAATTTACGGTCAATCCCACTATTCGTTGGTAAAAGAGTAGCCCAAGAGTTGGCGGTGGGTGGTGATGACTAGCTGCCTTCCCTCTAGTCTTACACTGCTAAATTAGGGACGGCTAGCACAGATAGCCCTCGAGTAGCTTTGTGCGAAATTCAAAAACAAACAAACAAACCTTACGGAAACAAGACGGCCAAAGTCCAATAGAGTTATTGTAATGTTTGTTACAGTAACGGATGCATAAATACTCAACCCCTCCTTTGTGCTTATTGTAATAGATATTGCGAATCTGCATACTGTTACAGTAAACATAAATCAACAAGTAGCAAACGAGTGTTTTTAATGTGGGACACATTTTTTCAATGTAAAACATGTTTTGTTATTATCGAAAAACATTGTCGTTATTTTCACAGGTGTAGCAAAACACATTGTGCAAAATCTAAAAAAATGTCTTTGCCCTCTACATTCTTCTTCCATTCAAAAGATATTAAAGACTCGTCTAATTTTTTTTTGAGACTGATCAAAAAACGAGAACTCGTGAAGTAAATTATTGTGTGGTACATGATTTCAATGGTAAAGAGACAGCATTTAATTAAAGGCTACTATGCATGTAATAAGTTTCGTGAGTTTGCACTTTCCAGAGAACATAACTATTACACAGCCATAGCTTTTAACATGAAAGGATTTGACATTTTCAGTTATCTTATCTGTCAATGACTATAATTTGGCATTATTTTTAATGGTGGATAGATAATGGTTATAACTGTCAAACCCCTTAAAACCTGGTTCATTAATAGCTTCAACTTTATCCCCATACTATTATCATTGTTCCATATAACTTTTGCCTTAACCAATTTGCAGAAAGGATATTTTCATCATCTTTTTAACACAAGGTCAAATCAAAAGTATTGAGGTCTCGTATATGAGCTTCTATTTAGCAATAACCATGGCAATACTTGTAAGAGAGAATTTTCTTGACTGGTACTGACAGTGTCGAGAGGATGGGTATATCTTTGATTTTCAAAACAAGATGTATCAGTAAGATTATCTTCTCTTGAGAGTTATATTGCTAAAAATTATTATACCTGAAAAAAAATACATAATCCTACCAGTGTGCTTATATTATGATAAAATACAAAGTGTACATTTTATTAAAGTTTGTTGAAGCACACGTGTTATTTATTTTATGTCATTAGATATTGTTAACTTGGTATTTGCATACTTTTTCACTGGCGTCTACAGTAGAGAAATGAGTTTCTTGTCATTTTCAGCATTTATCTTGAAGCAAATTTATACAACCGTGGTCTAAAACTTTTGTACCTAACCATGGATACAGTACAACTAACAACTATAGTCAGGCAAGTATACAGTGGTTAGACTACATGAAACAGTCTAAAGGTGGTGGTAATTACCAATATCTCCTTAACAATGGCGAGTTTAGAATCTCAAATAATATTTTGACAATTGCTGTAAAGAGTGTAACACTATATATGAATTTTACAGATGTTTCTATCATGGTTATAGTTTATGTTAGTATCATGACACCATGGATGTTGTTTTAAATATACCAATGTGATTTTTTTTTTTTTTTTTTATAAAACGTAGATTGGACGGCAACATAAATTAGAAACTCTGGGATATACGTTTATTTCGATCTGGGAGTATGAATTAAATCATATATAACACACTGATACAAATTTAATAATTTTCTTGCCTGGATATATACATGGGGAAACATCTATGGCAGTACAATTAACTCTATTAAAGTTCTGTATGATGTGAAGGAAGGTAAAAAAATCAATTGTATCGACTTTGCGTCCATGGATGAATGAATAAGCACTATGAGTATCCTATTGGTCATCTCATAATAATCACAACAAATTTTTCAGATGTACATAACTGTTCAATTTAATCAAGTGTAAAATTCTAAACCTGAGGAAATTCAATCACTCTGTTCTGCTCCTGAGGAGAAACAGTAAAGTAACTTTCTCTCTCTGTATCAATTTAAGAATACCACTCCTGTGTAATCACTTCGATGGTGAGATAACTTTTATTATTATGTGGTCTATTAATGAGATGAAAAATAAGTCAAATGTGGTTATAATATAATTTTATGAAGTTTATTCTTTTTCTGGGGCCCGGCATGGCCAGGTGGTTAAGACACCCGACTACTAATCTGAGAGTCCCGGATTCGAATCATCGTCACACCAAACATGCTCGTCCTTTCAGCCGTGGGGGCGTTATAATTGACGATCAATCCCACTATTCGTTTATGAAAGAATAGCCCAAGAGTTGGCGGGGGTTGGTGATGAGTAGCTGCCTTTCCTCTAGTCTTACACTGCTAAATTAGGGACGGGTAGCGCAAATAGCCCTCGTGCAGCTTTGCGCGAAATTAAAAAAAAAAAATGTTTGCTTAACATTATGAGCAAATGGTTGACCTAAGAGCTATGGATATTTACGCGATTATGAAAAGTCCTTTTGTAAAATTATAGAGTTTTCTCTCGAATTTATCAATAATGAAACGTTAAACTTCTTTTTAATGAAGAATAAAACCTTAGATATTTTAATACGTTTTCAGCATGCAATTAGAATAACGTATTTTAGGAAAATATGCTAGGATACGAAAACACTAATTAGCATTACCAAAACAGAGAGTAAAAAATAACACCCTATTTACACTTAAAGACACATTTTACCTGATTTCAGTGCACTGTTATATGGTTATTAAATTATTTACTTATTCATTTCACTTTATGAGAGTCTAGTCCTTTAGATATCAAATAAATCATATTGCATATATTATCATTGTAATTTAAGATGGATTACTGTTTAAAGCCCCTCACTGGTACAGCGGTAAGTCTTCGGATTTACAACGCTTAAAAATAGTGGTTCGATTCTTGTCGGTGGACACGGCAGATAGCCTGTTGTGGTTTTGCTACAAGAAAACACACATACTGTTTACAACATTAATATGTATTTTGTTTATATATTGTCATACTGAAGTTAAATACTGAAATCATTAAATTCATAAATACTGTAACGAATTACATATGTTTTAAATTTGGTTTGTCGTAAAAGTTTCAATATTGTTAACTTGTTTTTATAACATTATTGTTTGTATTGAAAGATATTATGATCATGATGTTGTATTTTATATTAAACTATGATTTACAAATGTGACAGTAAAAGCTATTATGTATTAAAGGAATTATTTCCTGTACTTTAAGCTATTTATCCTGTGTTATTAAAGACATTTGTAAATTATAGCTCCAAAACGAGGCTCAGTCTGTGACATCATAGTTGTAACATTTATTCAGTCTTGAACAGCATCCAAGAAAAAAAAAATTACTATTTACAATAACTTTAATAAGAATTTTACTATGAGAAGTTTCACGTCTTCGAAATATTGTACTGCATTACGCATTAATGCAATAGTGATTACAGACATGAAAACATAACTAGTGGAAATGCGTACACGTATGACGGCTTTCCAGACATACCACCTAGTAGCCATAGAATAATAATCTGCCATAGTTTCCTCGTTTGTGAAGTTTATACTCCTTGTTGAAAGTATAATGAGTTTTTCTATCTATTGATAGCATACTGAAAAGGCCAGGTAAATTATAGTAGTCTTGGATCATTATATACCAGTGACTGATTAATTTAAAAGCTACATAAATTCTTTCTGAAGACCCAAATTTAAGAGATTTGTTTGTTTTGAAATTCGCGCAAAGCTACATGAAGACTATCTGTAATAGCCATCCCAAACCTAGCAGTGTAAGACTAAAGTGACGACAACTGGTCATCACCACCCATTGCCAACTCTTTTATCAACGAATAGTGGGATTGATCATAACGTTATAATGCCCTCACGGCTGAAAGGGCCAGCATGTTTGGTGCGACGGGGATTCGAACCCGCGACCCTCAGATTACGAGTCGAGTGCCCTAACCACCTGGTCATGCCGGGCCAAATTTAAGAAAAAATTAGGTTTATGCTTATGTAAAAATCACGTCATTCATGAGTGACGACTAAGGAGATATTCTATAATTTATTGTTTTTTATAGAAAATAAAACTATTCCTCTTGTCCAAAGTGAGGCAACTAAATGACATAAAACACAACATACACTACAAAGATTACTAGTTGATAGTCTTATAATGTGTAAATGTAAATAAATTACACATTTAAAGGTTTTATCAGTTAATTTAATTTTCAGTTTCACTATACATTAATAATTTCACTGGAGTTAATGGTTTGAATTTCGCACAAAACTACAAGAAGGTTATCTCCACTAGCCGTCCCTAATTTAGCAGTGTAAGACTAGAGAGAAGGCAGCTAGTCATCACCATCCACCACAAACTCTTGGGCTAATCTTTTACTAACGAATAGTAGGATTTACTATTACATTATAACTCACTCACAGCTGAAATAGCGAGCGTGTTTGGTGTAACAAGAGTTAATGTTGAGGTAGATAAAATAAGAGATAAACAAAAACTTTACATATCCATTTAAGAGGTACAACAGACTATGCAAATTAGATATAAAAACTGTAAGATAAAAATAAGTATTTTTATTGTTTTTACTCTTTCACTCAGTAAAGTATTCGAACACTTTCATAATAAATCCTTCATATGACTGAAAGCCATAGATGAAGTATCAATAATACTCAATATATTGAACCTTTAATTTCATGATGGCATCTTTGTTTATCCATGACTTAACAACTGAGCTTCTTTCAGATGTAAATGTACTTTGTTTCAGTCTAATTCTTATGTTCTTGTATATTAGGGCATTTGTGAATTAGTTGTGTGCTAAAAAATCCATCATTTCCTAAGAAGTTTCCAGCAATGTAATTGGGAAAGCCTTTCCATATCTTCAAAAGGTTTAAAAGCTTTTTTTCTTTTGTATCCTGTTTCAGAACATTGCTCTGGATACTTTCTTCTAGCGTGCCGTTCTAAACCTTTTGAGTAAGACGACTATCAATGCTTGACAGTTGTTATGGCATTCACCTGGAAGATTACTCAATGTTGTCAAAGCTGACCCTTCTAAACTGGCAGCAAACCAAATAGCTTGTTAATTTATTATTCCCTATTCCACTTGTTCAATTTGAAAATGATTTCAAATTGAGCCTAGTTTGACTCTAATGGTAATTTTCCATCATAGTCTGTTGGTTTCTCAATTGGTTAATGTTATTCATCTGGCCAGCTAACGTTTTGGAGCTTGACTTGGTAATACCAGGGTTGTAGTTGTCCAGGAAGATCTTATAATAACAAATGGTACAACAGTAATAGATATAGACTAATTAAATTCTCACATTCTATATTGGATAGGAAAAAGTATTTCATGTTTGAACAGGTGTAGCTTATTTAATTCTTACATTGGTCATTTAGTTTTCCATATGGACAGCAGATAGCCTGATGAGGCCTTGCTATACAAATACACACACACATCAAATGATAAGTTAAAGGTACAAGTACAATATGACATAGTCTATTGCAGTTACCAATGATATAAGTACACTTATGGAAGTAACAAATTGTTAGTAAGTGTTGGTTCTAGCTCTATTGATTAGCGTTAATTACATTAGTTAATGTCAGTTGAGTTCTAAGTACAATCACTGATATTAGAATTACCTTAATTTAGTATATGTTGAAAGCTTCTTATATGTGACAGAAATGAAGCTACTGTTATGAGCAGGGCTAGTGTTAAACCATCAGGAGCCTAGTTGTATGAAACATTATAGCATATAAATCTCTAGAATATGAGATCAATGATTAAACCACAACTCACATTCACAATCTGTTGCAGATAGTACCACATGCTGAAGATGACACCTTTCTACATGGTGTTCCTAGAGGGAGGAAACAATGTAGCAATGGCTAGTTTCTAGTTATTTCCCCAAAAGGGCACCATTGGCCACCTGTATTAGCCACTCACACAGCTATATAGTAGTAGGTTGTCTATCAATCAGTCAGTAGATATTAAAATGGTATAACAGACATTTAAAATTGCAATTAGAACTATTGTGACATCAGTAAAACAACCACATGCCATGAATGAATCATAAGAAGAATAATGCCCTTGACAAACTACAACACATCACATCATATGAAATTCAAATGCAAGAAATAGAAATATCATTACTTTTAACATTGGGTGATTTACTTCGAAATGGAACACTTTTGAGGGCCTTATGGAAGTACATCTAGTAAATAGAGATGACCGACATGATATTGTGCTATGGATGCTTCTCTATGGTAGGAGCATATATACACATTACTGGCCTGTCTGCATCCAGTTCACAAATGACAGTCTTATTCTAATAGGCTATTGGCTTGCCATTAGGGCCAGGTGACTAATAGAACTTACTAATTAATTAATTGTTGGGCTCACAAATCAACTGTATTCAGCTAATTGAATATTTCCACATAGAACTTAAATAGTTAGAATAATCAAAACTACCAATTAAATTCTACACTAATTTTAACTAGTTCATTATGTGGTTTCTTTTGGGGAAGGTGTCTCAGTTAGTTACAGAAGTTATGCTGTATTTCAATGGATAAAGAACCAAGTTTTTTGAAGTTTATATGTGTGTACTTTCTTGGTCATAGTGTTCAACAGGGCAGAATGTCTTTAGATTATGAAGAAACTGTAATAAGTAAGGACTGGGCTTAGCCTGTGACTGGAAAAGAAGTCTATTTTTCTTGAATTTGGTTAGTATTTTCATTTTTGGTCACTTTTTCATTGGTGGCAACACCATAGCACACTGAGTAAGGAAGGACTTAAGACTAGGAACAAGCATTTCTATTATTAAAATAAAAAAGATGTTCAATTTTTATATTTAAAATGAAAACCTGGAAAAGTGTACACTTGTATTCAAGTTCCCAATATAAACTTAGAAGCCAACTAAATATTTTAAAAGGTGAATACAGATTTATGATAACTTGTAGGAGTTGAGCAATTAATACAAACCATTGATGTAATTTGTGAAAGTTTGAGAGTATTTACTTATTATTTTTGTTAAAACATGTAAAGATATCTCTGATTTCACTTGTAGTTTATTTATTGACTTGTGAATGTTAAAAACAGTATTTGCTTTTGGTACAATTTGTGAAAAAGATTAAGTTACACTTTTATCTAATGGTTGCGATGACAGCTGAAGGAAAATGGATATTAAGGTAACAAGGTGTGAAGAGAACATGGAGTTGAAAAGTGGAGAGAATAGATACCGTTGTCGCATTCTTAGTCTCATTGGTAACTTAGTATCCATCTGTCAATACTAAGAAGAAAAACCATTCATATCATGATTTGTAAAAGACAAAACTAATATTTTTACTTATTATAATTTGCAAAAAAATACCTTTTTAAAATGTAGATTCAAAAATAACTATTTTGTTTTGTGAAGTAAGAAACTAAACACAAATAGGCTTCTTTTACATATAATAGTTGGTCATTCTGTTGTTTATTTGCTTTTATATGTAAAATCTAAGCAAGAGATTTTCTTGACATGCATATTGATTTATTTTCACTTGACTTTTTTTTATTCTCATCATTGGTTTGGTTTGTTTTGAATTTTGCACAAAGCTACATGAGGGCTATCTGCATTAGCTGTCCCTGATTCAGCAGTGTAAGACTAGAAGAAAGGCAGCTATTCATCACCACCCACTGATTGACCACTATTATAATGTCCCAATGGCTGAAAGGGTGAGCATGTTTGGTGCAACAAAGATTCGAACCTGCAACCCTCAGATTACGAGTCGAGTGCCTTAACCACCTGGCCATGCTAGGCCTTTCATCATTGATCCTGTTATTTATTGTATGATACAATTACTTAAATTTGATATATATATTTTTTTTTATTTATTTTACCTTGTCCAGGGTTACTGACAGTAGACACAACTCCCTAAAACCAGTATAACTCAGTGACAAGTAGCAAACTAAGTGATAAACTGAACTTCATATTTAGTTCTAGCATTTTGAACAATATACCTGCTGGTTAATTACAAGGTAAATTAGTAGCATATTCTTTAACTCAGTACATATGTTATATTTCTCCACAAATATTCATGAATCAACACAAGACACTTAAACAGACACAAAGACCAATAAGAATGTTGAGTAGAAAAAACTATGGATTTGTGCACATTCCAAAATTAATTAATCACCCCAGTAAAATAAAATGAGTAAAGTGAAAACATAATTACACAAATTTATTCTTTTCAATTAAAATTATAAGAATGAGTATTACAGTAGGCAAAAGTCCACAGCATGTTCCAAATTAAAAAAACATAACAACACATAAGCATGATAATGTATAAATTATTAAAGAATTAAGATGCTGTGTTATCATTACTTTTTTACAACCTTGCACAATGTACTTCCTTCTTTAGATATTGTTCTACAATTTCAGCAATATGTGTCTAAGAGAATCTAATTTTAGAGAATCTATGAAATTACAGAAAAAAAAACAGAGTATAAACATAGTTATGTGAATATATTTCCTTTATTCGTACAATATAAGAAACAGTATGTATATTAAAATGACTTGGTTAAGTTAGTGGCCGATTCTATTTATGAATACGCAATTTTCTTTCACACATAGGCCTTGTTCATCACTGGCAAGGTTAAGATCTTTAAAACCTGAATTAGTGTTCTTAAAGTTGGAAATTCTTTCACTCACATCTGCAGCCACCTAGTGATATAGTAAATCAAATATTATTTTGTTCAAAACACTAAATTATACTTGATGTTGTCAGTGATAACCTGCTCTAACAACACAGTGTACATGCAGAGCCAATCTAAGAAAGATATACAGTTTGCTCTTTTAGTACACAAGGTATGTTTATCAATACATGGTAAACTTATAAAGTCCAAGGTCGAGGAACTTCACTTGATACAATAGCTACAAACTACTCTATCTAAGAAATGGACAGGAAAATAATTCCTGCATAATAAATTCTTGGTGTTATCAAGCTCTTCGTGCAAAAATATGGAGGTTCTGGATACTTTATTTGCACAGTGCATTAACACGTTGATTAAGCTTTCCTTGAATAAAAATGGTGAGTAGGTTGTAAAATTGAAATACAAGTTAGCAAATACTTTTTCATGAAAGCTGCACATTCAAAGTCATAGGAAACTACTGTAGTTTAGAAAGAAAGTGTAATGTCTTGTTTATATTCAATATTTAATCAAATACTGCAATACTTATTATTTAAATACTTCAAAAACTTAGCATAATAAAAAAATTAGGCTTTTCACTTTCTGAAGCTCTGAAATCAGTGCTCAGTAGGACATTTTTGGTTGATATGGTGTGACAAAGAATATTAGCTGATAAAATCAAATTATTAGAATTTGAGAAAAAGACCTACTAAATGGAATATAGTGTTTAGATGAGAGCACCTGAAAGGACCTTATTAACTGAGTCCAGTCAGACTGGACCTATATTATTATCAGTGATGTGCCTCAGAGATCAGTGCTTGTTGTGAAATTAAATTCTTAAATTCTTGTAGATGCACTGACAATTTTGAAGAGTTCCATCGAGAATGACTTGAACCAATTAGTATGGCAAAATGAATAAATACTTGGCAAATGATTTTTCACAATGCAAGTGCAATATAATGTATTTGTTTTATCATACATTGCATCGTGTTTTAACAGATGAAACCCATGTAACAACATGACAAAAGAAAAAGACCTTTGTGTAGTGGTGGTGATATCATTTAAGTGATGCTAGTAATAAGTTAATGGAATTTTAGTTTATTTATTGACTTTGATTAAAGATCAAAAGAGATAATTCTCTCTAAATATAAATCACTATTTGAGCTTCACTTGGAACACTATGTTCAGTTTTAGTATCCTTATAAAGGATACTGATTTATTGAAAAGAGTTTAGTGGAGCACTATTAAGATTATTCCAGAAATGGAAGAGTTATCTTGGAAAAAATAAAGAAAAAGCTCTTATTTTCTTTTCAGGAAAGAAGGGTAAGAAATGGTATTATTGAAGTTTACAATATCATCCAGGGAAGTGACAGAATGAAGGCCTATTAATTATTTTTGTACTATATTCTGAACACATTAAACAGGACAAGAGACACATTTTTAAGTATTGAAAAACAAAAGCTCAAGTCCAACTATGACACTTTTATTTTTCTTGCAGGCTGATTGGATAATTAAATGAGTTGTTGGTGAAAATAGTGGAAGTCAACACTTTATAAGACTTTAAGAAAGTAATCCTTGACTTCCTGAAAAATAAATGGTGGATTTAGATTTAAAACTTTATTGTTCCAAAAAGTAGGTGTGCAATGACAGCCTTGAGTTGACCAAAAGGCTCATTGTCTTCCATATTTTATGATATGAAAGAAGGCCTTTTCAATCACATGCAGAAGCCACAAATTAACCAAGTTAGTTCAGCATTTAAATTGCTGCTTAAGTTATCAAAATAAAGTGCATCAACCTTACTTTTTCTTAAAATAAGGTAAAACTGACTTAAGAACCTGCAGCACAACAATTACACTCATAAGAGGTGGTAGTGCTGCCAGACATTTCCACCAGGGGTGTGAATCTGCCATTTGATCAAGAAACCAGTTAGAAAACAAACCAGTTATTAAACTAATACATCCTAGATTAAATGTAATGCATGCTGCTAATCTGTGAAGTGTTTTGACTGTTAATGGCCTAAGTTGTCTTCTGATCAGCTTTGGGTATTTGGCACAGAGTCCTCCTACAGCTTGAACCGATGTGGCGATAAGCGTCACCAGTCCTAGCTTAGCATGCAGTGTTTCAAAGTGATTCTTTCCCTTGGAAATTTTACTTTGGTAAATCACCAGGAATCCTACCACTGCTAGCAAAACTGCCATACCCTAGAAGTACAAATAAGCCAGAGATAAGTAAAATCTCCAGAGAAAATGAAGGATACACACACGAAGATATTTATTTATCTAAATGACTAATTCTTGATTAATAAAATTTCACACACAACTTACACTTTAAAATATTTAAAAACATTATATAATCAGTATATCAATAATAATCATGCTTAATACATGCTATTTCTCTTCTTGCTATTATCTGATTTAACAACAATTTAAAAATATTCTTGGTTCATTTATTCTCTTCAAAACATTTATTACCCACTATAAATAACAACTCTTCTGGTTTGAAAATCTCAAAACTTCTGTCACACAGTAGTATGTTTTAAATCAGTTTTTAAAATATGAAAGTTGAATTGCAAATTCACTATCATAAATAGTGTAAAACACAAAATACATTCTCTTGACATTAATTCAATAAAATTGAACAAGAAAAACGTACTGTATATAGTGAAAAACAACAACAAAACTTTGCAGTCCTTGGTGATCTAATTTTTAAGACATACAATCTGACTGAGTATATGTAAAATAGCATCGTTTTACACATTTCATATTTTTCTGATTTCGTTTATAATCATATTTATAAAATATCATTTTAAGATCCAGAAAAAAGTTGATTGAAGATAACCACACAGCTTTTGTATTTGATACTTTTCATGTGCTAAACATAATGATAGCATAAAAACATTCAAACTTGTTCAATGAAATGCTATCTTTAGTGAACAAAAGGTTTCAATAAACTGCTTCTGTGGGTGCTTTTCAAATTATTCAAAATCATTGTCATTTTTCATGACAAACCTTGGGAGATACTCTTACAAGAATAATGAACAATAATTTTAGATATATCTGTTAATTTAATGGAAAAATAACTCATTCTTACTCACATATTAATTACACCAAATTATGGAAACTTGCATATGTTATGCTCATGAGAAAGAAAGAAAGAATATAATATAGAGGATTGATACACACAAAAATTATTCCTTCCTGCATATAATTTAAAATATAATATACATAAACAAGTAAATAAAAAAAAGACAAATCATAACAATGATAACTAAATATATTTATACTTGTCATATGAAATATGATATAAACATACCTGCAATATCCAGTGTATTGTAAGTTTAGTAGACCACTTAATGTGCAAAATTGGTTGTCGAGACAGTACTAGGATAGCTTCATACATTACCAAACCATACTACAACATAAGAAACAAAGTGTTCAAGTTATATATATAATACAAATAACTATACATATTAATAAACATCTCTATCATATCACAGTACTTATACATATCTTCTGATCAAAACATTTTTGAAATTCTTCCTTGTTTTTTCACATCATAAGGTGACAGAAGGTAATTTAGCTTGTTAAATTCATCCATGGTTTCAAAATAAAGGATCCAAACATTGAGTAAGCCAACTGTAACCTTAAAAGAATAAGAATACAGCTTTCCTGGAATCAAGTACATGCATTAGTAGCTTCCAAACACTTTTCTCACTACCTCTTAACATTTAAGTAACCATTATTAACTTTATTTTTCCAGAAACTATATACCGTATATAGGCAGAAATTTATAAGAACAATTTATGAACAAAATAAGAAATTTATGTCTTATACACTGAAGGTCAAAAGTTTTATACCTCTACTGCTTTTGAAGTATTCTAAAGAATGATAAAAGATTAGGCTGATGTTGAACAAATAAATAAATGATAACTGTGAAATATATTTTTTTCCTGAAGATAGCCTTAAAAATAAGGGGATGTCTTATACACTGAAAAATATGGTTAGTGATTACAGTCAAGCCCTAAAAGTGTTTTATGTAGTATATAAATTAACAAACATGCATACATGTTACAGAAATGAAACAAAATTTTGTGTAACATGATACACTGGAATAAATACCATCTGATTGTAGATCTTTCATGTTGCAAACAAAATTTCATAGCAACATTTGTTGAAGCTGTGACACATATAATGAATGACACTACTTTCCATTAAACTTTTCCACGGTATGAAAAACATTCTGAAACAAGTATCTCAAGATGCCTGGAATGGGTATTAAAACGTTTTTTTAAATAAAGTAGAGAACAAGATTTTGATGAAGGTTGAATTGTTCTCTACTTTATTTTAATAAAAGTTTTAATACCTATACCAGCTGTCTTGAGATACATTTTTAATTCAAGTGGTTTTCTTGTCATCGTGAATTCCAAAACATGCTTTATACACATAAATGTATTTACATGTAGTAAGTTTAATTATGATTAGACAAAAAATTATCATTTTGCTCAGTTGCTAATAAATAAATACTCTTTTTTTTTTTTAAATTATGCCAAGGTGAATATTAGCTGTTTAGCATTTTGAACTAATGGCAAATGATATTTCTAAACTTAATAACAATGGACTATCCTACACTGAAGAGAAAGTACACATGTGCTCTTAACATTTACTTTTTATGCACTTGTTTGTTGGATGAGCTCTTAGCCTTTGATTTATTGCAAGATGGATAAGACTTTTTGAGATATATGGAAGCTAACTCAATAGAATGATTGAAAAAAAAATGTTGGCACAGTAAAGGTTAAGTAAATGAAGCCACTGAGACAGTAGTAACAAAGCAAATAGAACTTTATGGTGAATTCAAGGATATGCTAGTTACAAATCAAAACATGACATAAAAGTTGAGGGACAAGACAACAAGGAGTCTTTCTCTTCACTATTCATTTCATCAAAAATCATCCATCTATATCAGGGGTTCCCAACCGGTGGGTCGCGACCCCCTGGCAGGGGGGTAGCAAAGCCTTGGCAGGGGAGTCGTGTAGCCTTGTTAGAAGTAGCTTGGGATAACATTAATTTTATTTCATCAATTACATTTTCATGTTGCAAGTGCCAAAAGGTTGGGAACCCCTGATCTATATGTAACCCTGACTCTCCACATACTAATCAGTCCTTCTCTTGAACTCTCACCCTGTTGTATCTTGCACATCTTGAAGACAAACCATCCCAAAGGTTAGCCACCTTGTTCAAAAATACTTAATACACAGATGACTTATATCCTACTGAACACAAAATCTATGTCTCCTATACCTACCACTTTTATCCTTAATTATGAAGAAATAAATAGAAAGGCGATGGATCACTTCTATACACTTATAATTTTGAAAATTCAATAATGCTTAATTTTTCCTTTGAAAATTTCCCAAGAGTTTAATACCCTCTTAATGAAGTCCAAGGCTGAACACAATACTATAAATAAAGCTTGAGTAGAGATACATACAAACAAGTCACAATCTTCTTTGTTTCATTTTAACATATTATAGTAGATACAAACCTAAACCCTAACTACTTTTCCCACTAGTAACAACACATTGCTTGGATGGCTTAAGAGTCTGATTAACCAGAACAACAAGGTCCTTTCTTTCCATAATATTTCAACTATTGCATTAAATCCTCATTCATGGTTAACAACAAATGTAAAACAGTATTTCTTCTGGTTTAGTGTTCAACCATTTAAAAAGGGAAACCCTCTTGAATTATCTCATCAATATCAGTAACAGCCCTGACCTCATTTTACTATTTCTCAATGAGCTGTATGATTGAGCAGCCTGTAACAACTGCTAGTTAAAATCTTTGTACTCTCAAAACTCCCTATTACAACCTATGTAGATCAAATATCTCAATTATCATCTTTTAAATCATCATTCCAACATGCTGATTATCATAATTATATATAACAGCCATCCTTATGTCCATTTTAAAAAAGTCTATTGCTATTAAGTGACTTACATTCTAGAATTTTAAACTAATTTCTATTGTCAGTGTTTTACAAATCTAACAAAAGTTTCAGTAATTCCCTTTATACTAGTCTTTCATTTCAACTACAGCCTCAACTCAATCATTTTAATGCTATTAACACTATTTTTATATATGTGACCTGCCCTTTAAGTTTGTTTTTTGGGTAGCCAGCTACACAACTTAAGAGAAATTTTTGGTGGCCTTGCAGCAACTTAGGTGAGCCATGATTTTTTTTTCCCTTATTCCATAGAAAAGTGACCCATAGACCTTTCCTACTTGTATACTGATAAAGTTTCATTGTGAGATAAAATGTCAAAAATTAATTAATTTAAAAAATAAAATAAAATTCTGATTAAAAAAAAAAGACAAATAGGACAAATAAAATATACTGTAAAGCAGTGTTAATGTCTAGTATGTTGAATACAATGGTGTACAATGGATGCTCAATTTCATCAAATAAATAGGATAAAAACTCGTATGTCTGGTTGATGGTGGTTGCAGACAAACAGTCCAACACAATGTGTCCAAACAGGTTTTTGTTTTTTTTCAATATTTATTGATGCATTCTCTCTTTGAACTTAAAGAGCTGTCACATTTCACACCTGGTGAATTTAGAACTTCTGCTCTGGAAACTTGTACTTTATTTTGAAAAGCAAAAACTAAACAGAAGAAATCCTGAAAATTGCCATGTTCTTATAGTAAAAGAGAAGAAGTTTGAAGCTACAATCAATAGAAGACAATAAAGTGTAACATTCAAAGTTAACCTGGGTCACTCAGTGCTGGATACAGTACAAATATTGTTTTACATTAAATGAAAAAGAACTTTAAATTTTTGGCAAAAAACAGTGGGCCCACACAACCTACTGTTGACTCAACACATTCATTCAACCATCATCATGTTTTTCTTTCTCCATTTAGTTCAATTATGCAATTAAAACAACTGAAAGTGTTGTACACATTTGAAAGACCACAGTAGAAACAAAAACCAAAAGTGACATACCATGTCATAAATCAAAGTAATCCTTGGTTAATAATGCTCTAATGATCAATGTAATTCAGGATTCCATCTGGCTGAATAATCATGGTCCAGCTGACAGAGTGGAGAGTTATCAGGACAGTGTGATTTAATTTTCTTATATTTCTCTCTCTTTCTTTTCCTTCTCACATTAATACCAGATTCCACCCCCCCTCATTTATTTGTCATATACCCAGTCTTTGACTTCCAGGCTGTGTCCCACCATAAATATCCTTGGACCCATGTGTCTCTTACTGATTTTCACACCACCAAAACAAAAATTTGAAATCTCATCTTATCCACCACCTTCCACATTTAATACAGAGGCCACTGATACCTGCATGTTTAATTGTACCAAAATAATCCCTTTCCTTAGAAAAACAGCATAATTTACCCCTCCCCCTTCTGATGGCTTTTAAGTTATTTTATCCCCTTTTCTAGGACAGCTAAATATTTAACTCCCTTATGAGCAAATTGTGACAATTTCAAGAACTTTCGTTCAATTTCTCAACAATGAGGCTTCATATGTTGTTTGCAACATTTCTTGGGCCTGGATGGATTTACAAAATATACAGTTTTCCCACGAGAAAATTAAAAAGCATATGCAATGCTTCAATGCTTGAAGTGAAGGTCAGGACCCATTGCATACAGTGTTTAATACAGTTCTGTTAATTTCAAGCTGTAAAATATGACAGACATAATTGTATTATCATTAAAACTATTATTTAATTCATAATGCCATAAGCTTCTACTTCCAATCTTCTTATTGCCCTACCTGTCAAATAAATCTGTTTATTTCCAATGTTCCTAGCTTTCTCACTAAACATCCTATTACATAGGTCAGCTTAAGCATATAATTCATCCTTACTCTAAAAGCCTTAGGTCTTGCTATTAATTCATTACTGCAGCTGACATGAATTAGCACTTCTGAAAGGGCACCTGAATATTTCTAACCCAAGTCCTCTGTAGCAGCTTTTAACACTGTTTAATCCAACTCTTCAGATTTACAGTTTCTATCACCATTCTTTGCTACATTTGTGGTTTGCAGGAACAGTGAGTATTCTACTTTCTTATATTAACATAGAAATTTTTAAGATTTTTTCTTTTAGTCTAATTCTATGCAGCTTTTACATGCAGCTGAGTTAGTTTCGTTCTAGTTATCTTTGTTGTTCTCTGGAAGATAGTATCTACTCTACCCATTAGGATACTGCAGCAATTCTGCACATTGAGCAAAAATGATGGCAATATTCTTCACTATCCAAGTAGATGATATTTAGAGGTTACTAAGAGGTTACACTTTACATCATATGTCCAACCGGTTCGTTCTCTTTGGGTAAAACTTGACTATTTGGTCAATTGTAGGTATATGTTCTAATTATCTAGCACAAAGATTCTGTTATAAAGAAAACCATCCAAATACTCTTTGATTAAATCAGTTAATCCAAGAATAACATGCATGGACAACAACAACAAAGAATGTTCCCCTTAATAGCAGCAACTGGGCCATCAATATACTTTACAATATTCTGTAGTTTAGCACCTAGGAAGCAAATTATAATCCTCCTATATAAAATTATCTATGTGAATAAAGATAAAATAAGTTTACATGACCAATTAAAAACTTTATGAGGATCTAGCACGAGTCTGATCAACTTCTTGCACACTACATTTGCTGTAAACTTTTACAAAAATTCTCCATGTTCAATAAAACAAATATAACTTGTCTGATTTGAACAGCTAGATGCATGTAAGAGTATGGATACAAAAAATATAACTAATTGTGAAAGCCTATAAATAACCAAGCAATTATATAATGTTTTATTTTCTACTACAACAGTTTTTTTCTTTTTTTTTAGGAGATAGCACATTAATTATGATAAAAATTAGAAAACAAGTAACAAGCAATACAGTTAGAACATACAAGTTTTACTTTTAGATATTCAGTATAAAATCTAATAAAATAGACACTTACTGCAAGACACATGCATGTTGGATGCCAGGAAAAGAAACCTGAAAAAAATTATATGGTACAAAATATTAAAAAGAACAAAGAGTGGCTGGGTGAAAGAAAGCAAAACTATAAAAAATAAATGAATCAGTTAAATTAAACATTTGTTATCAGAGTTGTGCCTCAGGGGGTCATTGCTGCTTTAGCTTTTTAAACCCAAGTTACATTAAAAATATTGATAGGGACATAACTAGTATAGTTTCCTAATGACACTGAACCATTGGGTATTTCTAGTTGTGTTAGAGATGTTGAAGTACTACAATTAGTATGCATAATGAAAAACTAATATAATTAAAGGCCATATACAAACAAAGAGCACAGAAATGCATTTAGATTATAAATTGAATCACATATTTAACAAGGAAGAAAACCCATTCATTAACATCACTGAACAAAAGTATATTAGTGTATCAGTAAGTTACTCATACTATCAAGTCAGTTCTCTGTTGCTTATAATAAAACTAATTACATTTTAAAATGTACATACAGGCATAATAATTATGAGTCACTTGTTAGGTTACTTACATTCCTGGATGCACCCATCATATCCAACGGAGGATAATGACTTGGTGGAAAGTATTGAGAGATGTGTTGAGTCCCAGGATGATTGAAATAATAGAACAGGTTACTTTAAAGGGATAGGTTATGACCATTTAATGTATTTTTACTTGAGAAAAGAAGGGTAGTGGCCAACTTTAGTGGCATTTTAATTTACAAAAGTATCTAAGTATTGACAGAACAAAAGTTAAGTTGATGAAATATCATTCTAATGTCATTGGAAATTAACAACAACAAAAATTTATTATCTACTCTTGTCCAGTGCTACTCTCTATGTGCAAACATTTTTCTTCACACATGCTACAAGTCTTCTCCTCCCTCCTATTAGAATCAAATGATTCCAACATGTCTCTCAGGTAAATCATCATGCACCACTTCTCCATCAATAGGAGTAGGGCATATGTGACTCCATCTACATAATCCTACTGAATTATCACTTTGAAGTTTAGCAGATGTAAGTACCGGAGGAAGCAAGGAGAAATGGTAGAAAGTGCAAGTGGAGGGAAGAACCTATCAGAAATGCATTTTTAGTATAGGGAAATCATAACTTATGAAATGGCACTTCCCTCTTCTCACAAGATTAGCTAGAATCCCAAATTAATTAGGTGGAAGAAACAGTGCAAGGGAATGACAAAAGTACCCCCTGAAAGCATCCAAAGGACATCTCTGGAAATGTAAGAGTGAGATCTGAAGATTTGTTGAGGGGGACCACATCACTTCTGACCAGATATACTGTTTGCCCATCTAGTAAGTGTATAGTAGATAAGAGTGGAAAGAGAGAAGCATATCCAAGTGGGGGAGAAATGAGGCATGATAGTGATCCTAACCATACCAGTTTATTCAATACACCAAATGATAGAGATGAGCAGCTATTTCCTTATGCTTTACCCATGTAGTCCATGGGTGGTACAGTCCAGTATGGGAAAGTTTATGAAACAATTACATTGCAAGGTTATTCAAGAGATCTTATGGAACATCCGATCTCAACAATGCATACTGTAAAGCCAAAAGCTACAGAGGTCAAAATGTGAGCCATCATGGCTATACAATACAGATTCCTAATTGAAGAATACCAAGTCAGGCACCACTCACCACAGGGTGGGATCCATGTAAAGAATAAATGAAGAAACATAGGCCTCTGAAATGAAAAGAATGGATGAATATAGATTTACCCAGTCAAAGATGCATCAAAGCTTGAAGAACAGCCACTGGTGTGAGACAAAAACCTGAGAAAGAAGAAACCACAATATTGTGTAAATAATGGGAGCTGAGTGTACTAGATGTAGTCCACATGCAAGGGAAAAGGTGAGGTGTCTAACCTGATGAGGTAGGAAGATGACAAGGAGGAATAAGTCATATGAGTCAAACATTACACCCAACTGGTGAGGGATGAAGGTGATAGATCACAAATAGCATATGAATGCCAAGGAATAAAGAGCCATGAATGGGTACCATAAAAGAAAGCCATGTGGGCAATATAGCAAAAAAGTGTACAAACAGGTCACAAAAGTCTATCCAGATCATGGTTGAGGGTAGAACTGAGAAACAAAAGGAAAAAGAGGTGAAAAAGAAAATTTGCCTTCCCTAAGTACCAAGGTCTTTGGTAGGAATGAGCAATCCAGATAAAGAGGAAGATAGGTGTGATGTTGAAGCATATGTGAAACATCAATAGCCAAAAGCAAACCTTTGACATCCAAATGCTAAGAGGAGAAGGAAATATATTTTTAGAAAAAGGTGAAACATGGAGCACAAGGAAATAGGTTCAATCAGAGGTAGATTAAGGGATTGTAGGGCCACATTAATATCCCAGTCAAGAAGACTAGGACACCTGAGGGTACAGAAAATAAGGAAGGAATGCAGTTTAACATGGTAAGAACAAGGGAAGCAAAAACATGACAGTGCTAGAAGAAAAACAAAAGGTATATGCTAAGATAGCCCAATAATTTGAGATCAAAGATATTCAAGACTCCTGGTCAAAAAGCAATGTGAGAGACTCAGCTACATGAGCCATATTATTCAGTTAGTGGGAAATCTCTGAGTAGCAGACCAACTGTGCAACATATTCCATTCATTCTGGTACACCTCCACTGAAGAAGGATGCACAAAAGGCAAAAGGAAGCAGGTATATGAGACATGGGAGGTGTGGAAAGAAATGGAACCACAAATCCTTCCTATAAAATCTGAAGGACCCAATGATTTTTAATAAAAGGATATCACTAATGAAGAAAATCAGCAAGTCAAGCTCCTACCTGACAAGATCCCACTGAGTAGTCACCAACACTGTTGATAATGTGACATGTATTTTCTAAGAAAATGACAACATGAGGCACCCTGAGGAGGAAGAACAGGTAAGGACAGAGAAAAGGAAGAACGGGTGCCATATTGGGCTCTTACTGAGACAAATGGGTAACAAGAATGGAAGGGCTGGACTGTTATTGTACATAATTGCAAGGACTCAGGGATCTTGTCAAATATGTAACAATGTAAAAATAGAACCATACATACATCCTGCAAACATGTATGAGTTAAGGCTGCATTATGATCTAGATCCCAACAACAGAAACCAAGTATGAGAAGCCAGGACCAAAGATAAAAAAACAAGTCACAACATAGAGGAAAGAAGAGAAAGGATATCACCAGGAAAACCTAAGGTTTTCAGTGGAAAGCCTCAGAAAGGAAAGAGAGATGGTATAGAGGTACTATAAATGAGTTGCAAGGGTAATTTGAAGGCACAAAATCTGGACATTGGTAAATATGTAGGAGACTTAGGAACAGCCTCTCTAAACAGATAAAACAGAACACAACAACTGTTGGTCTAGAAAAGGCCAGTTTGCATGATGATATGCAAGAACAAAGTGATTGAAAGCTGTAGGGGCAAGGCATACTATTCCTATCTCATTTCTGGTCTGCCCACTACAGCACATTAGTCTTTCTACATCATCAGTTTTTCAGCATTTCAGAACACATGCTGATCATGTAACTACCCTCCACCAAACATACTATACCGTCTATACTGGCACAGCCAGCTCCTTCTACTATTCTAAAACAATCCTCATTTTCAAGAACTGGCAGACATAAACCATAAATACAGGCATCTGAGTGGGGAGGAGGGGTTGTAAGTGGGTATGAAGAGGTAGGGGTCTATTGAAAATACATTAGCAATGTAGCAAAATTCCCAATTTGTACTACCTGTTGTCAACCAAAGCTAAAGTCCCACATTGCCAAAGTGATGGGGGTTGGTAAAGGTGTGGTAATCTTAAAGCAAGAGGAAATTGATTGCAGTGAAAGAATGAGTGCACTGGAATATGAAAAGAAAGAACACTTCCGGAACAGGTAAACTTTTCATCCAGAAATCAACACATTAACACAACAGGGGCAGAACTGAATTGACAGACACAACTGAATCCAATAAAGAGTTGTACACCAATGAATCAGTGTAGAAAGTGCTAGATTACTACAACATGGATCAGTATGATGTTGACAAATACAAAAAGGTTTGTGTGTATGCAACCACTTTCCCTTTTTATTATGTGCAGTTCAACTGGGTTTATTTTAGTTTGAATTTCTTGCAGAGCTACATAAGGACCATCTGTACTAAACATCACCACCCACTCCAACTCTTAGTTTACTCTTTTACCAATGAATAGTCAAGTGCAGTTTACCCAGGCAAAAGACACCCAGGGTAAGTGCCTTTGGATATATTGAATTATGTAAATAAAACTCACCTTGTAATTGGTATTGCCTCAAAGAGAATACCCAACATTTTCATTCAGTGTGAGAGAATGGAAAGTGGTAAGTCCATCTGCCCATGTTCAGTATTTGCTAATGAGATGGGGTCTTCTGTAAGACTACTTTGCAGCAAGTTTACATGTCTTACAGGCCACTCTCACTTAAAAAAAATGACAACAGGAATGTGCCTGCCATCACACATAGCTTGTGCATGTTGTCATTAGTGGCAATAACCTGCTGAACTGTTTCTTAACATGTAACACAGTTCCAGGTTATTGTGGCTGATGACACTAGTACCTGCATCTTTCCAGTGTTAACCCCCATGCAAATTCCTTCCCTCCTACTATTTTTGTTTATTAATGGAGTATGGGAAAATCCTTGCTACCCCAGTAGCAAGCTGCTAGGGAAGCCAATGGTGTTTGTTCCTCATCAGGTGATGCAATTCCATTAGTATGAGTGGACTCATCCTTTGTTTTAGAACTAGGGCTGTTACCTCAATATGTACAAGTATTTAAAACTTTGCAGAACTGACTGAAAAATTAGAACCATGCTTACAAAAAACTACTCATGTTATAAATAATAAAATTATTTCAATTCAAACCTAACATTTTGGCTTACACCTTCCTCAAGGGTTATAGTATTATATGGAAATATAAAATGGTGACTAAAAAAAACACATACAATAATAGAAAGTGGACGTAACTATATAATGTCATGTGTTATCAAATTCACTAGCTTTTTTTTGTTTTGTTTTCTGTTGAATAGCTTGCGATTTTCCATAGCTTATTTCTTCTCACTTCTTTTACAGTTGTACAAAATTTCAGTGTATCTGCTGTAACTATAATTCCAAAAATACCTTTTACCAAATACAAGAGTTTGTATTATTTACTTAATTTAACTTTAATCATCATTCAGTGAGCTGTACATGTTAATAATGTGAGGTTGTAATCATATTAGAATTTCTTGGTTAAATATATATTGATTAATATATAAAGAGGAATGAAAGGTTAAAACTCACTAACAAAGGGGACTATGGTTTAAAGTTAAAGGGCAACTGAAACGAGAAATAAGACTTGAGATATAACCATCAAATGATACTAAAGTAATCACTAACACTGAAATTATCCAGGAAATTGACAATAACCCTTAAACAGTGGGAATGATGTAGGCAGCAGCATAAATTGATGATGGCAGCCATTTAAGGGTTAAGGAAAGTTAAGGAGAAACAGTGGAAATGGTCCAGATACATACAGACAGTATTACCTCAGATCCTGAAATGGCAAGATTTGGTGCCCAACCCAAATGCTTGGATATCCACTAAACGTAATACAAAATTATGCATTACTATGAAACTTACAAACAGAAAACAATTACATGTAACCAATCATGTGTTCAGGATTCCTGATGCAAGGTACTTTGCAGGTAAAAACTGATATGCACCACATGAGAATACACAAAATATAATGCAGATCAACAGATAGAAACATCAAGTCTCTTCTTATGTGATTCATATTAAAAATATAAAATAAGAATTTAACTACCATATTACATGCATCATGCATAAACTGATTACTCATTATACTCAGAGGTTCAGCAATCACACCAGAGGGTAGTTATATCTGTGAAACTTAATATGGTGCCTGTTACAATTGGAGAAGAGATAAAAGGGGGTAAAAAACAATACAGGTAAGTTGTTAGGTAAGGTTCTGATATTTCTAAAGTATATTATGTAGAGCCTAAGAGAAGTACATTATCATGTAAGGACACTGGCCCATGCACATTTGTGCATTAAACATGTTTTATACTGGCTTTCTCACATTTTAGTTTTCTTACATCCATAGCTTTCAGAATGTATCTCTGCCAAAGAGTTCTTAAAAATTCAAAAGTTGGTATACCAGAAAGAAAATGTATATATATATCCTAAGTATTAATAAAAACCAATGGCTAACTTTATCCAACATTGATCATATAAAAAGAACAATTTGTGTATATATGACAGTCCTGGATGTAACAGCAAATAAGCAGCTTCAGAAGCAGATAACCTGGCTTCTTTATTCATAATAAAAAATGTGTTGTCAGTGACCATACAAGTACTGACACACAGACAGGTTCTATTAACTGTAGTCTTTCTGTAGCATCTTTGGCAACTTCACATTGTTATTGCATTACACCTCATTGTTGTATGTAGTATCAACTTAAAATGCAACAGAATATGAAGACATTTAGAATTGGGTAGGATGTTACCAGTTCCACAAATGTTTTACTTCTTCTAGCTACCCTAAGATGCAAGTTACAAAGTATGATGGTGTATACAAACTATCATATTTTGCATGTGGTAACACTATAGTAGAGTTTGTTAAACATTTTAGTGACAACTTATGCTTCCTTCATATGTTAAATATTTGTATTTACATTAAATACATCACATTGGTGGGATATTTAAATAATTTTTTTTATATTTAAATTTCTTATTATGTATTTTGGTGCCACTTTATTGGAATGTTTGAATATCTAATTACTATATTCATTATACAAACTGGAACATCTAATTACTATATTGATATACAAACTGAAATGTTTAAACATAATTACTATATCCATTACACAAACTGAAATATTTAAACATCTAATTACTATATTCATTATATGAACAGAAATGTTTAAACATCCAATTACTATATTCATTATATGAACAGAAATGTTTAAACATCCAATTACTATATTCATTATATGGACTGGTACATTTAAACATCTAATTACTACATTCATTATATGAACTGAAATGTTTAAAAATCCAATTACTATATTCATTATATGAACTGAAATGTTTAAACATCCAATTACTATATTCATTATATGAAATGAAATGTTTAAAAATCCAATTACTAAATTCATTATATGAACTGAAATGTTTAAACATCCAATTACTATATTCATTATATGAACTGAAATGTTTAAACATCCAATTACTATATTCATTATATGAACTGAAATGTTTAAACATCCAATTACTATATTCATTATATGAACTGAAATGTTTAAAAATCCAATTACTATATTCATTATATGAACCGAAATGTTTAAACATCCAATTACTATATTCATTATATGAACTGAAATGTTTAAACATCCAATTACTATATTCATTATATGGACTGGAACTAGAATGTTTTTTTTATATATATAGTAATGTTAGATGCTTTTTTTTCTCATTACCATGTTATTGGAAATTCTATAACATTTATGTTGTATGTAATCAACTTGGTTCTAAGGTGTTTATCAGTTCTGGACTTAATAAAACTGGCAACATATCTTGGAAGAAAAAATAAACCATCTGAAGATGAAGTTTGTTTCATTACAGTTAATGTCTACTAGCCTAAACAAACAGAATTTTGTGCCTATGGGCATTTTTTTAAATATACAATAGAATTTTTGGTCAGCAAGAGAAACAATACTGTTAAATACAGTCTAGATACCTATTCTAATTCATTTCAGCAAAAAATACCAGTGCAGGAATGGTGCAAGAATTAACATATGTATTATGTGGTTTGTTGCATATTTTAACATATGTATTATGTGGTTTGTTGCATATTCCCATTGCATGAAAAATGACTTCAAGAGATTGTCTGTTTCCATTCCTACAGATCTACACAATACAGTAGAAGATACAGATGACACTTCTTTATCTTTAAATGGTGTATGCTGATGAAACATATTTAAGCTTGTTGAATTTGAGACTCATTTTAAAATCATATTTCTGTAAACTTTAATACACAGAAACATTACATTCTTGTATTTTTTGAATAATTTAATTTTTCTTGAGAATTTCATCTTCTTAACTGGATTTCCCAATCAGGAATGCATGGTCCATCTGTTTTCCTTTAATTTTGACCAATGAAAGTGAACATATTGCATGGATTAAATTAAAAAACAAAACAATTCATAAGGAAATGTATCTCTATGTGAGGGAATGTAATCTTATTTCATTTTGTCTATCTCTGATACAGGGTCACGACATGTATTGTATATCTTTTTTTACAACATGTACGAAAAAAAAAGTTATAAAAATACAAACAATATTTTAGTCACATCACACACAACTAAGTCCTTTACACAAATTTAAATACTTGTACACATATTCTGAGAAAACAAAATGACAGTTTTGTAATTCCATCTTACATTTCAGCAATTATAAAAATTAAAAAGAAATTTAACCAATCAGTACAAATATTCTTCTATTCATTTCATTTAAAACTTGAAAACATTAATATTGCAAACATGGTTCTCAAATACAAAAATCATAAAGAAGGCTCTTTCATGTCATGCATATATACCTAGTCATGTTAATAGGAATATTACTATCATGTTAGCATCTTAATTGCACCATGCACATTCATGACAGTCTGGCATGCATTCTACAAGTCCTGGTTCAATGTTACCTTACAATCACATTCAAACTGGAACGAATAAGAGAAACAATGCAAACTTAAGCTGCACATACATAAACATATATCACAGAACAATACATAATTTTAAGATAAAAACACAACCACGCACTTACAATTTTAACCTTTATTTCTAGCTATAATGAGTTACATTTTAGATTATAAGCAATGTATGAGACAAGATTTAGAGGTGGACATATTCTATGAACTGTGAAGTTAAAATTGACTCTGTGCAAAAACAAATATAACATTCTTCAAGGTTCTAGTGCAACAACACATCAAAGACTTTGGTTTTAGATGAACAGAAATTAACAGTTAAATATTACTGCTATTACCGACAAAACTACTATTACATTGTTAGTGTTAGAAGTTTCAGTGTAGATAAATTGTCCATTAACACAATGACTTTTCACGAATTTTCTTCCAAACATAATGAGTTGCTAATTTTATTTTGATAAATAACCAAACGTTAAAATATATTTACAATTATAAGGTATGAAATTGTTATTTGGTGTATTTAGTTGCATGTTGTTAGCATTACTAAACATCACTATAAATGTTATTATACTGTTAATTAAAGTACAGTAATAAATATACTTGTAGAATCGGTCTTGACATGAAGAAAATAAATAATTTATACAAATAAAAGATTAGATTCAATATTATTTTATGTCACGCAAATAAATACTTGCAAAATCTGGTTTTCGAAAACAAAACGTTGAATGAATAAAATTAGAAAAAATAACATTTACTAAAATTTCAAAAATTAAAACGATTGGGATTTAGACACAGAAAAATGTTTCGAGGCCACGGTTACTTTACTACTAACTACAACCAGCACTAACACGGAACAACGGGTAATACTGTTACTAGTAGCATCTTTAGTCTGTAAGATATATGACATAATAATTAGTATCCTATAAAGTACATTGGCCAAACCACTTCTATTTATCCCTTAAAAATAAAATAGCACATACTTGATCCAGGCCAAACATTGTAGAGGATGAATGATGCAAAAAATACAGCTGTCACATGTATTACCATTTTAGTTTCTCCAATTGTTACAATTTTGACTGTATTTATCAAGTCATAAGATTATCGTAGGCTACTGTATGGCACAATTATCAATTTTTCAAAAACAAAATATTTTTGAGATTTAAATACAAATCCTACACTCTACACATATCTAATGGAGAAATGCTAATGTAATATTAATATAATCATATTTAAAATATTGTTTAAATCAAAATAATTTCAATATTTTTCGAAATTCACGCAAACACACAAACATTAAAATTTATTATTTCCGGCATGTATCTAAAACATAATCATATTTTCCATTAAAATATCAATAGGAGAGAAAATAAAATTTCAGCGGTTTGTTTGTTTAGAATTAAGCACAAAGCTACACAATGGGCTATCTGTGCTCTGCCCATCTCGGGTATCGAAATCTGGTTTTTAGCGGTGTGGATCCGCAAGCATAACGCTTTGTCACTGGGTGGCAAATTTTAACGGAAAATAAAAAAATGTTGGATACACTGCTTCATTTAGCTATACAGATTACAAGGCCAACCAAACTAAGAATTGAAAATCGTTTTGAAATCTATCAAACTAGTATCACTTTACTTGTTTGTGTACTTTTTATTGCAGCACTCAATCTGTTTTCGATACTTCTTATAGCAATTCTATGAATGATTACATTCGTTGGTAAAAGAGTAGCCCAAGAGTTGGCGGTGGGTGGTGATGACTAGCTGCCTTCCCTCTAGTCTTACACTGCTAAATTAGGGACGGCTAGCACAGATAGCCCTTGAGTAGCTTTGTGCGAAATTCCAAAACAAACAAACAAACAAACAAACAGAAGTGTCAAAAGCGAATATCCACAAACTACTCGTGTAAGCTGGAAAACACCTTCTAGCAATAGTCTGAGTTGTATAGGGGCTAGCCCCGCTGACGTAATTAGGTACGTAGGTTGGTGGTAAACAAATGTTGCTGTTATAGAAAATTTGAAGTGTTATACCGGAAATGTTAGCGAACTTTCTAACGTATCATTAGCATATGTTTGTTTTTGTTTTTTGAATTTCGTACAAAGCTACTCGAGAGCTATCTGTGCTAACCGACCCTAGTTTAGCAGTGCAAGACTAGAGGAAAGACATCACGTCATCACTACCCACCGCCAACTCTTGGGCTACTCTTTTACCAAAGAATAGTGGGATTGATCGTCACATTATAATGTCTCACAGCTGAAAGGGCGAGCATGTTTGGTGCGACCGGGATTCGAACCCGCGACTCTCAGATTACGAGTCAAACGCCTTAACCCACCTGGCCATGCCGGGCCTCATTAGTATATGTGTGTGCGTTTGTGTGCATAATATGTGGTAACCAATACTTTGAATGGCTGGTTTTTCGCTTAGAAATTCAATAGTGTATTTTTTCGATGTGCGAATTATTTGGAATTCTTGTCGACTCCTACCATTAAGTACTACTGTACTTAATAATATAATAAGTTGTTTGTGTTAGATTCTAAAATCTTATCTAACATATGACGAACTCAGTTGCTCAACGGTAAATTGGAAGGCTTATTATGCTCAAAACTGGGTTTCAATACCCATGATGAGTACAACACAGACAACCTATTGTATAGGTTTGTTCTTAATGCAGAAATGAACAAAAAACAAACAAACGTGGTTCAATATTATTATTTGTGGTATGTAAGCATAGGATTTTCTACCTTATTGCATCTTGAGACCACTCAATTCTTTTACTTATATAAGTGAAAAATATAGTTTTAACTACGTAACGGGCCAAGACAAATGTCACTACAACCATGGATAAATAACAAACAATTTATTAAACTGTAACAACAGAAATCCAAAACGAGACTACTTTAAAACAATTGGAATACAAATTTAATAAAAAAAAACGTTAGTAAATCCGTGCCTGACGATGTAATGATACAAACGTGAGTAAATTATAAAACATAAACATCAATGTTGTTAATTTCAATAAAAATGTGAATTAGGGAAAAGAACCCAAAGAAGAAAAATCCTAATCCTCCTTAAAAAAATTCAGATTCCAAAAACTTCGATATTAATATTGATAATATTGATTATCGAGTAAAAATCGGCAATAACTTTTTCTATTTATTTCATGAACTGAATTGGTTAATATCAAGGTAGAGTTTTGTTAATATCAAGATAGAGTGTTGTTAGTTGTTAGACCACGATATTACATCTCACGTGACTAGCTAATTTACATAATATTTCACAATGTTTATATATGTACGTCACCATTAGGAGAAGCTTGTAACAGTTTCATAATACAAACATACTTAAATTCAAGGTGTTCTAGGAATAAGATGTATTAGCACTTTAATATAACTAAAAATCCATAGTTGAAATAAACGATAGTAGGAATAATAAATAAACAGAAAATAAAATCGTAATAACATGAGAGTAGAGTTCATTATCTTACCACTATACAATATTTGTCAAGTTCCTTTCGCTTTCGTTACTGATAGTTCTTGATCATTCCCTTTCGGTACAACGTGCACTTTGTCATAAGAAAGATCTTTTAAAAGTTAAACATGTACTATATAAAAGTAGACTACAATCTTTTACACTGGCAGATCAGGCAATACTTAGAGTATGCAACCAACCTTATTTTTCAATAGATAAGTCCAACAATGATGTAGATAGTGCAGGTGGCCAGAGAAGTGCGACTTTACTGTTTTATAAACATTATGCTGTGCTTTCTCTGAATATATATATATATTATGCTTAGTCTTTATATTGGTTTGTAAAAGCTTCAATAACGCATATTCATACATAACTACACTCATTTTGATTGTGTTTTGTATTAAGTAAAGATTGAGCACAAAGTAGATTGAAACAGTTTCTTTCTTTACACAAGCCAGTTATTATAAACAAACAAACAATATAACTCTGCAAATATCATCTGCTTGAAACTTCCATTCTTCTGTAGATCTTGTCTAACTGTCAATTAAATCATATTCTTCAACAGTTAAGAAGGGCCCGGCATGGCCAGGTGGGTTAAGGCATGCGACTCGTAATCCCACTATTCGTTGGTAAAAAGAGTAGCCCAAGAGTTGGCTGTGGGTGGTGATGACTAGCTGCCTTCCCTCTAGTCTTACAGGGCCCGGCATGGCCTAGCGCGTAAGGCGTGCGACTCGTAATCCGAGGGTCGCGGGTTCGCGCCCGCGTCGCGCTAAATATGCTCACCCTCCCAGCCGTGGGGGTGTATAATGTGACGGTCAATCCCACTATTCGTTGGTAAAAGAGTAGCCCAAGAGTTGGCGGTGGGTGGTGATGACTAGCTGCCTTCCCTCTAGTCTTACACTGCTAAATAGGGACGGCTAGCACAGATAGCCCTCGAGTAGCTTTGTGCGAAATTAAAAACAAACAAACAGTTAAGAAGTCTCCACCTAGTGTTGAATGAGATTCCGTGGAATAGAGTTTATGCCACACTTACAGATTCACGCGGGCAAGGCTAAACAGGATTCACCCTCAATATATATGTAAAAACGGCTGGTATGGATTGAGAAAATTCTATGTAGAGGAGCGAACAAAAAGAGACATTAATTTTATTAAAAATCTAAAACAAAACAAAAACATTCTAAGAGCAGATAAAGGAAACGCTATAGTCATAATGAACACGAATGAATACATCCAAAAAACGAAGAACATCTTATCACACAAACAAATTTAAACCAATACACCTAAATCCAACAAAGACACACGAAATGTAACTAAACAAAATACTATTAAAGATGAAACAAGCCAACACAATTTCAAAAACACTTTATTCCTACCTGCGCAAGACCGACTCACAAATATACGGCATCCCCAAACCTCATAAACCAGATTGTCCATTGCGACCAATAATGTCTACATATGAATCGTTTAACTACAATCTTGGTAAATACATAGCATGGGCATTCTTCAAATATGTAACATCAGCCAGCTCATTCATCAAATACTCTTTTAATTTCAAGTCAAACTTTAATCAACTTAGTCATAAAGACTTAATGCCCAGTTTCGATATTATATTCCTCTTTACAGAATCCCAACCGCTGAAGCCTACAAGATAGCCTTAGAACTCTATATCCGAAACCCTAACCCAGCAACCAATTAGCAACCCTCATAGAATTTACCACGATGAAGACAAACTTCATGTTGAACAACCACAATTAGATACAAACAAATGGTCTAAGCATGGACAACCCAGTATCACCAGTTATAGCCAATATTTTTATGACACAAGTTAAAACACAAGCAATTAACACGGCATTACATCCATCACTATACTGGTGCAGATATGTAGACGACAACATTGTGGGATTCACATCTACAGAACACACACTTAATTTTTTCAATCACATTAACTCTATACATCCCAACATTAAATTCACATGTGAACAGGAAAAATAGCAATCAAATATCACTTTTTAACCTCAAAATTACAAGAACTGATACACAATTTAAAACAGAAATCCACCGAAAAATCACTCGTACTAGACTATACATTCCTTTGGACTCAGTACATGAAACAAAACACAAACTCAACATACTTAGAAACCAAATAAACACAGGTATAAATCTATGCTCACCAGATAAAATTAACGACGAATTAGACAAAACAAAACAATACTTCATCAACATCAATAAGTTTCCTCCACAAACCGTAGAAAACATTATATTCACACACTTAGACAAAGAGCAAAATCAACTAACAAAAGTAAATATACCCCATGAATTAAAAAAAATCACGAAACCATATACAGCTGTATACCATATATTTCCGACATCAGCAGAAAAATAACCAACATTTGGCAAAAACTAGTAACGATTTTTAACGATTTTGTGGTTTTTACATATGTTTTCAATGTGTTCAAAATTTGAGGGACAATTTCTTTGACGGACATTCGTTAACAGAAGGAAAACAATCAAGGACTCCTTTCGATATCTTATTCTTACACAGCGTCACCTTTTCATCGAAGGCCTTCAGTTTGGACGTTGCAGTAATAATGTTTTCAGATGGTCGTTGCAGACTTAAGTTCAGATAATTTAATTTGTCAAACAAGTCGGAGAGAAATTGAATCTTAAGCCACCAGATCTCATCACGAAAAAAAATCAAAACCTGCTTCCTCAACCTCCAAGAAAGAAATTACTTCAGTTTTTTGTTGGACAATACGCTTTAACACCTTTCTTTTCGAAAGCCATCGAACTTTATTGGGATATAGCTTTTTGTAGTCTAAATCCATCGCTTCACAGAGAAGAGAGAAAAGACGAGATTGAAGTGCCCGAGACTTGATGAAATTCACCACTTGAATAACTTGATTCATAACAGACTGCAAATCTCTCGGCAAAGATTTGGAGGCGAGCTCCTCTCTGTGAATCACGCAGTGAACAATCCTAATGTTTGGATTTTGTTGACGCACCAGAGTGACGAACCCTTTCTTTTTTCCTTGGATTGAAGGACAGCCATTGGCGCAAACGCTGACACAGTTATTTCAATGTAATTTGGAGAGCAAAATGTTTTTATTCACCAACTCGAAAATGCCTTGGCCTTTCGCTGTACTTTTAAAATCTATGCAAAATAAGTATTCGTTTATAATTTTTCCATCTTTTATGAATCGAACAAAAGCCAGAACTTGAGCTTTTTCACTAACGTCAGTAGATTCATCAACCTGAAGAGACCATAACAGAGACAATTCATCTTCAGGTGCTACGAAGTGTTCGCAAACTTGATCCTTCAAATCCGACGATAAGTCTACAATTCTGCGCGAAATTGTGTCATTTAGCAGTGGAACTTGCTTAACCTTTTTGGCGACATTCGTTTCAAGCATAGTTTCAACGATGATTGCTAACGCTGGCGCAATGACTGATCCGGCCTCCGTATGCGCTTTCTTGCAATTTTGCCAACAATTGAGCAACCTTATAACTTGCAATCAATCCTTTTTCGGGCAGCTTCATGGTTCACAAGCTTCCTTGATTGTTCATGTTGTTGAGCCGCGAGATTCTTGAAATATTCTTTTGGTTTATCCTTCACAGCTGAATGTTTTGTTTCCAAGTCTCTTCAGTTTGCTAGGAACAAGCGCCTCGTTCGATAAAGCTGTATTGCAGAATAGGGAGAATGGTAATTGAGAATGTTCCGATTTCAAAGCGATAAAGCCGTATTCGATGTATTCGTTTTTGTACTTTCGTTTGATTCCTTGCTTTTGATTCAACACATTGTCCTTTGCAGCACCAGACTTACTTAAACATTTTTCCATGGATAAATGATATAGTTAATTCATACATGATAAGCACGAAGTTCTGCAGTTGATATAAAATTCCTACCTACAGCGTAGCAGCTATAGCTTACCGCAGAATGAAAGCAATTTGATTGTTTGATGCATCATTTATGACGTACGAAGCGCTTGTTGCGCCGCAATTAAAGTAACAGTCGAACCGTTGCAGTCGAGAATGAAATTTAAGTATGAGCTTCTCAGTGCTCGAGTTCAATGAAAACCATCGAATGTTTTGGAAGGTTTCAGAGTGTCTCTATAGTAGATTTTATTAACTAATGTGTTCGACTTGCTTGTAAAATCCCAAGAAAGTTGAATGTATTTCACAAACACCGCGGCACACAGATTGAGAATTATTGGTCCATACTATGTAAAAACTACACTGGCAAACACCACACCAACATTATTTATAAATACAATGTGATAACTGCCACGAGTTCTATATTGGAGAAATAAGTAGAAAATGGAAACTAGATTCAAAGAACACAAAAAGTCACCTTCACACGTTTTCGAACACTGCAAATCAAATAAACACAACACAACCATAGAAAACACCCAAATACTAAATAAAGAAACAAACATAAACCAACGCAAAATTAAAAAAGCCTTACTTATGCAACAACTCAAGCCCAAAATAAATCAATACAAAGGAACACTTTTATATCTATATTAATAAATATAATCAAACATCTAAGCACGCCCTCTATATTCCTACACTCAGCTACACCATCCCCATCAAACATGTGGTCAGCAGTCGGTCAGTTACCTTTTTCTTTCTTTGTGAACCTGACGATGACCTATGAATGTCGAAACGTTGTTTGCTCCTCTACACAGAATTTTCTCAATCCATACCAGTCGTTTTTACATATATATTTTTCTATACAAATGGGTTTTCTCGTCATCACGGATTCTCCTTCAATGTTTAGAGTTGTAGCTGAAAAGAATATGGAATATTTTCCGAAGCATTTCAAATAAGTCAGTAATTTTAATTTCTGAATTTAAAAACAAGTAGTACAATGCTTGACCTTGAACTTGAATGGTCCAGCCCTTGACTCTATCAAGATCTTGAATGAAGAAATATCTGGAACTGGAATACGATTACGTTCATTTTAGCTGATGACTTCATTAATGAAAAACAGTGCTATTTATGGAGTATAGTTTACATATAGGGTCCGCCGATAGCTTGGCTATTTGTGTGGATGATCTAAACAGTTTGCATGTAAAGGGTTATCCAAAAGTGGCTTTAGTTTATTGTGAGGGCATCATAGATAAATTTATGAAGGGACTACCTAGTGAGGCAATTAGGTGTTTAATAGGTTTGTGAAACATATTATGCTGTGACAGTTTCAAAGTTCTAACTTTGAATAAGTTACAAAAAAGTAAGAACTCGTAGTAGCAAGGACAAACAAGCAGCCCACATACCTTGGAGTGGAGAACTGAATCACTTCAAAGTGAACTAGCCCTGTCTTGCACTGAAGCTTTTGCCACCACAGCAGAAAATTAATGCAACCCATATCTAGCCTCAGCATTGATTTGGAAAAGTGTAGTGGGCAGTTTGTTTCAAAAATTTGATGGAGAGCCCAACTATTTCGAGACTGAGTGGAGTTTGGGATATGTCAGTAGAGGAACCGGAGCAAGACAGAGTTCGTGGTTAGTACAGAGTTGCTATGATACTGGTTATTCTTGCTGTGCATTAGGCAATCTGAGTGAAACCACATGTTTTTGCCTTCATTCTGATAGTTTGTAATAAGATAACTAGATAGATGTGACTGCATTTATGTCACGCTAATCACTTAGCAAATGTAGTCATCCCTTACCTAGGTTATATTATTGGTATTCTAGGGATAGACATACTGTAGAGGTTGTTATTCACTTTGTAACATATGAACTATGTTTCTGCTGGAAAGTCATCCAGTGCCGTCCATATTAGGCCCAGGAACAACGGACCTCATAACTGAACATTACACAGAATGTCACAGCATCTCTGAACATACAGTGGTATTCTACATTCTACTAAAGATAAGGTACAGATCACTTTTACCGTGTGAAGTGGCAGTGGAATCAATACATGAAATGTACTGTTTGTTGTCCAGCTGGAAGATGAATAGTTAACTTTCTATAATTTCAGAACATTAAGACTACATAACCTATCATAAAGATTATTGTTTGAGCTAATACTTTCAGCTTTCTAGACAAACAAAACTGCACTTCATGTGTTGGTTTTATCACCACAGCGCATGACAATATGTTGAATGAATTTGAGGCAAATAAAACTAGTAGCGCCACAACGGCTACTTCTGTTGTGCCACATTTGAGAATAAATCCAGTTGTTGATTAAAGATTGTGTAAGTAATCTGGGTTTAACTTAGTAGAAGATGATCAGTGATTTGTTGGTTGAATATATTGGTTTATTATTGGAAGAGATTGTAGATTGTTCTGGGCGAATGTAACTCACTATCATTACATATATGTATATACACACAGGTAATTCATATCTCATTAATAGATTAATTAATCAACCGTTTCAGTTTCGATAGGGTGACACTGTGTAATTCCTATCTGATTCTTTTCTCACTGTAAAATGTTTAAACTAACTGCATAAACAACAGATAAATACACGATACGGTTGCACTGAATAGGGTTGATGGAGTGCGGATTGAAAAGGGCACGTAAAATATCCAATTTGGTATTATTTCATTAGTGTAAATTTATTGTAAATGCATGAAATTTGGTACATTCTTAGTTTGTTCTCAGGACCATTTTGCTACTAAATTAAGAGTAAAGAAACTGACATTTTTGGTGCAATGAAAAAAAAATATTATTAGTTACAGAAAGCTAGTTTCAGTTACACAATTACTATAATCAGAGCTATTGTCTCCATCTTCAGGTATCGATTCTATTTTGTTTCGAAGCTAATACTTATTACTTTTTAACAAACTTGCAGTAAAACACTAAGTCTCTCGCAGTTTTTAAATATATGTTTAGAAAAAAGGAAAGCCAAGTGAAAAATGAAAATCTGTATAAGTCTATTTCTAATAGGTAACGGGATCCGAATAAAACAATGATGAATCATGGGATTGGAAAGTAATTCTAAACACATCTGTTACAGCACTGTTTTTGGTGATACCATTTGAAACTGTACAGAGATCAAGTCTTAAACATTTTCAATACATTTTATTTACAAATTACATTAAATGAAACTTGCAAAGCTACGAATTATAAATTATTTTATATTTTAAACTAAACAAACTGTTTAGATTAAATAATAATTGTGATTTTTAACTAGAATGTGAAATTGTATATGCAGTTTTTATCTAAACACTGGAGAACTGTACGCTTCCACATGTAATAGAGTTTAACAACAACTAGTAACGATTCACTAAAGCAGTAGAGATATAGTTAGTGCTAAGATACAGCACAAAGAAGCATATGTCGAGGTTTTTTGTTGAACTTTAGGTAGATGAATAGAATGTCTACACTAATTCAGTTTCATATCTATGGATAGTTTAGTGTTTGGGGACAATGGAAAGTGTCAAGTAGTTTAACCATTAGACCATATATCCAGATGTTGACTAGTTGAATTGGATGACGAGAGTGAACCGAAGACTGCTTTCAATACTCCTTACGGTTTGTAGAACTTTTGTGTCTGGTGTTTGGTCTTAGTAATTCACACACCACTTTTGAGAGGATAATGTAGTTTACACTGAAGAGGCTGCAACAGGAGATATGACTGGTCTATGTAAATGATGTATTGATATTTGACTGTGAGCTTGAGTCTGTTGCTTAAATATTGGGTTTTGCATTTCAGAGGACAAGAAAGGGAAGTTTGAAGTTCAAATTAAGAAGATGTGTAATCATGTACATGTAAGTGTTGCATTATGGGTAGAAATAGAGTCTCAATTGATCCTACATATATTGTAGCAATTGTGAGGATTAACGCGCTGTGTTATCATGTTTGATGCATCACTTCCTTGGTTTTACATTATATTACTAACATTCTGTGGTCAACTTTTGCAAACACTTGCTTTCAAAGCTATCAAGTGTTGTTTTACGCCTAAATGTAGTTATTACATCGTCTGTCAACCATTTAATTATTATTAATTTGGTATGATTCATTAAGCAAAAGATTAAAGGAACTGAAAGAGCATTTTGACCATTACTTTCCAAGCTTTTTAGAGATTGTTTAAGGCAAATATTCGTCTGATATTTTGTAAAGGTTGTTCTTATTATCTAACTGAGTAACGGAAGAATTTCTTTAGAGTATATTGTGTGTTGCTCACGATATGTCTTCAGTAGATACTAATACATATTCAACTATCCCATTTATTATGGATAAGATGTATTTTTTAGCACAGAATATGAATCATGTTGGTTGTGAATCTTAGTGAAAGGGTACTTTTGTCTCAGCTTTTCTTTCTGTCATGTCAAGTGTAGAGAATGGATCATCTCATGAATACTAATAGAATATTGTAATAGTCTGTCTTTTAGTGTTCATCTGATGAAATTAATGTTTTTTGTGCAGTAAAAGGCTGTATTTAACCTAGACTAGTCTGAAACATCTCAGTTTGGCTGAATTCTGCTGGCGATTGTTTATACAGTGAAGCTAAGAAAATGTATTGTATCTAACAGTGCATAGATGACAACATACGGTCCACAGCTATGGGACATAGCAAGCTAGCATAGTTAGTCATGCTTGATTAATATGGTAATAGTGTAATTTTTAGAGACAGATTGTCTAAAACTACTAAAATATCTGACAATATGTAATGTTAAGTCAACTAAGCAGCGAACACAAATATCAAATACTATGAATGAATATAAAAGATTTGATTCAAATGTTACATTTAAATCGCAATTAGCGAGTCGCATGTTCGAATTCCCGTCACATCAAATATGCTTGTCCTTTCAGCCATGAAGGCGTTACAATGTGATGCTAAAAGAGTAACTCAAAAGTTGACAGTGGATGCTGTTGGCAAGCTAGTCTTACACTGCTAAATTAGGGATGACTAGCGCAGATAGCCCTCGTGTAGTTTTGCGCGAAATTAAAAAAAACAAAACAACAAAGTTAGAGGTGTTTGTTTGCTATTATTTTACCAACGAATAGTGGAATTGACCGTAACATTATAACGTCCCCACGGCTGAAAGTGTAAGCATGTTTGGTGTGACGGGGATTCGAACCCGCGATTTTCAGATTCCGATTCAAGTGCCCTAATCGTCTGGCCATGCTGGGCCGGTTAAAGATGAATAACTTACGAAACACAAGTTACTGTTTAAACCAAATCGAACAAGTAGCATTAATTTTTGGAAAGTACAACAAGAAACTTATATTTATAATGATACAAAATTAAAAAATAACATCCGATCTGCCCAAAAATATATAGCAACGTTAAATACTTTTACACAGAAAACAGTCTGCTAAATATAATGCGTGGTGTGTCTAAATCGTTAACACTCTTACTTTAATAACTACTCCTTGTAACAAACACATTTGTCTGGCTATAGAAAGCAATAAAAATGCTAAATATTCTGTAAAAACCAAACGAAGTACAAATAAACTCCTAGAAAGTTAAATAAAAATAACAGAATGGAAAGAATTGATACTTATTAATATTACAAAGAGAGTAATCATAAAAAAGTAATATGACCGAACTAATGACGTTATGTCATATTATATGTAGAACTAGTATATATTTAATATAAGCTATATAATTTAACTTGAACTAACGGTAGATAAAAGGAACAAACAATAGTTAATACACCAAAACAGCTCACTATTACTCTAAACAAAGTCCCAAGAAATTAAGATATAGATGTAAAGGATTTTAAAAGGCCATGACGTTCTGTAATATTCCTAAACCTGTAACATGTGGTAATTATATTGTTAAATTTTCGGTAAAATTTAATACATTTTGTGTAATGTGAAACCTCGATGGGCAAATTATATTGTGCCTAATAACCTGTGAGAAGTAAAAATTGTGATATAACTTTTTTGGAATATTCGTAGTTGGAAATGGAATGACATTAGCTTCAAAGTTGAAAGTTTCAGTTTTATTAACAATTTTAAATGCGAATATTGAATTAACTATATATCGATATCCAAATATTGTGTTCTGTTTTTAGTAGAAGGGTTTTTGTTGTTGTATTTAGAGTGAGCTCTGGTGTATAACCGTAAAAAAAACAAAACAACTTGTATAATTCGAAATAAGAGTAGCAGCGAACTCTTGAACTCAAGTCATTACTCCCTACGTCACCGCAATATATTTTTAGTCTGACAAGTGTATTAGTTCAAAATACTTCAACTACCTGGCTTCTGCTGTTTTAAATCAAATGAAACTAAACATCTGGACTGTTACTAGTTTCAGATTATTCAAATTAAAGTTTTCGAATTATGACTCCAAACATTTTTCTACATTTGGATTGATGACTGTGTAAAACATTTTATGTGTGTATGTGTGTGTATTTTGGTTACTTATGATACATGGCCGTAACCTTGTAAAACGAATAAAAATATCCATGAGCACGGCTAAGTGCAATCTTTCTTAATCTTAATAAGGTTTGTAATGTGTGAAAATTTTGGTTCAAATAAATGTGAATCTATTATTTGTGGGCTGAAATTACCTCACATTGGAATTCTTTGTATCTGCTGGAAGAGACATTGACCAAATTTCATCAGCGCATTGTGAACACGTCGGTTTTATTTTTACTTCTAAAACTGCAATGCGTTTATCTAAGATACTTTCTATAACGACTTCAACGTGTCTATACACGTTAATACACTCCTCATCATCAAAGCGGTAACTCTGAAGGCTTATAAAACTTAAAACTGGGTTTCGATACCTGTGATGGGCTCGGCACTAGTAGCCCATTGTGTAGCTTTGTGTTTAACTACAAACAACTTGATATCAGAAGGTTTAAATAAGTCCGAGTCGTAAAATAAAACGTTTACAAGTTAAAATAAATCGTTATCTACTCTGTTTTTTCTTTTAATTTCGCGCAAAGCTACACGAGCACTATCTGCGCTAGACGTCCCTAATTAGTAGTGTATGTCTAGAAGGAAGGTAGCTAGTTATTCCCACCAACCGCCAACTCTTGGGCTTCTCTCTTATCAATCAATAGTGGGATTAACTGTAACATTATAATGCCCTCACGGATGAAAGAGCGAGAATATTTGGTATGGCGGGGAACCGCTTTTAACCTCTCCTTATATTTTTAATCTCTTATTATAAAATCTACATGTCTAGCCAAGTACCTCCATTTTATAAATTCTTCTTACACCACTGAATAGGCTCAGTTTTAACATTTCTTTTTCCTCTAGCTGTGTAAAACTGTTCTGCTTGATGTACTAAGTATCGGTTTGGTGCACTTACAATTAACTTTTGGACGTTCCTGGAACTTAGATATTTAAACTGTTAATCACGATACTAGGATCACGAGTGTGCACTTGATAAAAGAAACAGTAAATTTTTGTAAGGGGAGGGATTGCATTCGTATTTGGAGGATAAATTGTTGTATAAAACTTCACCAATTGTTATATAACACTTTGAAATGATTAAAGTTGTTACTACCAATGGTCCTTAAGTAAGAACAGTTGTGGTTCAAGTATGTAATTCTACTACTTTTTGGTAATAAATGTTGTTGTAATGTTCAAATGTGTCATTCTGGCAGTGTTTGGTAACAGATGTTGCTGCATAGTTCAAATGTGTCATTCTGCTAGTGTTTGGTAACAGGTGTTGTTGTATAGTTCAAATGTGTCATTCTGTTAGCGTTTGGTAACAGATGGTGTTATACTGAAGTGTATGTTTCTGTCGATTTTACACGAATTAGTTGTATACTTGTCCCCATAAACGTAACTATAAGTTAATCTGTAACCTTGCGTTTATTAGCTGTTAAGGTTTTAAAGTGATGACAAATAGGATATAATATTTAGTCTAAATCGCTTACCAAACTTGTTGCAAATATTAACGCTCGATTTATAAACGCCCGGTAGCTCAGTCGGTAGAACGTCAGGCTTTTAACCTAACGGTTCAGGGTTTGAGTCCCTGTTCGGACGAGGTTATGTTTTGCCCGCCCCGCTTGTACAGCGGTAAGTCTGCAGATTTACAACGCTTAAATCAGGGGTTCGATTACTCTCGGTGGACTTAGCAGATAGCCCCATATGGCTTTGCTATAAGAAAAACACACATCTCGATTTATAAAGGCAAGTCTATTAAGGAAAAGCTTTACAAGACAACTTGCAAACGTCTGAGACATTTTGTTTGATAGATTTCTAGAATGTTTTGAAATTAATTATTTCGCAGTCACGAGCGTAAATGCGTGCAGAAAGTGTCTAAGGGAAAAATGCTGACTTTTTTTAAAAATTGGTAGCCATGAGATATATTGCATTATTATTTTAAACTCGGTTGTTAAGCCTCGAGGAAAAAACTGTAATTAGGGTGTGTGTGTGTGTGTTTTTATAGCAAAGCCATATTGGGCTCTCTGCTGAGCCCACGGAGAGGAATCGAACCCCTGATTTTAGCGATGTAAATCCGTAGACTTATCGCTGTAACAGCGGTGAGGCCCGGCATGGCCAGATGGGTTAAGGTGTGCGACTCGTAATCTAAGGGTCGCGGGTTCGCATCCCCATCGCACCAAACATGCTCGCATATTCAGCCATGGGGACTGTATAATGTGACGGTCAATTCCACTATTCGTTGATAAAAGAGTAGTCCAAGAGTTGGCGGTGGGTGGTGATGACTAGCTGCCTTCCCTCTAGTCTTACACTGCTAAATTAGGGACGGCTAGCACAGATAGCCCTCGAGTAGTTATGTGCGAAATTCAAACAAACAAACAAACCAGCGGTGAACGTAACTAGGATTTTGATCTGGTAGCCTTCTCTTTCTGTTAGATTAGCACGTAAATCCTTTGAATATTTTCACTGTATGTGTTCTATTCTTGTATGCGAAAACATTCAAATCTATGTCTTGGAGAGTCAAAGTGTTGAGAGAGGAAAGTTGTGGGACTACTTTTAATAGAGGCTTTGGGGACATTTCTCTCTCAAAATACTGCGAAGGCGGTCTTGCATATTGAACCTTACATTTTCCACAGGTAATTTGAATATATATATTTCGCCATCCTGTATGTAAAAAAGTATCTTAATGTAACACCCTAATAATCTATGAGACTTTAACACGAATTATACAGAAACTTATTTTTGGTGTAAGGGTTATGTTATATTGTTTAAAGTGACAGAAATATGTTTATTTTTTTACATTTTAAGGGTAATTTGTCAGGAATAAATTTGTTAAATTAATAAAATATTAAAAACACTATACTACCACTAAAAGACAGTTGAACAAAGCATTAGGCTTAGATCGTCTGGAGTGAAAGAAAATGCAAAATTGAGAAAAGCAAACATCATTAGATTTACATAGCAATGATGTCGTGACTTCTGTTATTATTGTCTTCTAACAAACATAAATGATTACTGTCCTCACGTTCAAGTTACTTAAATACATCATTACATTTCACATTGTTTCATCACTTAGTTAAGCCACAGCTCATGCTTTACAATATATATATATATGTACAGAAACACTGTTTTTCTACGACTTTTGACCTGTACTAAAATCTTCATGTCACGTGGCTTGTGTACATCACAACTACGAAGCAGGAATTTTCCATGTCAGGATGGAATAATACCAACGCAGATGTAGGGAAAAAACAGGACACTCAACGTTGAATACTTTCATATTAGTTCACTGATTTCAGCTGTTAAGTGGGTACGTATTCACTCTTGTTGTCCTTGGCCACTATATCGAAGGGGCCCTATAATTATGGTTTACTATTAATACACATGGTAGGCATTTCATGTTTGTGTATTTTGTTTTTAAGGTTAGAATTACAGGTTTTCCTTAGACTGGACATTCTAAATCCAATACATCAAAATGTGTTCTCAAGACAGCTGGTATGAGTATTAAAACTTTAATTAAAATAAAGTACAAAATAACGTTTCGACCTTCTTAAGCCATCTTAAGTTAACAAGAAAAATTTGCAACTGCCATAATTAACTCTTTTTACTAACCTAAGATGACATGAGAAGGTCGTGACGTTGTTCTGTACTTTATTTGAATTAAAGTTTTAATACTCATACCAGCTGTCTTGAGACACATTTTTACTTTAAGTTGGTTTCCCGTCATTTATAATCAAAATATTTAATTATTCCCTATTTTTTCACACACACACTTACGTAAAAAATCTAATTTAGAAAATTGGTCATTTATTGTATACCATATCTAATTCACAGAACTGATCATTTATAATGTAACCACCTAATTCGGAGTTGGTTATTTATTGCGTAATTATATCTAATTTACAGATTTAATGAATTATAGTGTAACCACATCTATTTAAGAGTTGGCCATGTATTGTGTAACCATATGTAATTCGGAGTTTGACAATTCTTGTGTAACCATGGAAATTTTCGTTATTAGGATTACAACCTGTTCGAGCTCTTCCAAAAGAAAATGGCAGATGTAGCTTCTAATGCTGTCAATAATGCTGTGAAGGAGCGTTCGTGTCACGAAACCATGGAGATGTACAAGAACTGGGCGAAAGACTTAGATACAGTATGGAACTTAATAGTTTTTATACATATATAATCAAATCAGAAAACAAAAATACTGTTTAGAAATTTCCTATTTTATTCCTTTGTTACAACATATCCTTTGTTAACCGTTTAAATTATATATATTTATGTATTTAATAATTATCCATCATTTACTACAAAAACAAAGCAACTAATTGTATGTGATTCAACGTATGAAAGATATACTCCGGATTAAGCAAAAAGATGCAATAGAAACGTGTAGAAAACTGAGAAAAATGTAATATTTTAGTTGAACATGTAATGAAAAACAAACAACAAAAAATATCTTGTCTCTCGATTGCACAACGGTAAGTCTTTGGATTTACAACGCTAGAATTAGATGTTTGTTTTCCTCGCTGGGTACAGCAGATATACTAGTGTGGCTTTGCTATAAGAAAACGCAAACAAATAATATACAACTAAATGTATTATTCATGTTTTACACACGTAAAGTAGTAAAATACATCTGTTCTTGTTCCAGAAACATGACTTTCCTTTTTAAAGAGTATTCAGTTTACTTTACATTACATTACTTTACTTTACATTGCACAGTTTTCTCCGATGTTGTACATAACACTAACGCTTCTAAGCACAGGAAAAAGTTAACTTTTTATTTGTGTTCAGCAAAACGCCACAACTTATTTATTAGGAGTTAATTAAGATTCTCATAATGGTCTAATATCACTTCTGTAATCTATATTTATCGTGTTTCATTACGTATTATCAAAATTGAACTGGAAGGTGCAAACGATCCTTCACCCCTTTGCGTAACAAATAAACATTGACTGTGCAAACCGCAATATATTCTTGTATGCGGTGAAATCGATTGTGAAATGTTACATTTTCAAATATACTGAATATCCAACGATCTTGTTTCTTCTTCCATAATAGGTAGGCAAGTATTATCGTACTAACCGGGCAAACGCCATATTATAAAGTCACTTCCTGGTCTTTTATATTTCTGTTTAAACTAGAACAGCTAAATATGTTAGGCTTTAGCTGTTAAGCATAAAGTAGTTATTAAAAACTGATGTACATACGTTAAATTGAAACCTGGATATGAGATTTAGTTAAGTAATAAATCGATGCTGTCTAGTGTATTTATCAAATTTGCATGTATATTCATTTCAACATAGTTTATTTAATATCAAGTTCTCGTCAGAGCAGACCACGTACAGCTTTCTGTCGTCTGTCAATTTCTGGATTGTCGTCCTCCTGGAACGTCTTTACTACCAGAGCTGTTGTGTTCATCAAAAACTTGAAAAGGTTTACCGTTTAACCTGTGTTCATTTATTTTGAATTTTGTGCAAAGCTACGCGAGGACTATCTGCTCTAGCCGTCCCTAATTTAGCAATGTAAGACTAGAGGGAAGGGAGCTAGTCATCACCACCCACCGCTCACTCTTGAGCTATTCTTTTACCAACGAATAGTAGGATTGACCGTCACATTATAACGCCCCCGCGACTGAAAGGGCAAGCATATTTGGTGTGACGGGAATTCGAACCCACGACCCTCGGATTACGAGTCGAGTGCCTTAACCACTTGGTCATGCCAGGTCCCCAGTGTCATCTGGAGTGTCAGGGTATTAGAATGATATTATTCATCATAGAGTTAAATCACTCTCTTTCAACCAATGTTGAATTCAGACCTTTCCACAAGGGAGGAGAGGAATGTTTAAGCTTGATGGGGATGAAGTATATTCCACAAAATGGGGAAAATACTGCATTTCCAGGAGGGATTTTTGCACAAGGCAAAATGTTGCTTATGCACTCTCCTGAATTCAACACTGAATTTCTTTTATGAGGATATTAGCAAATATTAAACGCAGTTGTTTACTGAAGTCATAAGTGATAAAATTAATTGTAAGTGTCATCAGTTTTAGATGACAAATAAGTAAAACGATTTATGGACTACAGGTAGGTTCGGAATATGGTTAAAAATATACTTAAGAAGTCGAAAGCACTTGTGATAAAGAGCTGAATGATAAAGTTCAAACTTATAGTAATGATTTATATCGGTAAACATAATATCAGAACTGGAACTGAAACTTTAATGGATTCTGATGCCAGTCTCGGTTTTAAAGAATGTGAGATGGCCCAGCTTTTAAATGTTTTCCTTTTTAATATTTTAACATTTTATCTGAGAATATTAAATAAAAGTTTCGGTTTTATGATTTATCATTACTGTTTTTTATATCAACGAAATACATGCTTAAAGATTAAAATTTTAAATTTTTGACATAAAATTAATTGAAAAAATATTAGTTTTATGTTTCTTTATAATGACATTTATTTAACATGTTTTCTCCATTCCTTTTTGTTTTGACCACAGCATTGTATGCAACTGAAATACAATGCTCCCAAAATAATGGCTGACGTAGTTGAGGACTTACATCTACCAAAACATACCCGGATTCTCGACGTAGCTGCTGGTTCAGGATTAGTAGGAATAGAGGTTTGTATCCTCTTTTTTAAATCTGAGACACAGCTTTTTCTTTATCATTTTAAAATAATATAAATACAGTGAATAATGTTCTTACCCGTGAAGCAACTGCTTAGAGTGAACGCGTCAAAATGTATTTCTTTACTTAAAAAAAAGAGACAGAAAGAAAAAAATACCTCTTGGCATGTGATATTAAAATTTTCTTTAACAAGACGTGAAACATTTGCAATTAAAATAACTCGCTGGAAAATACATGTTTATAATCGAATCACAGTGACCGTTCTTTTACAGTTTTCTCATTAATGTTAAATAAGCTTCTCAAGATAAGTTGAATAAAAGAGGGTTAGGTGATGGTATGACCATCTTCAGTCATGATGTACACAATCAGTCTTTGTAAATTTAAAACTGAAAGTAAGTCTGTCAGTGAACTAAGCATTAAAACATGTCACATGTTAATTCGTAAAATTTGTAAATAAGCATTGTAAACTTGTCAGTAATAACGTGAAAATAATTGACATACCGATGGATCACTGATCTGAAAATAACGTCCAGTAACATTTTTCCATAGATATGAATAATTACTCAGAATAGGAGTAAATTAGTAGTAATTTCATTTTTACCATCTATGTGTAATTAACTGTTAAGTTCTGTCAGTATACTGCTTCAGATTGAATTGAAACTTGGGTATTGGTTTTCTCTTGATTTAAGAGGTCCATTCATATGTGCAGTTGTATTCCTCTGTTTAACAAAGACAATGAAACAATTTCATTTTGTTTAGGGGTTTGCTGTTAAAAGGATAATCACTAAGGAAACTGAGTTGAAAAAGAATGAATTACAAACCTAAACTAAGCTTTTAGCTATACTTTCTTGGCGATATCTCAGTGTTCTTGTATTTAAAAACTAAACCCACTTCAGTAACTGGTTCGAAATCTCATTCAGTGCAGTTCGATTGTTGTGAAAGGTGCATTGTTTAGTCAGCTTTAACAGTTCTTATATTTGGATATTCCTTCTTGAACCAAATAAAACACTGGACTAGTGCTTGGATTTGCATACCATTTGTTTTGCTACTATAATTTTACGCTGAAAAAAAAAGTTTTGTTTTTTGAATTCTGCACAAAGCTACACGAGGGCTATTTGCGCTAGCCGTCCCTAATTTAGCAGTGTAAGACTAAAGGGAAGGCAGCTAGACATCACCATCCACTGCCAACTCTTGGGCTACTCTTTTACCAACGAATAGTGGGATTGATCGTCACTTATAACGTTCCCAAGGCTGAAAGGGCGAGCATATTTGGCGTGACGGGGATTCGAATCCACCACCCTCACTATACGAGTCGAGCGCATTAACCACCTAGCCATGTTTGGTCCCAAAATAAATGATAAATGCTACTAGTTGTTGTGCAAGTCTGTGGGAGTTTAGTTTTGCTTTCTATACCAATGTTTGATAGCATAGACTATAATATACCTTTAAAACCTGAGGGGTCCAAAAGAGTTTTTTTTTTAAATTATTATTTAGATTTTGAAAATTCGCTTTGAAAGTTTGGAAAAATTCTAGTTATGTACTTGTTGTAACCTAAAATCATAAAACTGTGTATCCCTAAAGAAGCACTCGACTCGTAAAACGAGGGGCGCGGGTTCGAATCCCTGTCACACCAAACATGCTCGCTCTTTCAGCTGTTGGGGCGTTATAATGTGACGGTCAATCCCACTATTCGTTGGTAAAAGAGTAGCCGAAGAGTTGGCGATGGGTGGTGATGACTAGCTGCCTTTCCTCTAGTCTTACACTGCTAAATTAGAGATGGCTAGCGCAGATAGCCTTCGTGTAGCTTTGCGCGAATTTCAAAATGGACCAAACCAAATCCTAAATAAGAGCTTTTATTTTACACTTTAGGTAATTTGCCTAAACTATTCAAAAATCTATATATATTATTAAAACATTTCACGAAAAAAATGGTGTAATCTAATATTTATCTTGTACAGTGGTTTAGTTTTACTTATATAAACATTATATATACAGACTCAAGTAAAATTATTTCCAAAATATAACTAAATTAATAATCATAAAATATAACATGTTTAAAAATAGATTTATTAACAAATAAAACACGTACTCTGGTAGTTAATTTGTTCGACTCGCAATCTGAAGAGCGCGGGTTCAAATCCTTATTACCAAATGTTCTCACCCTTTCAGCCGTGGGGTTATTATAAAGTTTACTTACTACCCCTCTTCGTTGGTAAAACAGTAGTTTAAGGGTTAGCGGCGGGTGGTGATAAGTAGCTGCTTACTTTCAATTTATCACCATTAAATTAGGAACGATTGGCGCAGATAACATTCGTGAAGCTTTCAAAACAGACAAAACCTAACAAATAAATCTACATACAGTACATTTGCCATTTTAAATTTTAACAAAGTGGCATTATCTATTCAGTTAAACGGATTTACGCATTTATAAATCTATATTATTTCATGTAGATTACTTTGATCATCTTGAAATGCAAACACAAAAACTTCAACAAGAAGAGGTTTGCTTGGCTTGACCAAAACAACTTCTGGTAATTTCATTATAACATCTAAAAAACTGTCCGAGTGCGAAACAAGAGTAATAAGATATCGCTTGAGCTGTTTATCGTATGCTTCATGAGTTGTTAAACGAGTAATGCGTGGATGGTCTGTGTTATAAATTTATGGATTTCGAAGCTAACGAACCAGGTTCAAATCGATACGATTTCATTTGTTATAAGTTATTACACTGTGTGTATGTGTATCTAAAATTAACTCTATGACAGGCAAAAATTAACAATGTTGAATTTTATCCATAGTTTTCTTAACATACAATTTATGATTAAATTACGAATACAACGCTTGTACCTTGGTGTGTCTGCGGAGTTTGAATACTAAAATTTGGGGTTCAATTTCCTGAGGTGTACAGAGTGTGTGTTTTTTTTTATAGCAAAGCCACACCGGGGAAGGTGAAGAAAGGTTTATACTGAACATTCCTTGGTTGATTTTACATAATTTATGGCTAAGCCTTGTTAAGATGTTTATTTAATGTTCCTTGATGGGTTTTTCATAATACGAGGCTTAACTTGACGCACATTCAATGTTCCTTGGCGGTTTTTTACAGAAGTCAAAGCTGAAATTTGTTTTGGCATATGTTTAGTATTAATTGATGGTTTTTAGATAATTTATTGTTTTTGTCACGTTTCTATTTAGTCTACAATTCTTCTTCTTGTTTTGTTTTTAGCCGCAAAGCTACACGACGAGCTATGTGTGTGTGTATGTTTACCTAACATAGGCATCGAAATCCGGTTTTTAGTATTGTAAGTCTTTAGGTTTATTTCTGATCCTCTGAGGGAGAGATAGCAAAATAATATTTTTTACTTGAGAATGATTAGTCCCCCGCTTGGACAGCGGTAAGTCTTCGAATTTACAACGCTAAAATCAGGCTTTCGATTCCCCTCAGTGGACACAGCAAATAGTCAAAAGTGGCTTTGCTATAAGAAACACACACAAGGATGATTAAACTTGTATTATAACAACGAAAGAGAAATTCTTTGTTTTCTCAATTTAAAATTATAATATTTAAATGGTCTCCAGATAACTTTATTTATGTAATACAACTTTCCAACTGGAAATTAAGCTAAATTACCAACAGGACTGACACAGCACACAGAACAAATAATGGGTCAAACTCTGGCATCAATCACAGAGTTAATCTATTATTAACACTTGCCATACTTTGGCACACATTTGGTGAGACTTTTATCACCACGACTTTAACATTTAGAATTCAGTGAGAGCAAGAAAATTACTTATAATAATATATTTTACTTTCATTGTATTAACATTGTAGTGTTATTACAATTTCACTTTCCTTTTCAGCTTAAAAAGAAAGGATACACTGATATTGATGCTCTGGATGGATCCCAAGAGCTTCTCAACATTGCCAAAGAAAAGAAAATCTATAATAAATACTTCGTAACTCTACTTGGAGAAAACAGAAAATCATCTATTAAGAATGGTGAGAATAAAGAACCAGAATTGTACTGCTATAGCTACCATAACAAAGATAATCCTTGTTGTTACTGTTAGCATTCCTGCATCCTTAAAATTTCAAAAAAGGTGATACGCTTTGAATAGTTTTCTGAGCTGCTCCTGCAATTAAAGTGTTAAAATATCAGCGAAGAAATTACGTCATATTTAAAATACTAATCATGTAACGTTGATCAGGAAGTATAATCTTACTTAGTAGTTTCTAATTTCACTCAGTATGGTTGATATATGTTGAGAAAGAATTATTAGATCAGACAAACAGTACTCCTGCAGAGAAAAAATAATAATTTTTCTTTCCTTAAATAAAATATTTAAAGAAATAATACTATGCTTCATCATTCGTATTTGTAAAGTGATTTATTCTCTTTATTACTTTATTATAGTGAATTGAATGAACTAATAATATCGATACTGACGTCTATAAACTGCGCGATTTCCAATGTTGTTTTTTAACGCAAAACTACATAATGGGTCATACATCTAGTGCGTAACCATTGAGGACCTAAGAGAGCATTTTAATAGTTCTGGTATTTACTTTACTCGTATTATATGTAGAATATTATAAATCTATGAACTGTAACTGTGTTAAGAGTATATCTTACATGGTACGCCAAAAGTAATGTGAAATATAACTAAGCCTTTCTAAAATGTAATTAAATAGGTGATGTCTCTATGTTTCACTTCATCTACGACCTAAAAACTTTAGTGATATATTCAGTGTTCATGAAACTATCTCTGATGTGTTGTTTATAATGATGTTTCGATATCAGCACTCAGTTTTGATGTGTTTGTAAACAGCAGTCTGTTTGAAATTGTGTAATATCATGTAATTGTGTGCAAATGTTCTGATCTTCAGATGTTCTACTTTTTTCTAATAACAGCTACCTACGATGTTGTAGTTGTCTGTGGAGGTTTTGCTCCCGGTCATCTTTACACAGATAGTTTTCCGGAACTGATACGAATTGTCAAACCAGGTAACATTTATTCATGTTGGGTTGTAAAACACTTCAGTTTATTTTTGTGTGATTAAGTTAACACTTAGATGTGGCCTTCACTACAAATCTATTTTTATCACACCGTAACTTGTGAACAGAGATATTTATGATTATTATATTTTGTGATTGAATATTTACTAACATCAAACGGAAAAGTGGAAACTTGTAAGCCAGCAAGTTATCACCAAATAATTATTATTTTAGTGTGTATATATTTATTTATATACCATGGAATATTTATATATATATACACACACTAAAATAATAATTGCCTTGGTATATCATATTATCTTTGACACATGAATATTTAAACTTGAGAATAAGGCAGTTAAACATGTTGCCATCACAAAATCATTGTTATGGTACAAGATACACTCAGCGGTCACTTTATCAGATGCATCTGCTCTTTAACACAAGTAGCCAAACAGAGAATAATGTGGCTGCAACTCAATATATAAAGCATGCTAACATGGTCAAGAGGTTCAGTTGTTGTTCGACCAAACATTAGAACGGAGAAGATGCGTGATCTAAGCGATCTTGACCATGGAATGATTGTTGGTATCAGAAGTATTGGTGCCAGCATATCAGATATTGTTGACCTACTAGGATTTTCACGCACTACATCCTCTAGAGTTTACAGGGAATGGTCAGAAAAACAAACATCAGTGAGCAACAGTTCTGTAAGCAAAACCACGTTGTTAATGAGAGAGGTAAAAGGAGAATGGCCAGACTTATTCAAGCTGACAGGAAAGCGACAAGTCAAATAACCACTCTTTACAACAATGGTGTGTAGAAGGGCATCTCTGAACGCACAACGCGTCGAACCTTGAAGCAGCTGGGTAACATCAGCAGAAGACCACAGCGGGTTCCACAGCTGTCAGTAAGAACAGAAAGAAGTTACAGTGGGCACAGAATCTCCAACACTGGATAGTTGAAGAGTGGAAAAACGTCGTCTGGTCTGACGAATCTAGATTTCTGCTGCGACATGCAGATGGTAGGGTCAGAATTTGGCATAAACACCATGGATCCATCCTGCCTTGTGCCAGCGGTACAGGGTGGTGTAGTGGCACGGGGAATTTTTTGGCTCACATTAAGCCCCTTAATACCAACTGAGCATCATTTGAATGCCACAACGTACTTGAGTATTGCTGCTAACCGTGTGCATCCCTTTATGGCCACAGTCTACCCGCTTTCTAAAGGCCACTTCCAGTAGGATAATGCGCTACGTCACAAAGCACGCATAATCTCAAGCTGGTTCCATGAACATGACAGTGACTCCGGTGTACTCCAATGGCCTGCAAAGTTCCCAGATTTCAATCCATTAGAGCACCATTAGGATCAGATGGAACGGGGGGTTCGCAGCATGAATGTGCGGCCCACAAATCTGCAGGAACTGGGTGATGCTATCGAGAGAACATGGACCAAAATACCCAAGAAATGGTATTGCTCAATTGAATTCATACCGCGAAGAATTCAGACTATTCTGGAGAAAAAAGGGGGTCCTACCCTGTACTATATAGGTGTACCTAATAGAGTGGCCAATAAATGTACTTTGAAGTACATCGTATGATCTCTGTTACATAGATGTATGAGAAACAATAATTTTTATCTAGTTGAATCTTAACTTCTAGCTTCTTTTTAATAAAATTGAAGATATTATAAATACAATCTTAAATGCATGATTCAGCTCCTAGGTCAGACCGTCACTTATGCGCCCCAAGTAAGTTCCATGACGAGCCATTTGGGCCATTTTTTGGTTTCTCATCACTTTGCGCATCAGGCAATTTCATCGATAGCCCCTTCGTAGTTTCGACTTTAATTATTAAAAAAGTCTAATTATTTTGTGATTATTAACTTTTTTGTTTCTTCTTTCAAACACATCGATAACATTTAGTACGATTAAAGGAATGAAACAATAATTCAGAATTATCTATAATAATAATAAGAGATTGTTGGCTTTGTTAGTTTTTATTTGTTTGTTTGTTTGTTTTGAATTTAGCGCAAGCTACTCAAGGGCTATCTGCGCTAGCCGACCATAATTTAGCAGTGTAAGACTAGAGGGAAGGCAGCTAGTCATCACCACCCACCGCCAACCTTGGGCTATTCTTTTACCACGTCACACCAAACATGATCGCCCTTTCAGCCGTGGGGGCGTTATAATGTAATGGTCAATCCCACTATTGGTTGGTAAAAGAGTAGCCCAAGGGTTGGCGGTGGGTGGTGATGACTAGCTGCCTTCCCTCTATTATTACACTGTTAAATTAGGGACGGCTAGCGCAGATAGCCGTCGTGTGACTTTGCACGAAATTCAAAAACAAACAAAACAAACTCTTTCACCATGTAGTTGTAGTCTATTGGTTTTCAAACCAATCTATATATCACGATGTAAGGGCTTAGACTTAAAATCATAATACGTCACTGACATTTTGCTATTGTTGGATAACCTCTGTATTTCTTCCTTCGAACATGTATGAATGTATTGTGTATAATCATTATGTGTATTATAGCTTTATTTTTTATTTACACTTAAAGCATGATTACTATGAACTTCATATACTCCTTTTATATTGACACTATAAAGCATCTGATTCCCTATTTTCCCAAATATTATATGCCCCCGAATTAAAATGCGCGCCCAGTTTTGGAAAGCTAAATTGAAAAAAAACACATCATTTTTACAAAATGTATTGAATTATTTCTAAATACAGTAACAATTATCGATACAATACTTTTTTTTTAAATCATTCATTGATATTTTTACGTGTCAATTTTACGAAATGTATTGAAAAGTTTATACGTGGCAATGCACTAAGTTAATCATTATCTTCATATAAATTTTCGTCATCGCTACAAATATGGCTACCATCGCATACATCGGATTTTCTTCCTTAAACCTTTGCTTCATCCTCTTTTGATCCCTACGACATGTAATTATACATCCCATTCATTGCTTTGAATATGCAGTATTTTTGTTTGTTTGTTGTTGTTTTTTTAATTTCGCGCAAAACTACACAAGGGCTATCTGCGCTAGCAGTCTCTAATTTAACAGTGTAAGACAAGAGGGAATGCAGATAGTCATTACCACCCACCACCAACGTTTGGGCTACTCTTTTATCAACGAATAGTGGAATTGATCGTAACATTATAACGCTCCAACGGTTGTAAGGGCGAGCAGGTTTGGTGTGACGGGTATTCTTACCCGCAAGAAGCATTTTTGAAACCTTTAATAATTTCGAGTGGGAGCTTCTAGTAAAATACTTAACAAAATTGAAATGTAATGCTCAGTCTATTTTTTCTGGAAGTATTTGGAGGGAAAAAAGCGCACATTATATTCAAGCAAATACGTTAATCTGTGGTACGGTATAGATTTGTCAATGTTCTAACAAGCTAACATTACAACAGAAATTAAGCATAAAGTAAGTTTATAACTAAACTATCAACAATATAATAAACATTTTTAATAGTCATTCAATATATATGGACAAATAATTAATATGTAGTGGTTACCAATATGAGATAGGTTATAAAACTCATTTTATTATTATAATTGTGTGATTTTTTCGTGTAATGATACTATATTAACACTACTTTCTTATATAAAATTTACATTCTGAGTAGTTAGTATTATTACAAGTTGCAATGATATAATTTCTTTCTTTTTAAAATTTAAATCTAGTGATTAATCGTCTATAACGTTATAATAAGCATTGTGACATGCTATTATTATATAACGTGTGTATTTTTGGTTTTTGTTTGTTCTTTTCACAACAGACGGATACATTTGCTGGACAATGCGTGATTACAGTCAGTATTCTGAACGTTTTCAAAATGATAATTTTGATAAAGGTGTGGATCAACTTTGCGACGCTGGATTATGGAAGAAAGCGCGGGAACCTTACACAAAAAGTGGTTACTTTGATGGAACTGATGCTAAAATCTACTGTATGCAAGTTATTTAACAATGTGTATGTTAATACAGTGTTAAAATATTACCAATATAAAAGTTAACTTTCGAAAACTGGTATTCAGAACAAGTCTCGATATTTTGCGCCACCTTTCAACATCAAATGAATCTACTCCAATTTATAAACGAAATAATCTTTCGTGATTTTAAATCAATTATTAAAGGTGAATATTACAGAAAAAGAAAAATTTGCAGTCAAAATAACTACTCATACTGATTAATTTTACAGGTTCACATTTTTTATAAAAAATATGTGCTAATAAATAAAACAGAAGTTGGTGCAGAAAGAGCCCTTTCCGAGCGGCAACCCAAGCATTTTAGTTTTTACGTTTGCCGCTAGGAAAAGTACTGTGACGTAATAGTTGCCAAGCAAACCGCCAACGCCAACGCGTTGAATGTAAATAAAAATGGCAAGTGCATACGGAGAAACAGAGGCGAAGTCTGTTTTGACTTTTGTGTTTTGAACAGTGTCGAGTAGTGCCATATAAATTCCAACCTACTCTGAACGAACCTAGAACAGTTACTTTTGACACATATCTGACAAGTTCTAGTGATGAAGACAGTTCCACGAGCGAGAGTAGCGGAACTGTGAGTGATACTGAAGAAATAAGATTATATATTAAAACAACATGCTTTATGAGGTTTATGAGATTTACATTTAATATAACAATGCCAAAATACTGTGTTAAGATTAATTTTATTATGATGATTTATGGAAATATGTTATGGAGTTTATATTTGATTATTTACAAGTCTACAAAGTTGTTTTTTTTTAAATACATAACATGTACTTGATTACTTCAATATGTTCAAGACATAGTCTTATTTCAATTTATCTTGAAATGTTAAATTTGAAAAAAAATGGTATTCAAACTTTTCCATATGTAAAAATGATACAAAAACATCTGCATAATGATCTACCAGCTTTTAAACTTGGAATATACTCTATTTGGGACAGATTTGTCTACTGTCTTGACTAGGAAATCAAGGTTTCACTAACTTTCAGGTGCCGCGAATGCAAAACACGCTCATGAATGTGAAATGTGTATGTCGAGTTACACTGTTCAAAAATTTGTACTTTTTAAATTATTATATTATACTAGTTATTGTTTATCGCTTTATACTGCACACATACCTTCGAGTTTGCTCTTTTCGTGATGCTAAGGGATGGCTTTAGAGGGGTGGAACCTGTACGCTGCAGGCTGAGATCAGTCCTTAGTTCTACACGAGGAAAGATGGTGGGGACGATCCTGTCTACTGCTGATGTTTTTTTCTCAATATGCCTGGCTTAAAACTCATGGAATCCAAAACAATGGGATCCGACACAAAACATGAGCGTTCAAAGTGATTTTGACAAAGCTATGCATGGTGTGAAGGAGTCCAGTTCTTCCTACTGATCATCCGTACCCACTGTCGCCACCTTGCCGGTTCCTTCTCCTTGCACGGAAACGAGAAGAAGCTTTGGCCCAATGCCGAATCGTTTTTACAAACATAAGCAACGCAGTAAACCATGTTATCATAAAACAAACATAAAGTAGCAATATCAAGACAAAAACTAGTCTCACAAAGTATGTAATCCGAAAAAAGCACCGATAGATTTACATAAAATACCAGCACTGAAAGGAACAAAATGGTTGGCGCGCAGCGAAGCGTGTTTGGCAACTATTACGTCATAGTTGTAAAACGTCACGGAAACATCCGAACGACCGAGAGGAAATTGAGTTCGAGGACCCGCATATTTTGTTTCATTTTTTACTCAAAAACTAAAATGTTTAAAAATATGGTAACAACACAAGAATTATACCTAACCAAAGTACAGTTTCTAAGGTAATTATTAAATTTGTTGAAAATTCACCTTTAACACTTGTACAAAATAATTTCCGTCCTACTTCTTTAAAACAAACTACATGCAGTAAACACTGTAAATGTATTTTTCATTTGAAATATTACCATATAAAATTAATGTAAGCAAATAAAATGTGTAAAGTATAAATTGAGTTACTGGGAGAAACTCTGTGGTCTGGAAATTTAAGCGACTGTTTCATTCATGCTTTTAACGAAATTATTTGTTTAAGATATTGTTTTTTTATTTGTTAAAGATGTTAAATCTAAACGAATTTAGCCTACAGAACCAAATCAAAAAGAAAGATACGAATGGAAGTGATCTCTGTTAAATGATTCTTACATGATATGTATAAAACTAACCATTCAAATAAATTTATAAAATAAAGTGACGAAACTGACAAAAATATCTGAATACGTAGAATATAAAAAGAAAATCTTGTACTTTAAGATCTGGATGTGTTACAAGTGTAACATTCAATCACTTAGCGTACATGGAATGTGTTTCTGATTGGCTGCCTTCTTTCTGTAAGTCGGCCCGGCGTAGCTAGGTGGTTAAGGTGTTCCAACGAATAGTGGGATTGACAGTCACATTATAAAGCCCCCACGACTGATAGGGCGAGCCTGTTTGGTGCGATGGGTTTTCGAACCCGCGACCCTCAGATTACGAGTCGAACGCCTTAACCCATCTGGCTATAACCCAAAATGTGTATGCAATTCATAAAAATACTTTTTTGAAACTAACTTTAAAAAGCAGCTAATTTATTAAATATATTTCTCTCTTTCAGGGCTGGCACATAGAAACATCGGTTTGAAAGAAATTAGATTTAAACTCTCCTGAAATTAAATGTAATATATAACCACGATATCAATAAATAATTAGTTTGTTTAAATTTCAAGAAAAGAAAAGAAGAGACTTCAGATACTCATGTATATATTTATTTTATGATATTCATCTCATCCAACAGGTTAACATTTAAACTGTAAAATCACTGATTTTATCAATCTAGCACTATCTAAAATAATATGCATGGGTAATTACTTCCAGAAATATAATAGATCTGTCTGAAATACCTGTTCAACATATTTTATTCATTTTAAAGACGGCTGGTATGGGTATTAAAGCTTTAATTAAAATATAGTACAAAAACAACGTTTCGACTTTGCTTAGGTCATCTTCAAGTTAATAAAAGAGAGTTTGCAACTGACGAGAGTGTAAACGGGTAGAGATTGTAGAGAACGATGCAATAAGATGTTATTAATTAATTTATGTATAAAGGTGTTATTCAATTTTAGTTTTTAGTTGTTGTATAAGTAGGGCTTCTTTGATTTTGCGTTTGCTTGTATTTGTTTTTCTACTTAGTATTTCAGTGTTTTCTAGGGTTATATTGTGATTATTCGATAAGCAATGTTCGAAAACGCGCGAAGGTGTTTTTTTTTCGTGTGTTCTTCACATCTTGTTTTCATTTTTCTGCTTGTTTTTCCAATATAGAAGTCGCGGCAGTTGTTACATTGTATTTTATACATAATGTTGGTGTTACGTTTGTCAGTGTAGAATTAACATAGTATAGGCTTTAGTTTTGTACCCGGTTTTTAAATAAATTTAGTGTTTACCGGAATGTTAAGTTTTTGTAAGCCCCCTCAAATAACTGTTGGTTATTTTTCGCTATTATCGGGAATTTATGGTATACAGCAGTGTAAAGTTTTATAGTTTGTTGTTGACTGTGTTGTTGATAGAGGTGTGTGTTTATAATTTTTTCAACGGTTTTTGAAGGAAATTTGTTGATGTTGATGAAGTGTTGTTTTATTTTCTTCATTAATTTTATCAGGTGAGCACAGTTTTATGTCTGTGTTTATTTGGTTTCTTAATATGATGAGTTTTTGTTTTGTTTCATGTGCTAACGGCCCGGCATGGCCTAGCGCGTAAGGCGTGCGACTCGTAATCCGAGGGTCGTGGGTTCGCGCCCGCGTCGCGCTAAACATGCTCGCCCTCCCAGCCGTGGGGGTGTATAATGTGACGGTCAATCCCACTATTCGTTGGTAAAGAGTAGCCCAAGAGTTGGCGGTGGGTGGTGATGACTAGCTGCCTTCCCTCTAGTCTTACACTGCTAAATTAGGGACGGCTATCACAGATAGCCCTCGAGTAGCTTTGTGCGAAATTTCCAAACAAACAATCCAAAGAAACATGTGCTAAGTCCCAGGGAATGTATAGTTTAGTATGGTTGATCTTTTTTTTGGATTTCTGTTTTGAATTGTGTATCGGTTCTTGTGATCTTGCAGTTGAGAAATGTTAGTTTTCTTGAGTTCACGGGTGAACTTAATGTTGGGGTGTATGGAGTGAACGTGATTACAAAAATAAGTGTGTGTTCTGTAGATTTGAATGAAGCAACTGTATCGTCATCATATCTGTACCAGTATAGTGGTGGGTGTAAGGATGAATTTATTGCTTGAGATTCAATCTGTGTTATGAAAATGTTGACTAGAACTGGTGACACGGGATTGTCCATGCTCAAGCCATTTATTTGTTGGTAGTTTTGTTCATTGAACATAAAATTAGTTTGGTGATAGTGAATACTATAAGGGTTGCTAATTTGTTGCTGGGGGTTGTGTTAATTTATTTTTTAACTAAACTGTTTAGCGAGGGTAACAGCGGTGCTTTGAACCACAAAACGCTCAGCAACCAACCATTATTATTTCATTCAAATAAGGTAAGCATTAGCGAGGACATTAATATAACTGGTTACTTACAATATGTTGTTTACTTGTATAATTGGAATTATATTAAAAAAATATTTTGAAGCATCAGTTTCAATAAGTTGATTATTTCTTTTGTCATCACACTGAGCTACTAAGCAGAACAAGTTCTAAGTAATCCAAAATAATTATGAATTATAATGACAATATATGTTGCTTGGATAGTTGGAATAATAATAAAAGAACAGTAATAATTGGAACAATTGGAAACAAAAGTGTAGGCGTTCGACATTTTGAACTAGAGTATTTTGTGTGACACAAAAACTAAACAGCCAAATTCAAGTATTGCCGTTCCTAATTTTTAACTACGATCTAAAAGGGCAAACAAGGAGTAGAATTTACAACCAATGATAAAATGGTTCTCTCTCTTACAACACACCCACAGTGTAGGAGCATGTTCAGTAGCATATCACAACACAATCATTAGACCTTCTAATCCACAATTTGACACATTAACTACTAGGTCATGCCCAAACTGCAATTCAAGAACTGTTGATGCAACTGTTCACAAGCCCGTATATGTTAAATTTAATATTATTAATATACAGATGCTTAATTCTTTTTCAGAAACAAAAATATGATTTTAACATGAGATTAAATACAAAATTCATTATAAAAATGCTGCTTGGCTTATACAGTGGTAAACAGCTTTGAAAGAAGATGGGAATGACAGCAAAAGTAGGCCTATATACACACAAGTGTAGTGGTAGTGAAAAGAGTGTAAGGATTACAATCATGCTCTATAAATATGTTAAAAAAAAGATTTTGATGAAGGGATAGGAAGAGGAGAGCATCTTGGGCTCAAAGATGACAAACTACAAGACTCTGTTAACCAACAAGAACTAGAGAGAGAATAATTTAGACAGAGAAAGTACGAAGAAAATGAGGGAAAGTAAAGATTGGAAATAAAAGAGCAGAATCTCAGATTGAAAAACTCGCCCAACAAGAAGAAGAAAGACGCAAAAATAACAATGGAGTAATGACCAGCCAACACAAGCTTCCCAGATTTTATGAACAGAAGGATAACATGGATTACTTTCTGGACAGATGTTAAATATTTGCCCAAATTTAGAACTGGAACAAAGGTGACTAGGCAATGTGTCTCAGCCCACTTCTCACAGGAAAAGACCTGCTGATACATGTTGGCATAATGTCAGAAGTTGCCATGAAATATAACAAGATAAAAGTGGCTTTGCTGAAGTGCTATGAGGAAGATTTTCACAAAAGTTCAGGAAAGTCAAACCTGACCCTGGAGAAACTGTTTCAGTTTTCAACACATCTATGACTATACGCACAAGACGACTGGCATGATCAAGTGTGAAAATCATTTTAAGGGAATGGGAGATCTACTAATACGTAGACAGTTCGTGATCATGTGGTCAACTGACATACCACTGTTCCTGAAGGAGAGAGTACCAAATGATGTGAACGAAATGACAAAGCAGATATAACACTGTATTGAAACACATGAAGGGATTATTTAGTGATGAATCTAAGTATAACAAGCTAAAGTGAAAACCAGTGGTGACTGACCAGAAATAGGTGTCAACTAAAGGTGACAAGAGGTTAACAAAGAAATGGGAGAAAAGATACTATATTTGTTATAAAGTAGGGCATATTGCAAAGGAGTACAAGTCCATCATCAAAAGCAACAGTAGAAATATCGACATAGAGCAGCTGAGTCTACCTACAAAGATGGTGGTGACAAGAAACAAGAAAAGAGCAATTGTCAACATGGGTGTGGTTCTCATAAGAAACAGAATAAAGAAAACACGTCAGATTCAACGCAAGAGGGAAGTATCATTTTCATGTTTGATTAATGTATGACTAATAGTCAGTTGAAGTTAGCAGTGCCAGTGGTAATTGGAGCATGTAACAAGTATGGAGAGATCATAACAAATCACAATATGCCAATTTATGAAGGCTATATCGGGGACAAAAACTGAAGGTCCTACGAGACACTGGGTGCCGTAGTGCAGCGGTGAAAACCAGTCTAGTATTTGATAATCAGATGACAGATAAGAGACAGTGAAAAAGCTTTCCATAGCAAATATAAAAGTGACTACTCCATGTTGCATAGGAGACTTTGAAGCTATGTGTACGAAGCTATCAAAATATGACTTGACGATTGGAAAATACCAACCAGTAAAAATTTAGAGGAACTAGACAGAAATAAAATAGATGAAGCATTTGCAGTCACTACAATAACTGAAGGGAGGAAAAGCAAGAAAGTCAGAAAGCCACTTGCAAGTATGAAAAAGTTACATTTTAAATGTAGGTATACAGGAAATGAAGAAAGTGCAGAAGAAAGACCCTTCATTGCAGAAACTTTGGAAAAGTGCTCAAGAGAAAGTCGAGTACAATACAAAATGGAAAGAGACTTACGGAACAGAAGAATAAAAAGGAGTATTGAACCAGACATATCAAAGCAGTTCTAGTGGTGAAGTTAAAGACATCGAAGGCAATAAGAATGCCAAGGATCGACATTTTGAGGTCAGACAGTAGGTCTTAGTTCTGCTTCTCAAAATCAACGACAAACTAGCCCAAGAAGTGAAAAAAAAAACATTTTGCACTACAGAAAGTAATCAATTGAATGCACTATAAGGTGAAAGTAAACGGGAAGACAGAGATCTAGCATGCCAATCTGTTGTTGAGAGGGAAAAAGACATAATGAGTGCAGCTAACGAGGTAGAGATGGACATTGCAGGTGTGGCTGTCATAAATGCAGAACCAGAAGCTGGTGAATTTGTTGTAGAAAATGAAGAACTGATAGACATAAGATCACTGGGAAGAGATGTGATGCACAACATAAGTAAAGAACTGACTAAAAAAAGAAAATAGAGGCACAAAACCCACTGCACCACTATAAAGATACTTCAGGAGAGATTGAACTCAGGCAACAAAAAGTCGCGGGTTTGAATCCCCGTCACAACAAACATGCTCTTTCTTTCAGCCGTGGGGGCATAATAAATGGTCAATCTCACTATTCGTTGGTAAAAGAGTATCCCAACGTTTGGCAATTGGTTGTGATGACTAGTCGCTTACTCTTTAGTACTTTTACACTGCTAAACTAGGGATGATGAGTGTAGATATCTCTCCTGTAGTTTTGCGCGAAATTAAAAACAAGCATGCAAACAAACAAGCAACATAAAATCAAGATGAAGACAAATTATTCTGTCAAGGTAGAACTCTACTAGAGGCCCTATAGGAAGAGAGACTGACAAAGGAACTGCAAATGTTGGTGCAGACTATGAGGAGACTTAATGTATGAATTAATAACCAAATAAAAAATTATAACTTTTTAAAGAAGGAATTATTGTTGGATGTACAATACCATTTAACATGAATTATTTGATTCATTTAGAGATTTCGTAAAAATTTTCTAACAACTTTCAAGAACATAGTGCATTATGTCCTTTATGGAATAAATGTTGGATATATTTGGTTTGAATTTCGCGCAAAGCTATACGAGAGCTATTTGCGCTAGCCATCCTTAATTGAGACAAGAGGGAAAGCAGCTAGTCATCACCACCCAATGCCAACTCTTGAGTTACTTTTTTACCAACGAATACTGGGATTGATTGTCACTTATAACTCCCTCACGGCTGAAAGGGCGAGCATATTTAATGTGACAGGTATTCGAGCCCGCGACATTCAGATTAAGAGCTGAGTACCTTAACTACATCGCCATGCCATGCTACTCTTTTCCAGCGAATAGTGAGATTGACAGTCATATGACCGGCGAGCACGTTTGATGTAACAGGGATTCGAACCCGCGACACTCGGATTACGAGTCGAATGCCTTAACTACCTGGTCATGCTGGGCGTTGGACATATAGTAGATTGTTGGGCATAAAGGTTAGTACATAGTGGTTTAATATTTAATTACGTTATTTAACACAAATTTTGTTCCTGGATAGTATCTGCTATTTCTTAATTGTTTATGTTGTAAAAGTACAGAAAATGGTCATTATTCACGTCAAATTTAGAAATTTACCTATTTTCTGTGTAAAAACGGGCAAATTTGCACCTTTTTATTCACATAAGGTCTGAATAAAACAACACATGAATCAAGATTTAAGTGTATTTATACTAAAGTTATACAAAAATGAACAAACATGTTTAGAAGTGAGTAGTTTTTCGAGATTTGTGACTGTAATGTAAAGCACTTTTACGTATCAGCCCTCAAATATAGTCTCTCATTATGTTTTCGTTATACGCTCCTATGTAGCGGCTTTGAAAGTCCAGTATATCTTGGTCGAAGCGCTTACCTTGCTCCTCCGAGTATGCTCCCATGTTCTCCTTGAATTTATCACAATGAGCGTTAAGGATATGGACTTTCAGGGACATCCTACAGTCTATTTTGCTGTAGTTCTGCACCAGAGCCTCAACCAGTTCCACATAAATTTCGGCCTTGTGATTGCCCAAGAAGTCCCATACCACTGCGACAAAGCTGCCCCAAGCTTTTTCCCTTCCTACTGAGCTTCTTGAGGAATTCTGTGCACTCCAGGATCTTCTTTATATATGGTCCAACGAAGACATCAGCTTTGACCTTTGCCTCAGACAGCTCAGGGAAGAAGTCTCGAAGGTACTTGAAAGCTGCAGACTCCTTATCAAGAGCTCTAACAAATTGTTTCATAAGACCCAATTTTATGTGCAATGGTGGGAATAACACCTTCTGGAAGTCCACTACTGGCTCACACTTAACATTGTGCCTCCCCACAAAGAACTCGGTCTATTGTGGCCAGTGCTTCCTGTTGTAGTGTGGTGCAGTGTCCCTGCTGTCCCAAAGGCAAAGATAACAGGGAAACATGGTAAAGCACCCTTGGAGACTCATCAGGAATGCCACCATTTTAAAGTCTGTGATAACCTTCCAGCTATACTCATCATATATCAAGACTTCTAGCAAGGTCTTGACGCTGTTTTGTATTCCTCTTTGATGTGCACCAAATGAGCCAGGGGAAGAGATGGATACTTATTCCTGTTATGGAGCAGCATAGCTTTGAGGCTTTTGGATGCATCTGGAGAATGCTTGCAGCTTCTTGATGCCATCTCTGATAAAATCAGATAGGTCTATGTGTTCACTTAGGCAGCTAGAACTAAATTGAAGTGATGAGTGGTGAGTCCATGTATATATGGAAAGTTCTGGAAAATTCTAAAACGTTCTTGAAAATCCTCGTAAGTTCTACAGCATTCTAGAAAGTTCTTGAAAATTCTTGTAAATTCGAGAAAGTTCTCTATCAGCTACTTAGCACTGAATCTACCTGGAATGTTCTGGAAAATGTGTAAACTTGAAAATTTCATAACTCACGTCAGAAAAGCAAAGTTTGAAGAGAAATATAGGTCTTTTTTCATTTACTTTAGGCATAAGAAAGTGGGAAATAACACTTTCTTCCCAGGAAGAAGAAAAATTAAAAATTTTGTTACATAATGTAATTATTTAGTTTCATAACAAGTGTTGAAAGTTGATTATTTTAAAAGTAATAATTATGACAAGTTTCATTACATAAATCGGTAAGAGTCGTACATTTTAGTGTAGTTTGACATCACATTACTTGTACATACTGCATTTTTATCATTGTCTTGAGTTACAACAGTGTGACTTGTAGTATGTTGAAAGTTCTAATCATCAGATGGGTAATATATATATCCACAACCAAGTGAGAACAGGTGAAGTTAGAAAAAGTTAAATCAGTAAAAGCAAAGTTAGATCGTGTGATTGTTAGTTTCATAGTAACGAGTGACATTTAAAGGGAGTTTCACTTTTAAGCAAGATAAGGAGAATAATTTGTCTTGTGAAAGGTTGTTTTGAAGCAATTAAACACACCTGTGTGGACTTTGATGAAAAGGAGATAATTATTTAAAGTTCTAAATACGACTATGTTAACTCATAGGGTGACGTAAGTGAATTTATCACTGGTTTTATTGTGAAAGAGAGAAAGAAAAGAAATAATTCATCTTGTTAGTCTAGTTCTGTATTAACTGAACCACCCTGTGTGGACTTTTGACAAAGAAAGATAAATATTTAAAGCTTTAGATACAGCTTTGATAACAAATAGTAAAAATAAATTTTGTTTATACATTTGACTTGTTTTGAATATATTATATTAAAACAAGTAGATTGTGTACTGTCTGTTTATTGTTTACATCTATCTCCAACAAGTTACAGACATCTACTGTATAGTATCTGGCCCTTTCTTATATACAAAACACTGACACTGCCTCAATAAACTGTCCTTTAATATTTTTACTTGACTAGATAGTTAGGAAGCTCAACTTGCAGTCTGAAGATGACGGAATCAAAACTTGTTTAACATGCCCACCATTTCAGTTGCTGCTATTCATTGATGATGAGCAGCTCAAGAGTTGATCGTGGTGACTAGCTGCCTTCCTTTTATCATTAGAAAATTAAGAATAGTTAGCATATATATCTTGAATAGCCTAGCATGAAATTTAGCAAACTCTTGTCTTACGTATTGTCTTTATTTTATCTCTTAGTGAATTAGAGTTTATGAAATGTGTATTTCTGTGGTCAGTTTTCAAACACCTTTATTTTGCAATTTCTCATATTTTGTAGCTTTACAAAATACACATGAGTTTGCATCATTTGTTTTCCTTGTGAATTATTTATAAGATATTTCTCAATCAATTTAAGTTGTTGTCTTTAACACCTTCATAGAAAATATATATGATATGTGCTACTTTAAATCCATGACCTGGGACGTGATTAGGGTACTTAACTCACAAACTATGTGACATGGGCATAAATCCCATTATTGAGCATGCTCGCATTTTTAACCAAGGTGGACGTTATTATGTAATAGTCAATCCCAATAATTCATCTTAAATTAGGGGTAACTTGTGCAAATAGCACTTGAGTAGTTTTGCAAAAAATTCAACAAACATATGGTGTATGAATGCAAAAGATTTAATCATATTTAATTGAGTTGGAAATGTACAAATAAAAATGTTTTCGACAACGTTTTTCTCATTTGGGTGTGTATGTGTTTTTTTCTTATAGCAAAGCCACATCCGGCTATCTGTTGATTTCACCGAAGGGAATCGAACCGCTGATTTGAGCGTTGTAAGTTTGTAGACTTACCTCTGTATTAGCGGGGTTTTCCAATTGGCAGACTAAATCCAAGTAACTTTATAAAATATGCTGTAAAGCCGTAAACAAATAAAACGAGTAGCTCAAGAGACTTTTGAGCTATGTAAATAGCAGGATGTGAATTTATAGCAAGTTATCATTAATACTGAATGGAAATGTGTACATTACATTGTATTTGAATTACCAATATTTAAGACAAATTTAATAACTGTAACATACATAAATTTGACACGAAATTTGCCACCAGGATTCTAGTAATTTATTTTTAAGTATAATGATTTTTTTTTCATATAAAAAATGTTTAGGTAATTTAGCAAATAATATTAAAAGGCTAGAATGCCAACCATATCTGAATGCTACTGCTAGGTTAATACTGTCTGAACTTATGTTAATAAAATTCACGAGTTTTGACCACTATAGCCTAGTATTATAAAACACAATAGAAATTAGAGTGTGTGATTTTATCTCGAAATACTGATAATGATTACCATACATCTGTTTCGACTTTGGCGTACTAGCCTCATAACACTTACGAAGTGTGCTCAGGGCATCGCGTTTGAATCTGGATCCTAAGATCTGCGTCTCGATATGTAAACATTAGACTATACCCCTAAATATAGACGTAAGTATTCGCCATTTAATAATGTACGACTTTTATATCGTTGGGTAGATTTTAAAATAAACTACGTATAAGAGACTTACTGTGTATATTTTAATAACAGCCACTATTTATGTTAAAATGTCTAAACAAAAATGAAAATATTCCCAACTTTAATCAGGCCCAAGATTGTACATTTACTGATTATGTTGAATATCTAGGTTACAAATGTGTCATAACCATGCATATGTGTGTAGGTTACCCATTAATTCAATAAGATTAATCATTTCTTTATGGTGTTGCTATAGCAGATAATTTAAAATTCTAAAACTTAATTTTTTTATTTTGAAAGTAAAAATTCCATACTTTTGGACCATATTTTAACCTCTTTAATGATCCAGCTCAGATAAAGATTTTTGATATTAAATGGAAGGTCTTCTGAGCAGTAAAGTGTGGTATAAAAAGTAAAAGATAATTTGAAATGCTAGTTTAAAATGTATCTCACCTGAAATACATAGTGGACTAATTAAGAAACACAGGAGAAAATTCTGCATTGAAGCATAATTTTTATTATAGATATTACATGCATGCTTATTGTTTTCACTGTTGGGTCAGCTCTCAGCATTTAGTGGCATAAGAATAGAAAGATTTCTGGTGCATGTCATTTAAACTGTATAGTGAGGCAGATTTAGATTTATTTTCTCCAGAGTGGAATCAGCCAGGTGGGTTAAGGTGTTTGACTCATAATCTGAGGGTTATGGGTTTGAATCCCCATTGCACCAAACATGCTTGCCCTTTCAGTCATGGGGGCATTATAATGTGACAGTCAATCCCACTATTCATTGGTAAAAGAATAGCCCAAGAGTTGGCAATGGGTGGTGATGACTAGCTGCTTTCCCTCTGGTCTTACACTGCTAAATTAGGGATGGTTAGTGCAAATAGCTCTTCTGTAGCTTTGCACAAAATTCATAAACAAACAAACCAGATTGGAAAAGCAATACGAAAAGCTTTATTTATTTGTTGAAAGTTGCTTGTGGGTTTGGACATTCTTTCCAAGACTGACCTGTTTGAGTAGATAAAAGAAGGGATTAGATATATTAAATTGAAGCTGTGGAAGCCTATAGATGCAGAGATATATTTGAACAGAGCTTAGTTACAACTTTGTTTAGTCGTTTGTCTAATAATATGGTTTGTGCCATTAAAGTCATGTTGAACAGATGTGTTATATGGCACTTTTTTATTTTATCAAAACTTTTCTTATGTCATCTCATTATTCTCATGTCCATATATTGAATTAACTTATGAACTGAAGACTGTACCTGAAGCTTTAAGAAACAAAGTAAATATTTTCTGTTTTATTTTTCATGCCCAATTTTTCTGCAACAAGATAAAACATCTTATGAATTACATAAAAGTTGTTTGTTTTCATGATATACTTTAGAGGGTTATTATATAATGTAACTTCACATTAATTCTTGTAAACTTCTGTTTATAATACAAAAAGAACAAACTTTTTTTTCTTTATTTTGTTTACAGATTACAAAAAGAAAATGGTTCGCTACAGACCATCACGTTTAGTTATTGCTTTAAGTGCTGTTGGAACAACAGTTGGAGGTTTAGTAATTTTCAAGGATTATGTTGGTGGTTGCAGATATTATGGTCAGGAAACTATGCATGGGAAGACAGTTATTGTAACAGGATCAAACTGTGGAATTGGAAAAGAAGTGGCACGGGAATTTGCAAAGAGAGGAGCAAAAGTCATAATGGCATGTAGAGATATTAATAAATGTGACAAGAGTCGACAAGAAATTGTGCTGGATTCCAACAATGGGCAAGTTTATTGCTATAAACTAGATTTAGCATCTCTTCACTCGGTTCGGAAGTTTGCTGAAGAGGTTAGTACAAAAAACTCTTACATTCATTTTCTAGTAAATAATGCTGCTGTGATGAGATGCCCTCATCAGCTGACTGAAGATGGGTTTGAATTGCAGTTAGGTGTTAACCACTTGGGCCATTTTTTGTTGACCAATTTACTGTTAGATGAACTGAAATTGTCTGCTCCTTCCAGAATCATTAATGTGTCGAGCACTGCTCATTATCGTGGCCATATTGATTATGATGACTTAAATAGTGAAAAACACTATGATGCTGCCAAGGCTTACAGTCAAAGTAAACTTGCTAATGTTTTGTTTACTAAAGAATTAGCCAACAGACTAATGGGAACGGAAGTGTTGACTTTTGCAGTGAATCCTGGAATTGTGAATACAGAGATCACACGACATATGAGCTTTAATAAATCATTTTTCTCTTACATTCTAGTGAACCCTTTGTTGTGGCTGTTTAGCAAGAGTCCTGTACAAGGTAGCCAGACAATTATTAAATGTGCACTTTCTTCTGATGTTATGGATAAAAGTGGAAAGTACTTCAGTAACTGTGTAGAAGCACCACCGTCAGTGGAAGCACAAGACGAGCAAGGTGCAAAGAGACTGTGGTTAGTTAGTGAGAAATGGACAAGATTAAAATAAGAAAAAAAAACTCCAATAAAACCACAGTTATACAAACTAATGTGTTGTATTACACTGAGAAGTGTAATTCTTGTTTATTTTTGTCATTATTAGATTAGATGAAATACAGTGAAACAAGATAAGTAAATCACAGTATTGAAGTTGAAGCAAGCGTATGATTTAAAAAGAAGTGGCATGAATAAACTTTATTAGTTTTTGATTGGTACGGCAATTATTAGTATCTCACAGAAATTAATTAATATTTATCTTCAGCTCTAATATTTGTCACAGTTTCACCGGGAATATTTTCTTCAATACAAAAAACATGCTTGTCCTTTTATCCTTTGGGGCATGATAATGATAATAGCTAATCTTACTATTTTTAGTAAGTGTAGTCCAAGAGTTGGCAGTGGGTGGTGTTGACTAGATGCATTATTTCAAAAGTAGGCACAGCTCGTTCTAATTCTTTGTGTCTACACTTATGCATAAATCTTTTTCTTTGCATAACAAGAAGTTAGCAACTTTTTTCTTCTAAATTTTGAAATAACAACCTTAAACTTATTGGTCATACAACCCTTCATTTCTGTTTGATCAGAACAAGATTGTTTTGAATTAGAAGTTATGGAAAAGTCCCCCCTCCCAAATACATTAATACTACCATATTGTACATTGTTAATTTTGAAATTTAGCATAAAGCATAATTAACAAACACAATATGTGAAATAGAACCTTATGGTAATCCATTTTAATCTTTATAAGCCTTTTTCATGCATTAGTAGTTGGACCACGATGTTAAATTAGATACTTTTTGTGATTTCAAAGAGAAGTTGCTGATAACAAAATAGACTTGTTATTAACTGGGTCAGTTTTTAGTAACAAGACAGTACAGTACCTTCTCTGCCCTCCCTTTATTAACTGATGTTTTTCACTAGTGTAATAAAGTAAAAACCTGACAAGGTAACAACATACTATTAAGACAGTTTCTCTAAAAACACAATTCTGAAGTTTTATAAATAATCAAATTAACAATATCCCCCCCCCATGATAGCTCAGAATTAAGCTTGATGGCATGTCATGTCAAAATTAGGGGTTTAATCCACGTGATAGGCATTGCACATAACCTGTATTGCATATTTGCACGTGAAAGATTATAAGAAATAAAATCTAAATTTCAAATTACTCTTTGGATTTTTAATATACATATGAAATTATATTTCTGTTATAAACATTTTGGCAATTTCATTCTTTGAACATTTAAATATTCAAATACAGAAAGAAAATCACTAATTTGAATTGAGGGAAAAGTTTCTACACAAAGGCATTACTGTTTTACATAATCATAAGTTATAAGAATGGAAAATATCATGTAACTTTCCACAACTCATACAAGGAGAGTAGTTCAATGAAGAGTATTTTTGACACCTCGGAAGGCAACTAAAGAAGGAGGAACTCACCAAATTAGCATAAAAAAACAAACCACACATTTGGAACAACATGTTAGCACGGGTTAGGGACTTACTTTGATACTGTTATGTATTCTCTTTTGCCCCACATAAGGAACTGACTAACAAACATTAAATGTTTAGACATTTTAATACGCAATTCAACTTTGCTTAGAAATTAAGGGAATGCGTTTGTTTTGTATCTTGAAGCTGCTGACCCTCCTATCATCTTAATTGCCAATCAGTTTTAATTCTCTCTTCTCGTTGCTTATTGATTTCCATTTCAGATGGGATGATTTAGCAGTTTTTCCTGTGAAATTTACTTCAGAAGCCCTAAAATCTGATACATTTTAATAATATAGCTTTCAACATTTTTGTGATATGCAATTTATGGTTTTATCTATAATTCTGGACAATTTCCTGTTCATCATGTGGTTTAAGTCTCCTGTATAGCATTCTGTTATTCTTGTGTTTAAATTTCTTATTGCTACATAGAGACTTTGTATTTTAAATTCTTGAAAGATCTTGTTTGAAGTTGGGTAATTTGTAAATGTAATGGGGTGCGTATTGGTGATATAGGGAATAATTTTGCTTTAGGATTCTCTCATCTTTCAAAGTCTGTACTGTAGTTCAAGCAGAGTATATTCTTGTTTATTTGTTCCTTTTTTAAATGTTATTTTGGTTCTTTAATATTCAGTTAAAAAATGGTTCTTTTGACTCATAGATTAATATGTTTAATTGAGGTATTTATGGTTCTTAGGGTGCTCAAAGTTTATTTTACTTTTGATAATCTCGCTTTTGACCTTTCATAAGTAAGATAAATAGGACAAAATAGTAAAATGTTTTAACCCTCATGTGCATTAAAAGGTGCAAAATGAGTTTTAGAACTTTTTAACAAGTTATATTGGTGCCAGATGTCTCTAATTTAGCTGTTGGGTTGATATGGCGTGACACTCATCCTTCCTATTCAGTGGGTTCTGCTGACTACTTATCTTCTCTATAGTTGGAAACTGAAAATTAGGGATGGTTGCAGACAGCCTTAATGGCTTTGCTGTAAACAACATCTCACAAATAACAGGTACTCATGGAGAAGAAGCTAAATCATTTGGTAACACTTCTTAACAGTAATGTATAGATATCTAAAGAATGTAAATATTGCTGTTGGTATCAACTACAAACATTTATGGATATTCATCTGCTACATTACCACTCTCATTTATCAACTCTCTCACTACACACCCAGAAGATTTTCTGTTTAAATGCAATAAAATATGTTCACATATAAGAAGTCTCAGGGAAATATTTGTTAATGTCTACCATATAGTTTCATCCAGGTACTTGTAAATAAAAGCTTCTTAGGGTATTAATATTCTAAGTGGTTATCAACAGCTGCACCAATCATTTGTGTTCTGAAGTTGCATATGTACATTCAGCTGTCTTACCCATGCTGACCAAGATATTCACAAATAGTCCATGCCATAAAAATATCAGCATCCTCCACTTGACTGAATTGAAAGCAAAGATGTCATAGCCATTTAGGTTGCACATCAAACAACTACTCCACCTGCTGTAACTGACCAGTGAATACTAAATGTTTAGATATTTTAATATGCAATTCAACTTTGCTCAAAAATTAAGGGAATGTGTTCATTTTGACTTTTGTATCTTGAAGCTGTTGACCCTCCTATCATCCTACTTGCCAATCAGTTTTAATCACAACTGTAGCAGTTCTTGAGTCTCAAAGTAACAGCCCATTTGTTGGACAAGCAGGTAGTATCATCTTTAAGCTCTTCTCTTTTGACTCATTGCCAAAGATGTAGTTGTGGAATCTTTGTCATCATTAACCTAGTCGAGAGCACAAGACATATCAAACACAATGTCCCTTGATATCACTCATTAATCTCTAACTCTTGGTCTAGTAAGCAGATTTTTAAGGAATGTAATGTTTTAGATTGTCATTGTTTTCAGATGCTATGTAACCCCTACAGTATGTGGTTCGATGTACTGAACTATTTAAGGAAAAGAATGACTATCCCAACCAGAATTGCATTGCTTCCATAATATAAGCGTGTAGTAAGCCTTTCTGCACCAGCTCCAAGACCAAATTGTATGGAGCATGTTGCATCTACCATATGATATAATGCAGAAGGGAAACCGAGAAAGGACAAAAGTGTATTGACAATCAGTCATTCCAAAGTCAAAAAGAGCAGTAATTTTGCAAGAGTCATGAGATTGTATCTCAGAATGAAGACAAAACATGTAGTTGGCTTCAAGAAAGTTTCTAATGGAATGGCATGAGAAGAGATATTGATAAATGGTTGCAAAATGAAGCCACTTAAACTGAGGAAAGCAACACTCAAATTGTACTAGCCAATGGAGAAAATAGCAACAGACATCATAGGGCCACTATCAAAAACTGATACTGGAAACATGTACATTATTGGTAACTGGGGGTTATTTTTCAAAGTAGCTAGAAGTTTAGGCATTACTAAATCAAGAAGCAGCCACAACAGCAAATGTGTAATTGATCAGTCCTTCATACATATAGTTTACCCACATAACTTCAGTCTGACCAGAAGGAAAAGCTTTGATTCAGCAGCATTTAAGGAATACTATGAATCACTGGACAGAAAAAAAAAAAATAAAATGAAATGGTAGAAAGTTTCAACCAGACACTAGGCAGATAATGTGCCAGATTAAGTATACTAGGATATGAAAATACCAGCAATACTCATGGATTACAAGACATTTGTGCATGAATCTACAAACTATATGTCCCACAATAACAATGGGACAAAAACTCCAACTACCAGTAGATTTGATCATTGGAAAATAAATAGATGCAGACTTGCAAGATAATAGTAGTGACTCAGAGGAATCTGCAGGAACAACTGGCAGAAGCACACCAACATCTAGGAGAACTGCAGCCTAGTTGGAGAGGCAATGAATTGGTACTTGGATGGTTTCAACCCTCATAAGAAGAAAGGGAAGTCTTTTAAAGCTGCAAAGTGACCAAGAAGGTTCTCATGAAATCACACAGCAGCTTTTAGATGTTGTTTCTCAGTTAAAGGGTGGATATTGAAAGAGGTCCATAAGAATTTGCTATGGAAGTACTATGATTTCTGGATATATATTTGGAACACAAATACTGAGAACCATGGAAGTGGCAAATAAGTTGAAATTCAAGGTAAGCCTGATGAAGACAATGCCTATTGTCAACATCTGCAGTTGCCTCAGCCTTACCCAGAAGTGAAAAGCAAGTGCTTCAAAGAAGGTCTTCACAGATAGCCTAGTTGTTTTGTGCCATAAAACACCAAACCTAACGAAGGTCTACAAAGAAGCATACATCAATGGATGAGTTGGAAATGAACATTGATAACAGTGTAAATTAGTTTACTTATGTATTAATAATTTCATTTTAAATGTTGAAATTTAGGTAGGAAACTGCTATGAGCAGCTCAGATGATTTTTCTTGTTTTTACATCTGTGCAAATTATATTAGTGTTTATAAAACAACATATTACAATTATTTATCATGAAAATGATTTTGAAAAGAGGGCAGTGCATGTGTTCAGTGCCCTTTGCTGAAATCTTGTGTATTAGTTTTTCAGTTTTTGGTTTTAGAATCAATTTTGATTAAGAGTTACATATATTGTACAGTAAGGAAGTTTTTGGCAGTCTCATATCATTGTCAACGAGTTAATCGACAATTTGGTATTGCTTTGGAAAGTAAATTATTTTGTACAACCATCTATTCAATCAATACACAGGCTATCTGTCATCATTTTAATTGGAACAGCATAATATTATCAATGTTGAAAGCCATTAGTTTTTTGAAGTCAAATAATATCTGTTCCTTACATTCTCATTTGGCTGAAGCAAACTGTTATAAGTATTATAGTATTTCACTATTTACCCTAATTTTCATGAAACAAGTGTTTTCTTTTGCAATATCATCATAAAATGTGTCAGTTTATTTTGGAAAAAAACTGTAAAACACATACTGAAAAAAAAAGTTTTTTTACAGCATAGCCACATTGGGCTATCTGCTGAGTCCACAGAGAAGAATCGAACCCCTGATTTTAGCATTGTAAATCTGAAGACTTACTGCTAACACAATGGAAGCTTACTTAATGATTACATGTTTTAACAATCTGACTTTATGTTATAGTTTCAATGTCAAGTATTGATATGTTTATCTTACATTATTATTTCCGTTTGTATCATTTACCTAGAACTACAATTCTAATTTCAAGTTTTGTGTTGTCTGTTTTACAACAAAGCTACATCTGGCTATCTCCTGATAGTATTGGCTAGTATATTTTATTAATTAAACGGATCACATAAATTCACTATGAACTATATAATTTCTGAAATTAAAGTATATGATGAAATAAGGCTTTACTTCAACCAAACAGATTAAGATGCAGTTTCTTATCACAACTTCAAATGTCGTCAACTAGATAAAATTTATATTTTTAATGTCACAAAATATGCCAACTTTACTAGATCAATAAACACACTACTGTCTTATGAAAACACCAGTTATTTGTGACTTCACTGTTTACTAATATCAACTATATCAAGTCAGGCTGTTTACAGCGACCTTCTCTGTCATCATTTTTCACATGTTGTTTTAACAAGTCCATCACTTCATTTTTAAACTCTGGTGGTGTATTCTTCACTTCTATGAAATTAAGATTGTAAAAACTGATTAACGAACAGCATATTTACATAAACAGTATCAAGTAATTTTTTTATAACTATGAACTAATGAATAGTTTTATTATTATTCACACAAAATAATGAAAATCCTAAGATAAATTAAAACTTTTAACAATAAAACAAATATATACAAACACACATGAACAGGTTTTGTATTATATGTATTACACATAAAACTGAACTTAAAATTCAAGTAATAGTAGAAAAATTTATTATTATAAATATTAAATTTTGTTTTATTACTTGACAAAATCACCAAAAGAAAACTGTGCAGCTGAATTTAATATATCAAGAAATAGTTTTATTAACTTGAATTCATGGACATCAACAATATACAATACTAAAGAAATCTGTATAAAATTAGTTTTACAGTATAGAAATGTTATGAAGACAAGCTGTGATTTACTATAAAATGGAATTTTTATCAGGAAATATTAACAGAATAGTTTACAAGATTCATAACATGACAAATAAGAGTCAGTTAGAGGCCAGGTGGTTAAGGCACTTGACTTGTAATCTGAGTGTTGCAACTTTGAATCCCAGTCACACCAAACATGCTTGCCATTTTAGCCATGGGGGCATTACAATGTGATGGTCAGTCCCACTATTTGTTGGTTAAAAAGTGGCCCAAGAGTTGGCAATGGGTGGCATTGACTAGCTGCTTTCCCTTTAGTCTTACACTGCTAAATTAGGGATGGCTGGTGTAAAAAGCCCTTGTGTAGCTTTGCACAAAATTTAAAACAAACCAAACAAAGACCCATTTATGAGAAATGTTTCTAGTATATATTAAATAACAGTTCAAATATGACACTCCCAATATTTGTGTCCAAAAAAATCAATTGGTAAAGTTACAGCACATAATAACTACAGAAACTTTGAATGTTTTTATGATACTTATGGATAGAAAACTTGTGAGCACATGACAAGTTGTTTGAACATTTCTATATAATTCTAACAGGTAACTGGTGAAACTAACTACCTCACTATTAGTTTTATTGTTCCATATTTAACAGTAACCATGTCATGATTTTTTTGTTTATAAGATGAAGTTAAACTAACATGGTACAAGAATACATTAATAATCAACACAGGGCTGCAAGACAAGTGGAAATGAGAGAAGGTTTGATACAGTCATGACTATATAATCATATTTTGTGGAATGTACTTAATCACCACTAAATAACTACAACCAGTACTTGTTTCAGATTTTTAAGTCTAAATTAATTTAAATTTTAATGTAGTTTTATAACACATGACACAGTACATATAATACACAGAAATTAAGAAATTAGTATGATTGGCTTTATCAGTGCGAGTAGTCTTGGAACATTCTAATCTATTTAAAAATTATGCAAATTATTTCTGGACAACCAATATAGTGAAAGAAAAAAACAGGGTTACTAAATCATGCACCTCAAAGCCTGAGCAATCTCTAATGTGAAATTTTCTATTAATTTTTAGTAACAGTTACTATCAAAATTATAAAAATATATAAATAACATGAGTGAATATGTTTGTTACTCAGTAAAATATTTATTCTATTGCTACTGTTTAATCCTCGGTTCACTTTTTATCATATTGAACAAGTTTTGTGGCTTTTTCTATATTTTTTCTTATTGTTATATGATTTTCTTACAAAAGTAATTAATATTAAACTTATTAAGCCAGATGATATGTATGGCATACATCAATTACAGAAACTAGTAATGTCAGGTTTATCAAATAGGCAAAGTAAGCAGCTGCAAAGGATGGCAAAATAGAAGGGCTGCGAAACAAAAATTATTTGCTGATAAATTTACTTGCCAAAGTTGCTATTGTTTACAAAACCACCTTGTGTAATGTTCCTCCCTAGCTGTACATGTCTGCAATGATGAGAAAGCAGGGGCAGAGCATTCAATAATTTGGTTTTTATGCAGCACATTTGCGAAATATACATATTTCAAAAAGCATAATCAGAACCTTCTGAAAGGTTTTGGGGAACTAGGCTACAATACCTAATATATGAGCAAATGACAAGCTTAACAGGCAAAAAATATTTCAGATGGTGCATGGAAATTATTTATAAGTTAAAAGTGAAAGATACTGTATCTAAAAAACAAAAAGGGCAAATGTAACAGAAATATTTCAAAACTGTATAAATGGCAAATTTATGAAAAAACATGGCTGAAGAAGGTACTGTTTATCTGAACCTCATTCTTATCTTATTGCAACATCATAGTTCAAATGAAAAAGTAAATGACAACCATAAGTTTTAAGAAAAACTTAAGACAGTAACTGTGACACTTGATATTCAAAACCATTTTTTTCTTTCAAAATATCAAACTAAACTTTTTATGACTTGTTTACAAACTTTTGAGAGTTTTTACTAAAATGGAAGCTACAATGACTTATATAGTTGAGAAAAAAGAGATAAAGAGCTTTCATTAAATGTTTAGATATTTATCCTATTGCCTCTCAAAGCTGAGAAAGAGATAATTATTACATAACCTGACAACCAAGGTAAAGAACTTTGCTTATACTGAAACAAAGTGACTTTTGTTGGCTGCTGGTTGGTCAAAACTATTATGAAATTCATTTTACAGGTTGTGAATGTCATTAGAAATCAATTGAGGAAATTGAAAGAAACATTAATATTTTCTTTGGAGTATGCTGAAATTGACCCAATGTCAAAATTTAAGATTTTTGTTATGTACAAATTTAAAAAGATAAAAGTTTTATACTTAAAACTTTCAACTTAAGACTTTTCTTTTAAATCAGTGGAAGACACATATAAGTTTATCTTCTATAGTTTATTTAATTTAATAGTGCAATTTTTTAAATGGTAGGACAGGCCCATCTGGGCACTAATACAATAAATATTCTGATTTGTTTACTCTAACACATAAAAGAGTAAGATGGAACACTGAAAGTTTAAAATAGTAAAGACTGAACAAACTATTACTTTGTAATGTTACAGTAAAAGAATGAAAATGAACAGGTCAGAAAAGGAGCCTTAAATATCATAGATATGACAATTTACTTTTGAAAGCAATAATTTTGACTTGTCCTTTGAAATATTATGAATTTATTTTTTTTTTTTTGAGTGCATGGAAGTGAGGCAAGTGTATTCACTTGAAAAATGTTTGATGTTTACATGACTGATTTGGTAGATCTACATAGAACACTGATGGTCAAAATGGCCTTCTACAACCATATTTGTTTGTTGTTTTATGTTCTAATGTCTTAAATTCATTGGTGTATATTACCTGTTGCCCAGTAATAAATATCCCAATCATTTGATGGAATATTTATCAGCTTGTCATATTGCTCTAGTTGTTGCTCATTGAAAGAATCCAAGTATTTTGCTGCAAAGGTGCTGAAAAACAAAATATAAATATATTGTGTGTATATATATATATATATATTATAATGCCATATATTAGTGATATCATAGTTATAACCTACAAACAAGCTGAAACAAAAACAAATTATACAATAATAAACAAAAAATGCAACACTAATTGAAAAGATCCCAGGGTACAAGCTTTAATGTGGGATATAAAATGTATCCTCAATTTTGGAGGTAGATATGAAAGAGGACCCACATTGCAGTGGGGATATACTGTCTATCAGTCTTAACCTCCAAGAAATAAAATGAGGGGATAGAAATAGATATAGAAATGGAAATTAGGAGAGTGAGATGTGAAGAGCAGTCCCCTTCCCATGACTGTCTACAGGTATTGAAGAGTGATATATATATATATATATATATATATATAAACACACACATCACATATTCATTTACTGTTAATTTTTTAAAAATAACTATGTTGTAAATTGAAAAATACAAGTTACATATTTAGTTTGGTCTAAAATAATAACAGCACAGTAATTCACTTAAAGAAACCTAGAATGTATTAAAAATTATCATACAGTGGAATGGAATATATCAAGTGTCTATTTATATACCCTGTAAATTAGCCAATGTTAACTGGTTTATCTTTTATTCACATAACATATGAATAGGGAGGGAACCACTTTCAATACTGTTCCTAAACATCCATACCAAAGAAAAACAAAAATTAAATCCACACATTTCTAAAACCCTTATAAGGTGTTCACTGCTGCTTAAGGATACTGATTACAAAATGTAATTGCCTCAATCTGTTTTTCCAAAATCTTAAACTTGCATCATTTCATCCTGTTATGAACAGAATTCAGTACAGAACAAATTTCTTTGTTCTATCAATCCACTAGATCAGTGGTGCCCTTGCTTCTAAACATGCATGTTGTTCACCCTTTACAACAGATTTGTGAATACACTGTACATCATTTTTCTGTGTTACGTGTTGTCACTATATTAATTAAAAGTACAAATACTGCTACTTTTACAAAAGTGTCAGACTTCCAGAGCATATTTCATTAATATACACTATGTCTGGTAACCTGACTAGCATGTCTTTGTATGGAATAGCATAAATGAATACCTCTTTCATTTTCCAACTGTTTGAGATATGGAAACCTATGTTGAATGTTCTGTCAAGAAAAGTGATTATGCTATTTGAATGAGGTACTTGTATACAGTATCTAGATAAACAGCACAATGAAGTGGTGGATGATTTTGCAAAATTAGATTTTACCATGAGCATTTGAGTGGAGGCATAAAAGATTGAAGAAAGCATGATCAGTGCTTAGATGGGCAAAGAAGCAGAAACCCTGGAAATCAAGAAAAAGATGTAGTGTCAGTGGATGGTAAGTATGTTTTTGAATTGTACATCTTACATTCATAGCTATACATCTTCCCTATTAACTCTCCTACCATCCTTGGGGAAGGGGATGCCCCACAGTTTGTACATCACAGCTTTAAGTAATCACCTCAAGAGAAAACAACTTACCGTATTTTCCGCCTAATAAGCCGAATTTCTGGCCCTAAATTTTGGACCTGATTTTTGGGGGTCAGCTTATTGGCCGATCACTCCTTTCGGAAATTTCTTCTTCTTAGGAAATGTTTTTCTTTTGAAAATTACCACAGGCGGTAATTTTGTCCCATCAGCAAAGCACGTTAAGACTACAGTGAAATGTTGTTTCTGGAATTTCATTGGTTACCCAATTACAGTGAGTGGAGCCAATAACGAATGACATACTGATTCCATCTCTGTCTCAATACGACACGTTCTGCTTTACTACAGAATGCCAATGATCACACACAACATGCATGCTGACGCTGAAACGAGACGAGACTAAGAAATCATTTTGAAGAAACTTGTCACTTCTTAAAAATGGCTTCGGCTTATTGGGCGGTAATAAGCAAAAACCCTCATTTTCAGAGCTGAAAATTGGCCTCGGCTTATTAACCGGAAAATATGGTATTTTTATTTGAAGATGCAACTTAATTTCCTTCTGTTGCTACATGTCATTCAGGGTGAAATTGTACTTATTTGGGAAAAAACTATTTTCTATTTTTATTCATTAAGGTATTGCATATCAAATTTGATATATGCATGTAACATGTGCAAAAGAACTGTTATTAAAGATATTACAATAAAATTTACACAAGAAACTTGTATTTCATTGATAACACTACACAACCATTTTTTTGAAAAGTTTTGCTTCCTGAAAAGTTTTTTGCTGATTGTGACAGGTACCTGGTGGGTATGCACAAATATAGTTTTGGTTTTGTTTTATCACGAAGGAACTCTGAGAAATAGACTGTTAACTGTTTATCGGCAATAACGTATTTAATTGTGCTTATGTTTCTAATATGTTATTAAGTTCAACATAATTAAAAGTGTTTTGGTCCTGATTTTCGTTTGTATTCAATGTCCGGTGCATCACATTGCAATGTCCAACAGTAGTCAGCAAGCATTGACAAATTCCAGTTGCCCTGATATCATTTATTTATTGTAACAATGTCCTGGTGAAACCTTTCACCGTGTTCGTCACTGACAGCACTGAGATTTGTGGGGAAGAAGTTCAAGTGTGAGTGGAGGAAATGAATCTTGAGTGACATGTTGCACTTCATTGTTTTGTATGCTTTGAGAAGTTTGTCCACCAGCTGAATGTAATGTACAGCTCTGTAATTGCCAAGAAAATTGTCAACAATGTCTTTGAAGGCTTTCCAGGCAATCTTTTCCAGCCCAACTAACAAATTTTCAAACTGCTTGTCACTCATAACATGTCTGATTTGAAGGCCAACAAAAATGCCGTCTCTGACCTTGGCCTCAGTTATTCTTGGGAACATCTGTCTTCAATAACGAAAACCTTTGCCTTCTTTCTTCACTACTTTCACAAAATTCTTTATAAGTCCCAATTTTATGTGAAGAGGAGGCAAAAAATCTTTGCCAGGTCGACAAGCGGTTCATGCGTCACATTTTTCTGTCCTGGAACTAACCTTTTATGGAGTGGCCAGCTCTGTCTAGAATAATGTGACTCTTTGGCTCGACTGTCCCATTCACAGATGAAACAAAAGTACTTTGTATAGCCAAGCTGCAGTCCCAGTAACAGCGCAACGACTTTCAGGTCTCCACAGATATTCAAGTTGTACTTGCTGTACTGGATATGCTTCAGCAACATTTCCATGTTCTTATAGGTTTCTTTCATGTGTGCTGCATAGCCAACAGGTATTGAAGAGTGAACGTTGTCATTGTGTAACAGAACAGCTTTGAGGCTTAACACTGATGAATCAATAGAAAGACGCCACTCTTGTGGGTCATGGTCACAACCCAAAGCAAAGAACAATCTTTTGATGTCAACACAGAAACAGAGACAATCGACTTGTGCAAAGAATTTGGTTACATCATCTTGACAACTTTGGAAAACAGAAATTTTCATACCTGGTGACAGCAAAATGCAGTCTCAAACCCAGCAATTTGGCTTTTGCTTTTGACAGACCCAAATCTCTGACCAGATTGTTTAATTTTGACTGTGTTATGAGATGTAGATCACCTGAGGAGTATGGTTCAAAATCCAGATCAATGTCACTGCCAGTTCCCTGCATTGCAGTTTCTTCATCTGGTTTGTCTAAGTTCCATTCCTCTGGTGGTTTTGGAATTGGAAGACTGTCGTCATGTGGCATGGGTCTCATTACTGAAGGCAGATTGGGATATTCAATTGACTTCTTGTTTTTGGCAGAGAAACCAGACACACTAGTCAAACAGAAGTAACAGTTCATCACATGGTCTTTCTGTTCTCGCCATATCATCAGGACAGCAAACGGCATTATCTTTCAAGTGCCTCTGAGCCACAAGCTCTCAGACAGACAGCACATGTTGCACAACAAATGTGAGGCGCCCATTCCTGGTCTTGATCACCAATTTTACAGCCGAAGTAAGAGCAGTTACTGAGCGTCTCTGATGAACAAGTGTATACTTGCCACAAATATAGCAGAATGTATCGCGGCTGTTACGACATTGATGAGACATACTGACTGACTACAATCGTCCTGTAAAACGTCTATAACATCTAACTTACTTGTTACAGTGCTACTGAGGCAATGCTATATTCTGAAATAATACATACACACTATAAGGTCTATATTAATCCAATAAGCAGCATCTGTGTATGCAAGCCACTTTTATAGCCTGCTGAGACAGTGTAAAGCTAGCTCCAGCCTGCCCAGGCATGCCTAGGCTGCATACTTCCACAGAACAGCTTCCAACCTGGCCTGATTTCATGCCTGGACATGCCCAGACTGCACAAAATATTGTTCTTAGGTCTCTTATAGAAACGAAAATTTTTGGACACAAATATAAGAAAAAACATGACAAAACTGAAGATTTCGATGAAACAGTACATGAAGGGCAAATTTGGATGTGATTTTTGTGATCAGCAGCCAAAATTCTATAAGGAACACCCAACAGTGTTCAAGAAGCAAAAACTTTGTTGTGCAGTGTAATTTAAATCAATCCACTGATTATACATCAGTATAATTAATACTGATGAGATAACCCTTCAATCATCATTATTTACTCATGAGAATTTAAACATTATATGCTACATTTGTGAAGATTACTTATAAATGCTATCTTTATTTTAACCTAAGTTTCTAATAATAAAAATGAGAACATTTTCAAGTGATTGCTGTACATAAATCAGCATCACCCCTCAAATTTCTACTAACTCTTTAGCTACATACTTTTATTTTAGTTATACCATGCTCAAAATAATTATAAAATAATTCAGATTCAGAGCCAAAATCATCATCAACATACACAAGTTCAATTAGTTCTTCAAGTTTAAAAACAATGGAACAATTAGATATCAATGAGGATCCATTTTCTCATACAAATGAAATATTACCACTGTTTTGAATAACATTTGTCAAGTTGATAATTAGGAAACCATTTTCCAGAAAATAAAGTTTGGAGATGACTTCAATGGGTAGCAAATAAAAAAAAAAACTTTATTTACAAATGTACAACATTTTGACACAAGTTTCTTGAAACATTTGTAATAGTTTCTCTCACTACCCATTTAAACCATCTTCAAACTTTAATACCATGATGGACATGAATCAACAACTGAGATCACCAATGCAAAAATGGTTTCAAATATTAATTTTGTGAGCTAAATTTGTTTTTCTAGCCGAAAACGCAAACTGCATTATATGGTCACCATATAATAACAAACATGCCAAAAGGATTAACAGTTTGAATGGATGTCATGATTGTTCTTAAGCAGCATCATTTAACCTTTCACACACCTCAATATCAAGCCATTCTCAAGCATTCCTCTTTTTCTACTTTGGTAGAGAAGACGAGCTCGCTTTAGAGGTAAAGGTTCATTTTGACGAACTGTGAAGGGAGGAATAGGAAAGCCATGTCCATATTGTGGTGGTTCTGATTCATCAGGGGTCTTGGTACTGAAAGCAGAGATTCTGGAAACCAGCCACCTAGACTGAAAAGTGCTGGAGTTTATGTAAGCCTAAAATAGAAATGAGAAAAAAACCCTGACAAAAAACAAACTTGAAACACGATACAAATTATATAAATTTGTAAACATACTGGTTAAGGTAAAAGTTCTACAAATTATTACTCTCTGTATTCTAATAAAGGAACCTAAACTGTACTGCAAAGTAAATTATGTCTTCTTTCTCAAACCTTAGTAATGAGGGGCATTGAAATAATAGCACCATAATTTCTTCTCTGATCTGAAGTAAAGGAAATTATGGAGCATTTCAACCGTTTATATAGTTTGCATTGGAGTAAATGATGATGTTATGTTGGAAGATCTCCTAAGAAAGTAAAAGAATTTCTAAACTTCAAGGAAAGAAACAGATGTGTAGCTTTCTGGGGAGTTTGTTGGGTTTCAAGCAGGAATTAACTGAAAGGTTCAAGACTTGATATTAGAGGAAATATACTAAGAACAACACATGAGCTAATTGGAATTGTGGTACTTTTAAAAGTTAAACAGGGCATTCTCACTGCATACTACTCCTAAAAATTAAGTTGGGTATCTTAAAATTTAATATGGTAAACCTAACTGCCAAGATTAATGTTACACCAGTTGTCTTATACTAGAACCAATACTATTCTTATTTCTGGCCAGTGTAAAGTAAGACCTCATATATTCTTACAAATTTTGTGAATTAATGCAAGTTTAGAGCTTCTTTTGTTTATATTATCTATTAAAATGTGTATTATTTGGCTGATCTCTATTAAGTTTTCAATCAAACTCTTGCATAATAAAGATTCAAGTGTGTGCTTGACACAGGCCAATACAAAAAGCTAATTCAATGTAAATGGCAGTGTTGGGCAAAATAGCCTATCTTGATCTGTTTAGAGGCAATACCAGGATAAAGCTGAATTCAATGACACCAAGTACAATTAATGTAGTGCTTAGTTCTACATGGTAAATAGGTTTTCTTTGTGTGTTTTGTCTTCTCCTTTGTTGTTGTTTTTTGAAGGTACATGAATATTATAATTTTCCTACATGAAAATGTATTTTTGATAGGTACTTCCCTCATTCCACAAGGTTAGCTTTCCTCATTTTATCCAACACTCTACTTAAGAACTTTTCTGAATGTGTATCACAAGCCTTCAAATCCTTCCTCTATTGGAATCAAAAGTTCCAACACTTCTCTTACGTAAATCACTATATATCACCTCTCCATCATTAGGAAAGCACTATCCCATGAATCATATGACTCTCTCTATGCACCACCATATAACTCTCTCTTTCAAGTTTGGAAGAAAACACAAGTACTAGAAGATGGTGAAGAGGAAGGGTGAACGTGTGAGAAGAGTGAAGTACCTATCTGAAATATATATTTTATTTAGGAAAATTATAACTTCTGATACAGTACTCTCCTTCTACTCATAAGATTAGCTTAAATCCCCCATTCAATTGAAGGTCCCTTAGGTATGAGGAAAGAACAGGCATATCCCTAGAACTGTTTGAAGGTTACCTCTTAATTGAGAGGAACATAGTATTAGATCTGAAGAGAAGTACCACATCACATCTCAATCAGGTATCTCTTTGCCATGAAAAGTGATAAGGCCAGGAAAATCAGACATGGTGGAACAAAAAGACAGTACATCCACATAGGAGAAGATGGTGAAACAAAAGAGAAAAAAGAGGAAGAACCACTCAATCCCATGACAGAAGGTGGGTAAGAATTGATGTACCTCATGGTGTAGAGTGGCTAGGGCATGATGGACCATAGTCAGCAAGTCAACTACATGCAAAACCTCACTTGCTGGGTACCTATATCTTTGAGAGGGTAAGATGAGGAACTACCTATACCATCTTTATCTCAAGTCCCAGTGTCTAGAGAAAACCTATTAGAAGACTCCAGGGACAGACAAGGCAACCTAATTTCAGGGACTCAGACATGTGTCATCTGGAATCTGAAGGAAATCCACTGCATGCACTCAACCCTGCCAGGACTGTGAACAAACACAAAATGGCCTAAGTTTTCAACAACCTCATAATGACGGAAAACCCAGGAATGAAGCAAAAATATCATAAAGACCTTCTGTGACCTACCACACAGAAGAGCAATCAAAAGGGAAAGATGAACAACCTAAAACCTGTGTCAGAAATTATGCAATTGGTTTACTCGATCTCCAAAGCCTCACTCACTGCGTACCAGCACCCATACAACAGTTGAAGGAGGATGTACAATCAGAGAGGTTAACTACCTTTGGGTGCCTCAATTCTGAGAAAATCACCCATGTGGAGGATCTTGTAACTTCCTCTATACTGGTAGAGCATCACAACCTTAATATGAACTGAATGGCCATGGCCATCTTTTTGGAACCTATCCAAAAAAAGAAAAGAAAGCATTAGTATAGATTTTCCATGTTACAGTCAGTCACACCAAAATTGTGAGAAGAGCCACAAGCAGTAAACAATACCCTGATAAAGCAGAAACAGCAATGTGGTGTAAGTAGTGAGAAATGAAAATGTACAAACTCCTTCACATGCCCTACAGTAGACTCTCCTCTAATGGCCAACAAAGATGAAAGGGAAGGAAGAAAGGAAGTGATGTAGATGATATAAAATAGATCATGCCAGAAAGAAGACAAGGAGGAATAAGTCACCTGAATCACACATCTAACACGAGTGGTTAAGGTCAATCAAGGAAAGATCACAGGAAAAGGAAGATTGTAAAGAGAGAAACAGGTGGGAACAAGAACCTCAGAAGAAAGCTCAGTGAGCAATAGAACAATGAAAAACATAAACAGGACAAACAAGTCCTTCAGAATCAGGAGGAGGGCAAAAATGAGAAACTGAGGACAGGCATATAGGAAAAAGGAGACCTAAACATCACAAGGCACTGATGCTGTATGAAGGAAAGCACAATTTGAATTGGTGATAACGACAGGGCAAATAGAATTTAAGATTGTATCTTGAGAAATATTAAATAAAAGCCTTAAAAGGTTACAAAATCATTGCAAAGGTCATTGGTGAGGCCACTTTGGAGTAAGATATTTTAGCCTTAGGCTTCTTACCTATAAAGAGGATACTGAATTGTTTGAAAAGGTTCAAAGGAGAGATACTACAATGATAACTTATGAACATTGAAATTGTTTTCTCTTGTAAAAAAACAAATTACGTGAAAACTGAAAGAGGTGTTAAAAATTGTTCAGATAACTAACAGTGTTGATTTTTTTCTTCTATGCAAAGGTGAGAATGATAAGACTAGAGGAAACAAATATAAATTTTGGAACAACAGGAATCATCTTCAACTTTAATTTTCTAATAGGTGGTTGGCCTTAAGAATGAGCTGCCTTCAGATGAAATCAGAATAAACAGACCCCAGACAATTATATGCCTAATAAAATGATAAAGTCAGGCATTTAAGCATCATGTGTTTATCATAAAACAATAATTATAAAAAAAATATGTTTCATGTACAACACTACATAAGCATATAAAAGACACCATAAATTACACTCAAATGCCTACCAGCCAAAAGATTTAAAACCAATTTTGATAAAAAAACAAGGGAACTAAATAAATGTTATTTTATAATCCATGTAGGTTGCACTACTTATGTACAAAGATTTTAAAAGATCAAAATCACAGACAGATAATATGGCCTAGCCCATGCAAAAATTTAGGTGACTTGCTTCCGCAAGCCAACTCCTGACAAGGAGTGAACAGTTGTCCCTCTAACCTTATTGCAAACCTAAATATCCTACTTCTTCATTTTTCAGGTGCCCAATTGTCTGAAGTCTAGTTATCCTTTATCCCTTCAGACACAGTTAACTCAAAAGGTTCACAGTAATTTATTTTAGTTTTAGAATTTAATATAGTGGGTGGGATGGCCTAGGCGGACCACAGGGGTTCTTGTTGTCCTTAAATTATATGTATGTAACATAATACTTAAGGACAATAAGGGGCCTGTTGGTTAATCAATTCTGTCTAAGTTAATCTGGTTATTTCTTTAAGAAGACTGCTATCTTCTAAAGCTTTTGATAGTTGACTATGTGTCGCAGCATCATACATGAAGATGCATCAAGTGTTGTCCATTTCTGTGGAGTTTCAAATAAATCATAGTATAAGTATTAACAGTATTATGGTATGCACTATCATTATCAAATTGCATTATATTATCTTTTATGTACAATAATGAGGATAACAACAAAATTTGCAATGGATACAGGGATATAAATAATTAAATAAAAATTGCATTTACTTGAGGAAAAGCTATCAGGAAGACCACATTTATACATGAATTCCTTTTTATTTAATTAATCAATTCCAATGTCTATTTTCACTGGCCATAACTAAAGAAATATAGGTGGACAAAGCATTATTGATTGGGAAAACCAATTAAAAAGATGAAATCCCTTGGAAATGTGGGAATATAACATTTGAATTTTTGTGAATATAATATGAAAGAGTGATGTTAATGGTTAGCATGTTGTAGTAAAGAAGAGTTTGAAGTTTTGTCACACGAACATTCACAGTCTTCATGTATGGAGAAAGCATGAAAGCTTTAAGTGGCCCCCACAAAACAGTCCATGGGGGCTGTTAGCAGGCTGATGCCATAACTTTATTCTTTGTTTACAAAACTGGACGACAAAAGTTAGTTTTTATTGACTGAACTGCACTATTTTTTAATCAACAAAACAGTTCTGCTGACTAAAGATGCCACTGAACTATGATGACGTATAATTAACATAACAACCCTTGAAGCCTCATGTCATGCAATGAATAGTTCATTAAGAGCAAATTATATTGTGATCAAATGTGCAAAAACTTGTTATTCCATTATGAATTTGTTAATAATTAACATACAATTTTCTAATTTAAAATTTAACACACTATCTTCATTTCTCTGTTACAAATATTTGATGTCTATATGAAAAACATAATTTAAAAGCGTTACATTACTTTGCATGTAACATCACTAACGTAGGCCACTTGCAATTAGAATATCCAAGTCACAGCAGCTAACATGGTCATACAAAGTTACAAGCAACAGATGATTGCATGGCCAATGCCAATAATAACAAGATTTGAATTCCAAAGTATTTTTAATGATAAAAATAAAAAGACTGATAGTAATTCTGAGACAGCAGGTGTAATGAGAAACTTGACAGGGCTCTAAGAAAGCCTACTTTACTGTTTTCAAACATCAGTGTAATAGTGCTCACCAGATGTGAGGGTCTTCAGTCTACACACAATACACAAGTTTCTACAAATATGCCATCTGCATCTGAAGATTAATAATTGGAGTCTAGTAAGTTATGATGGTGTGGGAGTATCATAGAGAAGTTGTGGAATTTCATAACTCAGTTATGCACACAACAGGTAATTTCTACAAGTGTAGTTCAACTTTGCTTGTTTTGCTATACAGTGAAGTTGCTTACTATAGACTTTTTGTAATTTTCTTAGTTTTTCAAAACTTTTTTTAATGGTTTAACATTCTCTTCTATTCATGAAAATTACTTGGCAAATGGTTTGACTTATGATGGTATTTACAATTACACATAAACAGTTATCATTAACTGTACAGTATATGCATATTTTCATGGCCATTGAAAATTATAACATACTAAAATTTTGGGAAAAACAAATTCAAGCAAATTATTTCTGCTTTAAAATTCTCTCATTTTAACTGCTGAGAAAGTATAATCTATTCATGTATTTTTGATGATGTATTACTATCATTAACAAATATGTGATTATGACAATTTTTGTCCTTTATTATCGATACCTTGGATTTTTTGCTCTTCTAAATTTAAAGAAAAAGGTTCATATTCAGGTTATGTATTGCTACAACCACCAGTATCTTTCATTCTCTTCTATAATAGTTTATGAAACTAATACTCGTAAAACTAAAATGTTAAGCGTAAACCCTTAGAAAAAAAATTATACAAATTACTATTTTAAAATTTAGTTCATAAATTACAAATTACCTTTATGTTTGATAGCTGAAATGCTCCATAAAAACCTTGAACACTTTTCCACATGTTTTATTTTAATTCTAACAGAAATAACAACAAATAAGCGTTAACTATATCATATTCAACACTGCGCAGTACTACTGTACAAAACCACAGCCTCACCGTGCGAATTTTAATCAACATACTTACACCTAAACTTCCATTATAGGCACATTACCAAAACTGCAATCCTATTGGACGACACCCTGCGTCCCGTAGCTTGCTCAATCCCAGGCGGTTGTTTTAATGTCAGATTGTTTCTTCAAGGGTCCTCGAAGATTGAACAATCCTCCGCCACGTAAACGAGTCAACCATTTTTATACCATTCCCCAATGGTACAGCGATACATCTGCAAATTTACAATATAAGAAACTGGGTTTCAATACCTCTAGTGTTCAAGGCATAGATAGCCCGTTGTGTAGCTTTGTGCTTCACTTCAAACAGCAAAATAAATGAAAATAAATAAATAAAGTTATAAACTAAATGCTCTAAGTTGTGGAAATAAAATATGCTTTGGGAATGAAGGCATCAAAAGTGCGATTTCTTGTTTGGGAATTTCGCACAAAGCTACTCGAGGGCTATCTGTGCTAGCCGTCCCTAATTTAGCGGTGTAAGACTAGAGGGAAGGCAGCTAGTCATCACCACCCACCGCCAACTCTTGGGCTACTCTTTTACCAACGAATAGTGGGATTGACCGTCACATTATACACCCCCACGGCTGGGAGAGCGAGCATGTTTAGCGCGACGCGGGCGCGAACCCGCGACCCTCGGATTACGAGTCGCACGCCTTACGCGCTAGGCCATGCCGGGCCGCAGTGCGATTTCACTTATTCAATTTGCACTTGATTGTTTTTTTACTCGTGTATAATAAACACGCAAAATAGAAATCTACGACAGCGACTTCTGTTCCCATTTTGCTGAAAACAGTACGCTGGCTTGTTTTTGTAATAAAGATGAAAATGGATGACAAAACAGAAAACCACTATGCTTAAAAAAATAAAGATATGCCTTGAAAAATATATGCATTTCCATAGCTTTAAAATAAAAAGTCTGAAAACATATCCGATAATCATTGAGATAGGCCTAGGTTTATTACAGAAAAATCGTAAAACGTTACTATGACATATATAGGCCCGGCATGGTTAGGTGATTAAGGCGCTCGACTCGTAATCTGAGAGTAGCGGGTTCGAATCCCTGTCACACCAAACATGCTCGCACTTTCAGCCGTAGGTGCATTATAACTTTATGGTCAATCCCACTATTCGTTGGTAAAAGAGTAGCTCAAGAGTTAACAATGGGTAGTGATGGCTTGCTGTCTTTGTTTGTTTTTGAATTACGCACAAAGCTACTCGAGGGCTATCTGTGCTAGCCGTCCCTAATTTAGAAGTGTAAGACTAGAGGGAAGGCAGCTAGTCATCACCACCCACCGCCAACTCTTGGGCTACTCTTTTACCAACGAATAGTGGGATTGACCGTCACATTATAACGCCCCCATGACTGAAAGGGCGAGCATCTTTGGCGCGACGGGGATGCGAACCCGCGACCCTCAGATTACGAGTCGCACGCCTTAACACGCTTGATCATTTTTTTTTTTATCTGTGTTTGGATCAAAACAGCACATTTTGCAAAAGCGTTGATCTTCTGGGCATTTGATATATCTTTAACGTTTTGGGCATTATCGTTGAAATTTATTTAATTCACGGTGAGAGGCTATTGGAATTTATTATGTTTTATTTGTTCCATGATACCATGAATAAAACCATAAATATAGAATGAAGTATGTTTTAAGCCAAAAGGGTGAAATAAATTTATCAATAATGATGCATTATTTTTACTTTCTGCATCGAGAAAATTAAATTTCCTTCCGTTGTTTGATCGTGACTCATAATGGTAAAATACGTTTTTGAGGATATTATAAGTCAAGTTTTTAAAATAAATTCCATTAGTATTTACTGCTATATTATTACAGGTTAAAGCTGTTTTGAGTATGTAATGTAACAAAGAATTGTATTTAAAAATCAAACACAATAATAAAAATATAAACCGTTTCGATAAAGTTCTGTCATTATAAAACTGTCTATATCTTATTGAGACTCAAAGTTAGTTCCTCTTTATGAAATCTGCTTTGCCATGATATTTCTCAAAAGAAAAACAGTGCAATGTAGTACTTAAATGGTATTCTTTCTCCATATAGACGGACAAATCAAGCATTTACAGTAATGTCTATGTCTCTATTTTTACACTACAGGATGAATACTCTTTACACACTTGAAACCATTTTTTCTTTCATGAGATAGGTAAATAAATTGGAAACTTATAAGCCTGCGAACAGGGATCGTATAAAATTAGGGCTTTGTAATGTGAGTTAGTAATATCTACAGTGTATCCCTAATTGTTTCTTTACTTTTTATGACTACTGTTTGAAGTTTTTAAATTCCTAATTCGTTATTTATCTTCCTTACTAAATTTTTAATATTTAATTGTGGTTAAAGGTTTACCTAATATGGTAGCTAACTTTACACATTGTGATTATGATAAACACAGCTAGTGGCTAGCAAATACGGTTCATGATGATTTACTATAGCTATTGACTCTTTGCTCGCATTAGTTCGGGATATAAAATGTTAAGCTGGAGCTGAAAATTGTTATGGAGATTTGTTTGAGAATGTAGTAAACATTTATAGTTTCTATATAACTAAACTCTATATATAATCCACAGCAATGGGTAGATATATGCCTAGACTAAGACACAACCCCCACTGAGCATGTATAAAATTTTACTTTTATAAAAGCAGAACACAGACAGCCCATTACGTAGCTTCGTGTTTCACTTCAAACAAACAAATAAAATAAAAGTAGCTTTCGAAATTCAAATTCAAAAGTTTATTTTCAAAGCACTAGATATCCCTAAAGCAATGTAAGACCAGAGGAAAGGCAGCTAGTCATCACCACTCACCGCCAACTCTTGGGCTACACTTTTGCCAACGAATAGTGGGATTGACTATCACATCATAACAGCTCCATGGCTGAAAGGGCGAGCATGTTTGGTGGGACGGGGATTCGAACCCGCGACCCGTCGAAGCGTGCCTTAACCATCTGGCCATACCAAACCAAAGTAGCCTTTTTAAATAAATAATATACGTCTAATGCATTACATCAAATATTTCTTCGTATGTTATAAAACAAATATCCTACAAAAGTCAATAATAAAATTGAATATTAACTGTGTTCACTTATTTTACTCATTCACTTCGTATATAATATAGGTGTTGGCTCCCTAAAGTTTGTTTTTTGTTTTAAAGTTAAGCACAATACAACACAATGGGCGATATGTGCTTTTGGGGAGAAGCTCCCTAGGAATATCGAATGTATTGTGAAAACATATTGATTATATACATCTTACATTCACCTAATGTTAATCTATTATTGGCTAGTAATTTTTATATGATGCTCTACTTATGTTTTTTAAAGGAGTACCAGCTTCCTCTAAAGAACTAACTTCTTCAAGGGGTAACGATGACATCGTCTAAACTAAAATTATGATGTTTTAAGATTATAATATTCATAGTAATTTTTTATGTAGACTTGTGGAACAAAAATAATATGAATAATAGTAATGCGAAGAATAAATGAATGAATCTGAAATTCTGTCTAACAATCGGAAAATCAACGTTGTTTACTAATAGCAGTATTTTAGCAATCTTAACTATTGTGACAGAAGGTCTTGAGTGTTGTTTCAAGAACAAGTATGCTTTTTTAAGATGGTTTTTGCGCGTATGTTCTATTAGAATTTTTCGGTGATCCTTATTATGAATTACTATCGGTTCATGATGATTTAACTAACTGACTGGCTCACCCGTATTTATAATCTAATTCTTATTCAAAATATTAGCTTGATATAAACGTGATGCGGGCCTGGGATGATCTGTTGGCTTGTATTCCATCACCAAACGTGTTCGCCCTTCTAGCAGCGTGTGCGATATAATGTGATAGTTAATTCCACTATTTCATAGAAAAGAATTACCAAAAAGTTGACAGTGGGTGGTGTTTGCTAATTGTTTTCCCTTTAGTCTATAATTTCTAAATTATGTATTGCTGGTGCAGATACTCCGATAACAGCATTGCACTAAATTCAACAAACAAACAAACTTTATGTGCCTTCTAAATTGCCCCCTCTAGCACAGCGGAATGTCTATGGATTTACAACTCTACAACCAGGGGTTCGATTCCCCTCGGTGAGCTCAGCAGATAGCCCCATGTGGCTTTGCTATAAGAAAACACGCCTTCTAAATCGTGACATCAAAAAACAAATACATTATAACTGTTTCTTTTCCTGTGCTGCGAACTTTCTTCAACGATCCTAATATAAGATTAAAAAACAAACCGAAAACACTTAGCTGTCCATTCCTGAAATATTTTTTGTAGTTTTCCTTCAAAGGCTCATGGTGTCTTATCCCTTGTTGACACTGGCTGTTCTGTCGCTGGAGGACTCACACAAAGTATGCAGTAGAATGGATCCATTGGTAGATGCACCCGTTGTAATCCTCTTGAAATCTTCTTGATAGGATCACCTGACTTTATTGTAGGTAAACTTCCGCTGACACTTTCTTCTTTAGAGTTAACTAATTGGCTATTCTCTAATTTATGCATTTTCAAAGACGATCATGATGGACAACTTTAGATCGCTTACAATTCTGGATTCTGTAAACCATACAAATGATTGTTAGTAAAGCATATGACTGCTCACAGTGCCTACTTAACTACGTAGCTCATCCTGTCTTGCAGCAGGGATTATATAGCCATGCCACGTCACCTCAGTGAAATACAAACTTATTAAAATTAACACTATAATTATTTTTAACTTTATCACTAGCTGTTAAATCTTTATCAGGCAGTCATGTATGGCATTGGTGACCCTTAATCTCTTTATATATTCAGTATAAGACAATAGTACAGAACGTCTTGTGGCACTTTACATTTTACACTGAACCTCAGTGAGAATGTTGTGTTGACGGTATCTACATGTATTGCTGTATGGTAACTCATCAGTAACAGTGAAATACCTTAATCCCATGTTTTCAGATGTTCATCCAAGTACAATGATTTAATTTGATTTAACAGTGTGCACTTATATTTCTTCGTCATACAATTTGAAGGTGAATGAAGATCTATCGCCCTGATCTTTTCAGTACCAAGAATCCAACACATTTATGATTTAAAGTTCCTTGACGCATAAAACTTAGAGACAAATTCGTTGCAGAGTTTCTACACAAGAATCCTACTTCCTGGTTAGGAAGAACACGTTTCAGAATATTTGACTAAATATTCCATCATAACAATGGCATACCTACTCCCACTGCTGCTCTGTGACAAAGCATTCGGCACTCAAACAGCAACTTCTTTCAGTGGTGCTCAACACAATACAGTTATATAGCTATCCATACTGTTTCTTTCAAGAACCTTTCAGCTCACAGCAAAATTCAAACATTTTATACCAATTCTCCACGTAACTCTATAGAAGCATTCTTCAGTGTATTCTTAATACCCAAGTATTCAGCCATTGAAAGGCTATGGAAATGATGGAGTGATTCAGACTACAAAGTACCTCCCAACTGTGGACTTTTTCTGTTCCATGGTATCTTCCCATTTATAACACAATAAGTCCACTTGTAAGCATAAGAAATTCCACTGAGGCCAATACATATTAACAATTTGTTTTAACCTGACATCTCGTCTTGAGCATCTTTCAGATGAGCGATGGACCATATTAGTTCCTCATAATTACGTGTGGATCTTTATATCAATTTTGATGTACTATGGGTTGGTAGTATTTCCTATTCTCAATGATGTTTACACTATTTTCGGAATGATGTGTCAGTATTTTCATTGTTTTGTCCAGCACCATGTCATGATTTTAATTTGTATTCCTAGAGTTTTTGGAGTCGTTTCCTTGTCTGGCATAATGAATTCCAAATATCCACCAGAAACTTAAATGGTGGGTGATATATCTTGTGCATATTTAAATAATGATGGAGTGATTCACGATTGAAACAATACTTAATAGCTCAGTTTTCAGCTGTAAAATACCTTCATTCTGCAGAATTCACTGCGTTGTTACAGTAGACAATCTCGTTTGTGCTTGAGACAAAACTGTTACCACTGCAAAATTACTGGAATCTGCATTTAAAATGAGTGGACCTTGCATGTTGGGTATGGTAATAAATGAGCAGCGATTAATTTTTAGTTCAGTATGTTGATTGCTTATTCACATTCACTAGGCCAACAAAAATTATTTGACTTTTCATGTCATCTGTACATAGCCAGAGAAAGTTTACAAAATTATGATAAGAGCACAAAGTCCGAGAAATCACTCATTTTTTATTATTACCAGGGTTTTAGACTTGTAGGCGCTACTTTTCTGCTGTATGTCTAAGAAAACTCAGCCAGCGATAGAATAATTCTTGGGATTCACTTTGCTTAACTGATACAGAACCTGCTTTGGTCCTTTATAAGTACTGTCAAGCATCTTTCTATGTGTAATTATATTGTCCAAACAGATAAATATGACTTAACAGTATAATTCAAAAGAACACAAACTATTAGTCCAGCAGAAGCAATACTTAATCCAAATAGTAACATAAAAAATGGCAACAATCCATTTATTGCTGTAAATGTTGTCTCCTATGTACCCCTTTCTTGACATGTATTTATCATTATCCACTCTTAGATCACATTTTGATCCTAAGAGAGTATTCGAAGTAGATTAAATCCTTAACAGTGAAAATGTGTCCCTCTTTGCAACTCCATTCACTTTTTGATAGTCCATGTATAAACTTCTGGAAATGTCCTCCTCCTTCACCACTAGTACAAAAGGTGATGCTTAATGAATAGTACTCAGTTATCTTAATTGTTCCTTCTTGGCTTCTATCCCATTGAAAGCCCAAGCCTGTTCTACAAGTGCAACTTGTACAGCTGACTGAAGTACTAAGAATCAGTATCCAGTATAAATCTTGTGAAATATTTTAACTATTCAGGGTTAAGTCATCTGTTCCACTGGAGAAGGTTTCTTGATATTCAATGAGGAAGTTATGTAACTGCTGGTGCTGATCTATTGTAAATTCACTATAGCTCTGGTCTAACAACTCTTGAAAGATGGTAAGCTGTTCCTTTATAAAGGTTTGATACCAAACTTCCTACATAACTCCTCAAATGCAACTTTGATTTAAAATTGCACATGTACAAGTCTCAAATCCTGCAATGTTCTATCCAGACTTGACTCCTCTTTTATGGTTTCTTTTGCTCATGGCTTTAGTAACGACATATTCATTTTTCATATACCTGAGTTCTAACAACTTTTAATCCACCAGATCATGTTCGAGTGTTTGGGTCTATTATATCCCAGTCACAAGATGCAAATTTCTTTTTGGTAACTCCCTGTATAAGTATTTCACTTCTGATGGTATAACAATTTCTCCCTTTGTTATCATAAGAGGCTAAAACCTAGAGTAGTAATTATCATACAGTGCATAAACTATGAAGCTATTTGAAGTTAGCCTAATCTCTCAGAAACGTTTCCATGTGAAGTCATTTCTCAGTATGCAGTATTCCTCAACACAATTTACTCACTCCATGTAGATAAAAGTTACTACAGAAAGGGTTAGTTTTGAATTTTCTCTTGCTCAAAATTTATGTTCACTTGCTATTCCAGTCACTTCTTTCATCTCTGGAACAATTTCCTACATTATATTACTAAATTGGGTCAAACTATTGTAGCTATAGAATCAGTGCTAGTCAACATACTTTAAAACTCTCCATCAAAGAAACTAAAGTTGATATCTTGATTTCAATTAACTTTTTTGGGAAAAGATGGGGTATTATCAGTTGAAGTTTGCTTCATACATATCTAGTAATTCCTATTTTCTGATATCTTGTGCACCCTGATTGAACTGAAAGGCTTATTTTCAGGATATTGTTACCTTGATGTTTTAACAGCTGTTGTGATAGCCAGCTTTACCACATTTATAACAATTCTCTCTTTCTGGTATCCTTTGAGAGAAGTTTGTATTCCCCATGATTTTTGTACACAATTCCTAAGAATATATCCATTCAAGTTATACAAGTAACACTTATCATCTTGTGGTTTATTTCCTCTATTCCAGTGTAAGTAGCTGTCTAACCAGGTTTTTCAATTCTTATAGACTATCTTTAGGGCAAGATGATGTTTCAACACTCCTAAATTTCACAATTATAACTTTATGGTGGTGTCTTTAGTCGTTTATCTGCATTCTTAATGGATTCTACTTCCATCACCAACTGTAGAAATTCTTTTAAAGGTGTACTTCTACTCTTTTTCAGGCTAACTTAAATATATTAATTTCTTACAAGGTATATAAATTGTTCACATGCCAATGAATCTATGAGGATAATAAGATAAATAGACAAGTCTTGTCAAATCTTCTGCAGGTTAGGCTAAGGTTTCTTCTTTCTTTTCTATTATGCCTAGTACTTTTCTCTAGATAATTCCTTGTGGGTGTCAATCCAAATCTGTGGATAAAGCAGGTACTGTTGTTTGATAATTTCTCCTGGTCTTAGCTGGAAAGTTACTTAAGAGCCAACTCTTTTAAATGGGCAGTAAAATGAAGAGCTTGTTATTCACTATTCCACATATTCAATCTGGAAATAATTTCCAATAAAGCCCGACACATTTCTGACAATACCTTTCCATAGTGGTCAATTGTCACTCTTCTAATAGATGTTGAACTGGCCAGCTAAATTCTAGAACAGGATGTGGTAGTACCATGGATGGAGGGGTACAGAAATGTCCTTCAATAACAAGTATCACAGTAACATCATTAATAGGTGTGGTCCAAAGAAGTTTTCCTACTCCATATTTGGTAATAGATGGTGTTTTCAGAAAACAACTCTCAGCCTTTTCAATGTTTTGCTGCATACTTTTCTAGCCATATGTTAACCCACATTTACAAACTAATTCATTTTCTAAATATTTTGCAAAGCCTGTTGTTACTTAATATTTCTATATATTTTAGGGCTAACTTGATCTTAATGTCCTCACATAATTTGTTACAAATAACACATTTTAATACAGTGCTAATTCTCCTAAGACTGATAATAAAGTTTTGTTTAATAATTAGATTCATCAAAATGTTTACTGCAAGTCAATTCTATATTATCTAAACAGTTAAATTCTTGAGAAATAAAGTCTGAAGAAATATGTACAGTCTTAATAAACAATCTTTATTCAAACATATACAGTGAAAATGTATTTCACTTGCCACAATGTACACTTGCTTTACAGGAGAGTTAGGCTTAAAGTTGCTTTAGCTTACTCAGATGAAGTTTTATGCAAGACTAACTATGATGAGATCTTGTTCAAGTCTGAATAAATTTTATGTTCTACAGTGAACGCATACAGTACCTTGCAAAAGTATTTACCCTACTGCAAAATTCCCACATTCTGTTGGTGTCTGAACCTGCAATCATGAAACTTTAAAATAAAACTTTATATGGAAAATCTGCTATAAACTGAGAAGCCTAAACAAATGTTAATATTATGTTAGTAAGATTATCAAAGAGAATTAAAATACTCTCCATTGCACAAGTATATCACCCCTTTGCTACAGCAGCCCTACATCAGTTTTGGTGTAAAAAATTAGTTTGAAAGGCCACAAAATTAGTGTAATGGTCTTTGTGTGTAACAAAGTGGTATATCTTGACTTCAGGGTAAATGCAGCTGTCCAAGGCACAACTCACATTGTGATATGGCAAACAAACCATGAAAACTAAGAAACTTTCTAAACAACTCAGGGACAAAGTAGAAAATCTTACAAGAACATTTCAAAGTTATTGGTTATCCCTTTGAATACAGTGAAGTATGTGCTCCATACCACCAAAATCAGGCTGCTCTTTCAAACTAGGCAGCCAGATAAGCAGCAAAGTGGTTAGGGGCATCACAGTGACTTTGAATGATTTGCTACATTCCATTTGTGAGAGGAGAATCAGCTTTCATAATCAATAGTATCCCAGTTACTACACAAAACTGGTCTGTATGAGCAAGTAGTATGAAAAAAAGCCATTACTGAAAAATAATCTAAAATTACTTATGAAGTTTGCAACCAAAGCATGTAAATGACACTGCAGATATGTAGCAGAATATTTTGTGGTCAGACGAAACAAAAATTGATCTTTCTGGTTGAAATTCAAATCATTAAATCTGGTACAAGCCTAACACAGTACATCACCCAGTCAACTCCATCCCAACTGCCAAGCATGGTGGTGGCAGCATCGTGTTATAGAGATGCTTCTCATAACTAGGGGCTGGGAAGTTTGTTAGGATGGAGAATGGTGCAAAGTATAGTCAAATCCTAGAGGAAAACCTGCTCAAGTCAAACAAATATCAAAAAATAAATAAAAAATACACATTTCAGTAGATTAATGACCTGAAGCACAAGGTCAAAGCTTCATAGAAGTGGTTTCAAAAAGAAGAAGAACATTCCAACATAAACCAGTAAAAAATTCATGGCAAGATTTAAGTTTACACTTAACCAATGATCCCCTACATACTTGTCATAATTGGAGCAATTTTGTCAGGAATAATTGGCCAAAATTACAACTCCACTGTGCAAAGTGAATAACAGCAGTAACTGCTGCCATAGATGCTTCCATCAATTACTTAGTTAAAAAGCTGAATACTTATGCAATCAACAAATTTCAATTTATATATTTTTTTGCATGCTTTGCTGACACTCAAACTCTTTCATATATAAGTGTGAAGTTTGGTTATTAGTGTTTTGAATAAACACAAGTTTATTAAAACACTATTTACATTACCTGTATTTCATCAAAATATAACATTATTGGTGAGGGGTGAATATTTTTGCTAGGCACTGTGTATAAACAATTTATACATCTGCTCAAATAACAACTTATTGAAAATCTCATATATTAATACAAGGAGGTAGAAACTACAAGATGCTAATACACCATATTTATCCTTCTTTCCTTTACTTCAGTTTGGTATTAAAACCATCATTACTCCAATGAAAATTATTAACATGTTCCTCATGAAACAGTGTAACTTTTACCTTGGCCCCTGTAAAATCATCTAAAAACAACACAATTTATCATCTCTTTTCACACAGAGTTGGTGGGTTACACCAATCTTGTTACCACCAAGCAATCATGAGAGTTTGCATACAAACTTTTAATATGGTATGTTTATCTCAAATTTGATAAGCTTTCAGTAAACAAGTCTATTGTACACATACCAGATTTCAAAAATTATTTCTACTAAAGTTTTTATGTGGATATATGGAGTCAGCATTGCCTAGTTTTTCATGTTTAGATTAGAAATACTTTTTACCATCCAAAAATTGTCAACCCCATCTGCATAATCTCTAAAAATATACGAAACTTTTATTTTTATCAGTGACACTTTATACTTTGTTATTTTCTCTACTTTAACTCTGTACTGACTTCATCATTTTGATCAACCTTGTAACCTCCATAAAAACATAATATAAATCTAAGTTGCCCCTTTCTGTTTCTTGAATAACGTAAGCAAATGAAATTATTTATCCTAAAAAGTTTAAAGTTTGTAACAGTCTATATCTGTTCCTAATTAATTCATTATTTTATTTCCCTTTAAAAGTGATCAACTAGCCTGTGACCAAAGATGTAAATTATTCAATGAACAGATAGCTCAAATTACCACACTGTATGACATAATGTAAATTATTCATAAGCATAATTTGTAGAGAATTATTATTTGTCATTACCTTATCCAATTTAACTTAACAAGCTTCTACTTTTTCATTTCAGTTTAATAACATCAATATATGCATCAGAAACAAGAAAAATAGTATTTGTGTGTGATATCTTATTTTACTGCCATTGGTTGAGATGAAAGTTAAACCTGCTTTTATTTTTGTAATGAAGGTGCTAGTACATTAAATAAGTTTTATTTCTTTCAAGAATAAATACAAGAACACAATCTAATAATACATACAATGAAAATAATTGTCCAATCACTATCATAATTAAACAAGTTTTTTAAGGAATTTATTACCATTTGATGAAATTTATAAGAAACTCTAATGAAATAAAGTACTGTCAATAGGAAAATTATATTTTAGGTATATGGACTGGAAATTGTGTGAGTAAAAATAAGAGCTAAGGTTTCTAAAAAAATTTGAATTTGTATTCTTCAACATCTGGTTAGGGAATGTATAGGCACAAGTGACCACTGCATAATTAAAGTTGATGTTTTACTACATATGGTGATAACAAATGATGAGACCTTTGTTCCAAATTTTTTAAAAATCAATTTTGAAAACCTGAGACAAGAATTATTTGTTGTGAACTGAGCAACTGAATTAGTTGGAAATACTGAGCAAGCATTGAAAAGTTTTTAAAATAGTCTTAAATATTCAAGAAAGGCATGCTCCTCATAGACAAAAAAGGATGACTGGAAGCAAGAAGCCAGGTTGGCTCAGAAAGGATAAAATTAATGAAAAATATTATAAATATAACAAGTTTAGACTGAACGTAGTGATGGAAGAGTTGTGGGATTATATAGTATGAAAAGATTGTCAAACAGGAAGATAAAAAATGATGAAGTAATGTTGGCTAAAAATGCAAGAATTTATATTTAAAAACGTTTTCAAATACACTGAAGGTAAGAAGAATTTTGGGACTGGAGTAGAATATTTGAGGAATGATACAAAATGGCTAATTGATAATTGCAGTATGTTTGAGTTAGTAAATTCTATTTTTTTTCAGTTTATACCAATGAAGCAATATTCTCCAACATGAACAGTAGCAAGACAAAGTGTTTGTTTTTTGAATTTCGCACAAAGCTATTCGAGGGCTATCTGTGCTAGCCGTTCCTAATTTAGCAGTGTAAGACTGGAGGGAAGGCAGCTAGTCATCACCACCCACCACTAACTCTTGGGGTACTCTTTTACCAACAAATAGTGGGATTCACCATCACATTATAATGCCCCACAGCTGAAAGGGTGAGCAAGTTTGGCATGACAGGGATGCGAACCTGCGACCCTCAGATTACGAGCCGCACGCCTTAACACGCTTGACCATAAGATTAAGAGAATACTGAACAAAACAAGTTTGTTAAGAAACAATTGTGATGCTCAAAGAATGATAAAATTCCTAGAATGAATAATATTTACTCACAGGTTTTGAAAGAAACTAACCAATGGATATGCGAGCCACTTGCTATTTGTTTTTCTAAGTCCTTGAATTCCAGAAAATTGGAAGACAGTAATGTTATTCCTCTTTTCTAGAAAGGTGATAAAAATTGTCTAAGTAACCATAGGCTTATTATTTTTACATTAGTGGGGGGAAAAAGTTCTTCAAAATCTGATGAAAGATATTTTGCAATTTCATTTTACAAAGTTCAAAATTTTGTTTGTAGTCAACATGATTTTACTGGAGGAAAAATCTTATAAGTCTTTTGAAATTCTTTGTATGTAGATTAAGAATATAGATCTGTCATATCTGGATTTTCAGAAAACATTTGAGAAGATACTGCATGAAAGGCTTGTTAAAAATTACTCTAGGTGGGGTGAATAGGCTGTCTCACTGAATAGGAACCTAACTGGATGGAAAGAGTTGTTATATAAAAAGTACAGTGAAGCTGGCTTCATGTAACAAGCAGGGTAACTCAGGACTCAGTGTTAAGAACTTTTTTTTAAAAATTTTATTTACATTAATGATATAGATTAAAATGTACTGACAATATTAAAGTTTTGGTTGTTGCTGACTATGAATATTCTCCTGCTGCCACACAAAAAATTAGGAATATTGGGCAAATAAATGGCAGATGTTTTTTAATTATAACGAATGCAGGCTATTAGCATGTGGGATATTACACTTTCAATTTGGAGTATATTTTTTCTGGGAATAATATTCAAAGGTTTAGAAGAAAAATATCTTGATGTTCTGGTTTATCAGGTTTTTATAAAGTCATTCAAATAATGTGTTGTTCCTAGTGGTAGGGCAAATACAATTTTAGGATGTATCTAAAGAAATGCTTAATACAAGTCTAAAGAGGTTATAATTTATGTCACTGATGATACAGTATTTAGAGTACTGTGTTCAGTCTTGGGATCCATACTTTAAAAAGGATACTGAATTCTTGGAAATGGTTTAGAGAAGAGCAATAAAGATGATACCTGGAACAGTTAGGTTGACATATAAAGATAGGTTAATACCTCTCACATGATTTTCTCTTCAATAAAGAAATGCTACAGGGGGATCTGACTGAGATGAAAAAATTGTTACGAGAACTGATAATGTTGATGCATTATTATTATATTTTATATTCAGTGGCAAGAACTGTAGGACTAGTAAACACAAATATATACTTTGGCAGGGTAGTGGTCATTTTCAGCCAATACAGCTTTATTCTTATAACAGGGTGGTTTACCTTTGAAATGGGTTTTCTTCAGATGTGGTAAATGCAATTAATTTACTGGAATTGAATGAAAGAATTTATAAATAATTGAATGATAAGAGCTAGCTTTCAGTGTTTTATTTTAGAGTTTACTAGTGTAGATGGACCAACAAATCCAGTGTCCTTAAACTGGATGTATAAAAGTGATCCCAGCTCATAAAACATCTACACACCCAGCTCTATAACCACCTTGAACAACTACAGATAAAATGGATTTTGTGAGTGTGTCAATAGGGTACTAAAGACCATGTTGAAAGTGCACCATGACTGGGACAGACACCTCAAAGCAGTATTACTTGCTTACCTTGAAGTCTCATAAGCCAGTGCAGGATCACTGTATGGAAAAACAGCAGGAGGTCCCATGTAGATACTGAAAGAACTGTGGACAGCAGAAGTGAGGAAGACATACCAACATATGTTAGATCTCACAAATTGACTGGAGGCAACTTGACAACTTGCTCAAGAGAGTTTATGTAAATGCACCTCAAGGCAGTCAAAAGCACTTCTATGTCAGAAAAGACCAAGGATAGATATTTCAAGTTTGGACATAAGGTCTTATTTCTGCCACCTGCAAACAATAAACTCATCCTGCAGTGAAAAGGACCTTTTGAAGTACGGGAAGTGGTCAAAAGAATGGACTATGAGGTGGAAGTGGATTGTATGACCAAGAACTACTATTCCAATCTACTGAAGAGGTACTTCGAGAGGAAGAAGTTTGAAAGGGTACAGCTATTGAGGCACAGAAGAATATTGCTGGTGTGACTGTTCTAGATGCAGAAAACAATGACTTTGTCATAGAAGATGAAAACCAACTGGACCTAAGACCACTGGATGAAGATGAGATATTCAAAGATGTCAATATCAGTGAAGAATTGACTGATAATAAGAAGAAATAGCTACAAGATCTACTGTACCAGTACAGAGATACCTTCATTAGGTATACCAAGCAAGACAAACCTACTGCAACACAAAACTGAGATCACAACCAGAAATCCAGTAAAGCCATAACAATTATTCTATACAATGAGAGACCTGATCAAGCAAGAAGTTGGAGTAATATAATAGGCCAAAATTACTCAGTAATCAAATTCAGCCCACTGTTCACCAGAAGAAGAGGTACAGCTCAAATCACTTCTGCATAGACTTCTGGAAGCTGAACCTCATGATGAAGTTCAACTACAAACCTATATGGGTAATCCAGAAATTATCCTGGCAAAACTAGAAGGGACTAAGTCCTTTTCTAAGATCAACCTCAGTAAAGGCTACTGGGAGATCCTGATGGAGATAGGATCTAAAGAGAAGATAGCCTTTGTGACACCAGATGGATGGTACCTTTAAAGGGGATGCTCTTTGGAGTAGTCAATTCAGCTGCAACATTCAACTATATGATGAGTAAGGTATTGCACAAAATCAACATCAAACATTATGTAGAGGACATTCTGATCCAAACAGCCAAATGGGAAGACCGCCTAAATAAACAAAGTGAGCTGTTCAGGCCAATGATGACATTAGGTCAAACCAACAAAGTCCTACACAAGTTATTCTGTGCCATACTTTGTTGGACATAAGGTTGGTGACCAACAGATAGCCATGGGAGAAGAAACCTGTATGAAAGATTCACCAGCTCCAATGACCAAACAGCAAGTTAGATCCCTCCTGTGGTCAGCAGGATATTATAGGACATTCATCCTAAACTACACTGAAGTTGCTGCATCACTGCTGGACCTAACCAAGAAAGGTCAACTCTTGGCATGGTGAAGTGGGAAAAAACACAGCAGATGGCATTCCAGAAGTTGAAGAAAATGTTGGAATGTTTGCAAATCCTTAGAATGCCAAACTTTAACAAGTCATTCATCATTCAGGCCTGTGCTTCAGTATTTCTAAGAACACGTAGATGGACCATTTCCTGTAATACATCAGTAAAAAAAAGTTGTGTAGTGAGAACTACTCTGTGATTGAACGAGTTTGTCAGACCATTATATCTGCCATCTCAAAATCTCATAAGTTTGGAAAGGAGTTCATCTTCCAGACAGATCATGAGCTTCTTATGTACATTCAAGTGTTAAATCAATAGTACAAGGATCATGATGTTGGCATTGTACCACCTGAACTACTAGTTCCACATTCAGACCATCAAAAGGAACTTTGTGCATGAACTGAAAGCATTCTTTGTATACAGTATAACAATATATTGTAAATATTTTTCTTGAACAGGGCTTATTGTTAGACACACAAGACTATTTTAATTTCACTTAGATGCAAGTGTAAAATTTAGTTATTTTTAGAAGCAATAGTTTATCACATGGTTCTTTACATAATTGGGTATGAATTGTATGTTGTGTAGTTCAAATGTTGTGAATTGGCACTTGTTTCATTATTGCATTCTGTTACTAAAACCTTCTCAGTTTTCTCATTGTTTGAGTATTATTGTATCATAATACTGTGTTGCATAGATAGACAGTTACTTCGTTAAGGCAGATCGATATATAAATTTTGACAGTTTAATTGTCAGTTTAGCCATAATGATTGTAGTGTGGCAATTTTTGAAGTGAAATTATGATGTACTATATTGTAATAACAAAGAAGAGAATAATAATCTATCTTGTCAGATTCTGTTCTAAAATAACTGAATCATCTTTGTATATATTGGGAAAAAAACAGAGAGATAATTATTTAAAGCTTTCGATACAACTGTGTGTATGTTTGACTTCTTTTATTAAATATTTTAAAACAAGTGGACTATGTGCTGTTTGTTTATTGATGAAATTTATTTCCAACAAGTCACAGACGTCTACTGTAAAGAGAATCCAGTCCATACACACATACAAACCTGACAGCATTGAGCAGAAACTATGAATATCTCCACTCAAATACAGTCCATTCAATAATGTTACACAAAATGGAACATGTACGTTCATGTCATACTGACAGCTTTGTATTCAAAATATTTTCATTTAACCCCATCAGTACAACTTTTGTGTTCTTAAAGTAGAAACTAAAAAATATGTATAAACAATTTTTTACCCATGCACTTACAGTTTCTGGAACTTGCATTCCAACAGGCATTGTTACAAAGTTATTTGTGCCCCATTAGCTGTTTATGGAAACTTTGTTTTAAATACATGCTGAGGTGAAGGTAATGCAAGCAAATATTATAATTAGTCTTACTATATTTTTAGGGAACATGCGGGTTCCACCAGTCTTGCACACACATTTGCTAGGACAGATATAACTAAACAATACAGAAATATTAATTTTGCTTAAAGTCACACTGCATTTTTTAAAAAATTCAGAAACATAAATGCTTTTATCTTATTAACTTTTCTAATGGTTTTGTAAGATATACATGAATATCATTTGACTACACAGTGATAACAAAAATTGATATAATAAAATGCAGCATTCAAACACGTTTCAGCTATCGATGAATGTCATACAATTAGGTTTCATGTGTAGCCCTTGGTAATAAAATAAAAATAGATATCAAGTTTAAAACAGTAAAAAACAACTACGATGTTAATGAATTAACCCTTTATGGGTGAAGAGATTTCCCCAATATTCCTTCATTTGTTTCCTACTCACAATGGAGATACTTAACAAAATTGCATAAACTTATTAAATGATATCAAAACACTAAAAAGGGTCTAACTAGCCTATAAATGGATAAATAAAACTAGAATGCACTAATGTTAAGTTCATGTATACTTAATAATAAGCAAATTAAAAAATGGCAAATGTTTAAAACATCATCATTCTAGTACATGTCAGGTAGCCTGTGCTTTTTCAAACTTTCAAAAGAAGTTTAACAATACTTGACTATTCTTGATGCCAAGAAACCCACTTGAAATAAAAATATAACTCAGAATGGCTGGTATGAGTATTAACACTTTTACTGATAAGGAGAGAACAATGTTTCAACATTCCTAGGTCATCTTCAGGTTAAGAAAAAGATGACCTAGGAAGGTCGAAACATTGTTTTCTCCTTATCAGTAAAAGTGTTAATACCCATACCAGCCATTCTGAGATTTATTAATACTTGATTATCTATTTACTTCTGAATTAAAGATTTTAATGGAAAAGTCTCTTTGATTTATAAAACACTCATTTTCTGTAGTCCCAGTGATATTAAGATCATTTGAGGCACTGACAAGCTTCATTTGAAAGTAGAATGAAAATAAATTGTCTAACAATTATTAATTATTCATCACACTAACCAGTACCTATTACAATGATAGTAAGGGTGAAACACTTTACTTAAAGATAAAAAAAATCAAAAACTTAAGAAGGTAAGATAATTATTGGACTTGTGAGGTAATCAGTGATTATGTTAAATAGTATTATAGTTGAAATTGAAAGAATCAAAGAGCAGCCTGGTTCTAATGTTTGGAACATAATTAATTGGGTTTTGTTTTCAGAACAAAAGTTAGTTTTAATAATCCTAAGATGGAATAGTTGGCTCTGTAGTAGAGTGCTCTGGATTTGAGAGTTGATGAGTCAAGCTTCAATATATGTGATATAAAAAAAACAAAAAACTCTCCACTCTAAATGAACTATATAGAAATGGCAGTTAATTACTTAACGTGAATGGTAGGGTGCCACTGACTGGCTATATTCCTTTGGTAAGTAGACCAAAATAGGGATGGCCTCAGTAGATTTGCCATAAATAATCAAGCACAACAATCCTAAGTATATTAGTTATAGTGAAAATCTGTGATTTTATTTTCATAAAAAATACAAATTATATACAACTGCTGGCCTGTCTGTTGATCATGTAAGGACAGAATCTTACAGTTGTCTAAACTTTACCCTGATGTCAACTTTCTTCAGAGTTTATTATTGTAACGGACTCTGATTTTCCTGTGTTTTTTTCTACACAGTTGAAGTGGACAGAACCATCACTGAAAAATAAGGCATGAATATTTAGAAATATTACATCCAAAATAATTTGTATTAATTATGGCACTGTAGAAATAAAATAATTTGAAGTTCATGTTAAAAATGCACATTAACAAACCATTTGTTATTGTATCATACTTGATCAAGAGTTACAGCTACACACTGAAGTACAGCTTTGAGTAATTCCTATGTAAACATCAAGTGTGTGTGTGTCATTGTATTTTGCAAATTCTATTTGTGAAAATAGCCTAAAGATTTAGTCCCAGCTGTTAAATCAGCTACAAAAAAGAAAATTTATGTAGGATTATTAGAACCTTCAATTCAAACTGTGGTAATTACTTGTTGATAACAAACAGTGTAATAACCTGGGAATCACATGGTTGCTTATAATGCAGAGAACAATGACAATACAGACTGAAGAACTTAATATAAACTGAATGTGCATCTTTATACACTTCACAGGACAAAAAAAACTAAATTCACATTTAGAACTTAACTGGATGTCAATATAGCATATAAGCTGTTTTAGAACGTAATTGGATGTCAATATAGCATACAAGTTGTAACAGTTGGCTAGCCCTTAATTCCTTATCAAAACCCCTTCTCCAGATTCTAAAATTGCTGTACTGCTGCTAAATTACAGAACATGAATCAGATATCACAAAATTACTTAGCCTAACTATAAACTGTAAAAGAAAATTCCTTGTTCTTGCAAACTGGAAGACTTGCACCTATATTACTACTTAGTGTGTAATTAACCATGGATCATGAAACTGTGTTCTTGGTTTCTCTAGTTGAGGGACCTATACTGCTCATTTTTGTTGTTGTTGTTGTTAAACACAATGTTACACAACAGACTGTCTGTTCTCTGTCAGTTGTGAGTATCAAAATGTGACTTTTAACTCCTAGACTTAGCGCTGAGCTAACAGGGACACTTGTATTTCATTTTTGGTATTCATGTAAATACCATGAATGACAGTGAAAGAGATACACATAATAAGACCACATGTCACATGAATGACACACTAACTTTAAATGTCAGACATATCCCAAAAAACTGAAAAATGTCTTAAAATAGCATCACATGAAAATCATAATCTTTTAGAAGTCATCTTTTGTTTTAATCCTTTTTAACATGTGAATGAATTTAAATAACTCACATGTCAGCTGTTACACACACAGTAGGTGATACCAAATCAATAATTCTCTATTAACGATAAAATGGTTAAATACTTTTAATGTATGAATTCACATAGATATACTAATATAATACTTGTGAACTCTCTTGCTAAGGGCTTGGTTGAATAGGTTGAGTTTGTGAACCCAAGTTGACCTTCATGGTTTCCATAACAAAACTTGGATGTTTCAGGCATCTTTGGGAAATTGTGTAAGCTTTCAGCAATCATTAAGAGTCACTTGTACACAAAATACAAGAATTATTAGTGAGGTATTTTCACCAAAACTTTCTTCATGGATACATGAAGTTAAAGTGTTGACTGCTTCAAGTTCAAAGTGATTTTTATATTAAGACTAAAAATACTGAATTTCATTTGTGTACTCTCTAAACCATCCTAATAAATTTCAAACTTTGTTTCCAGCAAAACTTCATATTTTATCTGTTATTTTCTTGACCATAACTCGATATGAAGTTGGTCTATACGACTATCTCCTAACAATCAAAAATAAATTCAAACTACTTTTTCTTTCAAGAACGACTTCAAATTGTAACACGAACCCAAACTTCTTTATCTTAACTAGCTTTAAACTCATAACAGTATACTTATTTATATTTAAATTTTATCATCTTAATACCCTTGAACCATGTCTGACTAACATTTGCACCATATAAATTGTTAATCACTTGAGCCTATACCTCACATATTGTCCTATTGAATTGCATAATGCCAGACTGCTTCCAAGTGTGCCTTGTGAAAATTTTATTAATTCTTTATTTTACCTCCTCTAATTCAAAAAGTTTCTTATTTTTACATTTTAGTTACTTTTATAACAATAAATAAAGAATACATATGGAAAATAAGAAATGAATTACTTACTTGGATTTTTTTTTTGCTCCTGATTCTCCATGACACTTAACCCTAGTTTTTATATTAATGTACTCCTACATTTTTTTTATTAACTTAAATAATGCACCACAAAATACAGAATAATAAAATGCTGAAACAAGACAACACCCCATAACTATTGCCTTTTATCTGCCTTACTAACCATGTGACAGGAACCATTAAAAATTAAGCTAAGCTCAGCAATATGTTTCCTGTAGGAATAAAATTTCAACTGGAAGTGAAACAGTCAATTTTCTTTGGAGAGAAAAGCCTAATATAACATGTTACTTGGAAGATAAAAACTTTTGCTTTCTAGTAATTACATGTAAATGTCAGAGAGAACTATTAGTATGTTCTAAATGAGGATGTGACAGATGGGTTTGATTTTCTATGTTATAATTCTGTAACCAAATAAGGTAAAGCTATAAAAAGTATGTTTTGCCTGATTGATTACAACATTCTATAAAGTAACCTATGTTAAATTTCATACTTCTTGAATGGGTGGTAAATAAATTGGAGAGAGCGAGCTATCTGAAGATTAAATGTCACAATTCTCATATTAGAGGAATTTTAGGATTTTTTTTTTTAAACATTGCCTTATAAAATTAAGATCTTAAAACTTACACATTATTAAAATTTAGATTATTAGCTATGTTTTTATGCTAAGTCTTTTCACATACAATAAGATGAAATAATTTAAATTTTAAATGAACTTACTATAACCTTACAACATGAGCAGAAAAAGATGCCTGTAGCAAAAATATTAAACATAAAAATATTAATTTTTAATATTTTAACTTTTAAGTCACAAAAAATGCCAAATGACAAAATATTCAAAACAGAATATTAGCTGGTCTGAAATCAACAATATACATACATTAAATTTTCATAAAAATATGGAAAATAAGTATGTGACAGTAAAATAATAGACCTAACTCAAAGGTTTTTTGATGATTTCAAACTTACCTTCAATCATCAACATACTTTAAAAATACTTAACTGTCCTATAAATATATTGTCTAGTTAGTAAGTAATGAAAATACAAGACAAAAATCTTACTTGCTCAAAATGAATGTTTCAAAATACAACATACCTTCTGATATGACAGGAAACCACAATAACTCCATCTGGTATTTCCTTCATTACCAACTATATTGGAATAAATACAATAGAAAAAATATACATTTTTTACAACATTTTAAATAATTATATTCATATGATTTATCTTGAAAAATAAAAACTCATTTTTTAATGTAAAGCTATACAGTGGGCTGTGTTTTGTTCACCATAGGAAATTATATTCCAAGTTTTAGCATTGTAAATCCAATAAACTTACTGTTTATTCATCAGATGACCCAAAATTTATATTTTTCTGTGCAGTACGTTTTGTGGAAATGTGTACCATATTTTTCTGAAATTTATTTCCGTCTATCATCAACCATATAAAAATACGATGACACAAAATGCTCAAAGATCTCACAGCTAAAATACAGAAAATATATATATATGTACACTTGTAATGATTGTCTTTTCATGTTTCAAATTTTACAAATGTAATGATTTTAATTTAAAATAAAAAGACACTAAAATTCATATAACTTCACTATTTACTTTGAATTATTGAAATTTCTTCATAATTCAATTTTCATTTCAAATCATCAATGTACCTTCCAACAATTTTGGAAATACCTTTAAAAATATTACAAGAAAACAAGCATAGATAAATTAGTTTGTTACATATGAAACAGCAAATTTTTTTATTTAAAGTGTTTAAACATGTGAGGAAGTTCAAAAGTAAGTTTGGGCAGCAGCTATAACAGTTTCATTGGATCCATTTTTTTTGTAGACACAACTGTCATAGAAACATGCACCTTGAGAGAATGCAGAGCTTTGTTCTTCCATGACTGAAAGTACTACAAGCACGTGTGTTATTCTAGCAAGATGGTGGCCCTTCGGCTCTGATACAAGTAAGGTTGAATTGCATTAGTGTATTAAAAAAATATTCATAAAAGTTATTCCAGCAATATCGTAAAACATTTGGCAGAAGATTCTATATAGACTGGACATTTTGCTTATAACTCAATGCACAAGTTAAATTAAGATGATTGTATGGTGCAAAAAAAGTTAGACGTCATTCTTGCACATGCAACAAACTGGTTCTATGTTAAACTGTTTTTTTGGTATAAGTTTTTCAAGTGTTTCCAGTAATCTTGGACACCGTATAAACCATTAAAAAATAAGTTTTTAATGTAAAGTTTTACTTTGTATAGGTACTCAAATATTATAAATGTATTTGACAAAATAAGTTATTGCAGGAATTATTATAATTTACCCTAAAATCAACCTCACTTGATAAGTCACTATTACTAATGTTTAAATAGTCATGTAAGATGATATATGCAGTCAAAAACAATTTATTCTAGAAACTATAAACTAATTTATTGCTCACTCAGACAAGGAGTCATCAACACGTTTGAAATTTGCATATATTTGGCAGTATATAATAACAGTTTTACTCTTCTATCTGACTACTTATGGAAAAATAATTTGATTTCACATGTTAATTACTAGTGAGTTTTCAACATCCCCTTTAAATTTCTCTGTGTAACATTCAATTGTACCTACCTTCACATGTAGCATAATGATAGCTAAACTTTCCTGCAACAGCTTTATGATTTAACATTAGGTACTTCTTCCATTTTCAGTTTCTGACTGGCATATTATTATGAATACTTTATATTTCATTCAAAGCTACTCCCCAATATTCAATAAATTTTGATATAGCACCTATTCTGTTTGTTATGGAAAAAGTAGTTCATTTTGTATTTACAGAAAAAGATCCTGTGACATTTCACCTTTCCAAAACTAGTCAGAAATACATACTTATTCATGTAAAACCTTCTAAACTTCAGGGAAGATGTTCTGGATTTAGTTAAATAGCATCTTCTAACTAAAGTAAAAGATCATTAATTTCTGTTAGTTCATCTTAAACAATGTTCTGTACCACAGCATTCACTATGTACCCTCCTTCTGGGTGCAGGTCATACTCAACCTGGTGGAAGTTAAGAGGTTTGCATAAGTTATGTGACTTGTGAGTTTGCCTTAAATATGCACAATAAGAATTATCATGAGATGGACAATTTTTGATCATCAGATATCAAATTACAAAGTTTCATTATGACATAAATGCATCATATATCATTATCCTTCTACAATTCAGAGATCTTGTGAAGAACGATCTACCACAACAGTGATATACAACTAACAGCACAGATTAACAGCTCCATTAATATTCTTTTGTCAAAGTGTGATAAATAAAGATTATTTTTTTTGTATACTCATTTTTGAGTTTTGTTCCATTACTACACAAGTACTCATCTCTCATACTTGTTTCCATAAAGTTCGTTATCAATTATCAGAAAAAACAAACTAAAATAATAATACTCATATTTTTACAAAATATTTTGTTAAATACACGTCATATCCCAAAACCATCCATTTCATTTCAAAATGTATTACATAGTGGTTACTAACCCAAACAAGCAACACTATACATTACACAAGTTACCATTCATGTTTTGAATTCACAGAACTTTTGTCTAAAAATATCAATCACTAATGTTTTAAAAATATGCATAAAATTTGTCGAGCAAGACAAACACAAACATCAGAACCATCAATCATAATGTCTCATACTATGATAAAGAAGTTTTACAACAACTGACCAACTAATTATATAATAATATTTAGAAGACAGGCTCTCTGTCATCACAACTGTAATGTTAAAATAACCATTATCAAAATGTAAAGCCAAAAGTGAACTCTTATAATAGCTCTGAATATCAGTTACCATGGTAAGAACAATATAATAATTTTATTTTGTTGTAACTTTTTATACTTGTTTTATTTAATGAAAAATTAAATCAATGTTAAAATAGGTTTTAGGCTCAAGTCTTTCCATTCACACTTGCTTTAACAATTTAAATATAGAAAAGTATTAATAACTTTGTTGTATAAAGGTATGTTTGATCTAAGTGTGGAAAAAGGCCCTCACTATTTATTACAGTTTTATATTTACATAGAAAACAATCCTTTTGGAGTATATAAAGAAAGCACAATTAGGTGAAGAATGCATTTCTTTGCTCTATCTGTACAATCTTTTAACAAAAACAAATGAAGTAGTATCATATATAATAAAATAACCACAGCAGACTACATATCAAAGTGTAAAGATATTTAGTAAAATGACAAATTTTGCCTTATGTCTCTTTCACTTGTAATTACATCCTATAGTTGCCCTTCCTTATGTTTGAAGTGCTCATGGTTACATATATAGGGCAATATAAGAGAAGTTATATTCGAGCTAATTTAACGGATTACTGGCACAGACCTGGTCACAGGACAAAAAAAAAACAATTGTGGAAAATTAATTAAATAAAGTAACAGTACTTGATATTAGCTTATGATCAAAGCAAATTACCTACAAAAACCATACCTTAAAATATCTCCAGGAATGACCATAGCTAATTAACTACATTGTTCACACTATCTTATTTACAATAATTATAGTGCATTGTTTTACATCTTCAATATCCTTATTATCAGAGATATTTTCAGCCTTAAACTGTAATGTATATAAAGAAATACTACCTTAGCTAACAGATCTGTTTGTTTCATATCATCTTGATATCCTTTGAAAAATTCTAAGCAAACACTGTTTTGACCTTCTGGTAAATGGAAGCTATCTTGCCACCTGGTGGGAACAGGAGTGCCCGAACGAATAATAGGGACTAATAAGTCTTCACCATTACTTCCAACAGACTAGATGAAAATATAATTAGCTAGTTAATACATCTAAACTGTTCTAAATTAACTTCAAAATGAATGCTGTAATCAGTTCCTCTGTATTGAATATTTTAATTACAGGCCTCCTACATACACTACAAAGTTTTAAATGTTATATAAAACTGACCAGTAACTGTTCTCTGTAACATATACAGCAGAATTCTAAGTAAGATACTGAATATAGATAAGCTAATTTCAGTTTTAACTTCTGATATCAATACAAAATACACTGAGAAAAATAAAAATGAAATACTTCATTAAACAAGCCTTCCCAGTCAGTCAGTTATAAAATAAGGTTAATATTTGCTTGGAAGACAACAAATAATCTGTATTCAATTTTCTTCTACACTGAGAAATTAGAAGACAATAAAATGAATGCCATTTTTACCAAAAAGTGGAAGTTGAAATAAATTTTAAAAAATCCTTAAGTATAAACCAGCACATACAGATTTCTTTTAAATAAAATTTATCTAAAGTAAACAGCTTCAAAAACTAAAATATAAAAAGGGTTTTTGTAACAAAATAATTTACAAAAAAACTAAAGGTTTAGTACATCACAATCCCTAATAGTCATGTCATATAGAAATAGCAGTTCTTTTACACATCACCACTAAAAACTCATTTCCTAAAAAAGTAATTTATTTTAGTAAAGTTTTGTCAATTAGACTGTAAAAAACAAAACAACAACTGCAACAACTACTATGCAAAAGTGTTAGAACTAGAGAATATTTTATCATTATTTCCAATTTATGAGGCTGATTCTTCCAAGCCATTACAACACTATGGTAATGATTCACTGATCCCTGTTAGCAACTGAATGAGCCAAGGTGAGAACACCTATCATTCTTTAGAATTCCCAAACACTTGTACAAAGGGCATATCTGGAGAGTTCTGCTTGAATAAACAAAGCAATCAAATTTAGGGTCTGAAACAACTGTCATGGTACCCATGGAGTGTCTTAACTATATAGAAAGAAGCTAGCAAAGAGCTATATATGTTAGAAGAAATCAATTTATTAGCACTCCACAAATAAACCTTGATAAAAACAGTGTTTATCACTATATATTAAGCTCTGTTGTCATGCCATGACCCAAAAAGCACAGTGAATTGTAGATATAGCAGAGATCTTACGTAAAAGCTTTATGTGATGTTGGTTGGACTTGCTGACAAACTGCTGCAGACTTTAAATGCTCCATAAATACTGTCAGGTATACCCTAGATTACAAGACTGAGACAGGTAAATTTGAAAATAGGAAAGGTTGAGGCAGAATACCTAAATTCAATGATTTTGATATTAAGTATCTTTGTTTATGCAGCCTTTGGGACAGAAGGAAGACTGCCACTGAGATAAATGATCATGTACCAAATGACAAAAAAGTGTTGAGATCTATAGTATTAAGGAGACTCAACAAGAATGGAATGTTTGGATGTGTAACAGTGGAAAACCTTTACTTCAATCTCCAAATTTACCAAGAGACTGAAATTTGCTAAAAAGTACAAAAACTGGATTGTTGATGATTGGAAAAGGGTGTCATGGACACAAGAGTGAAAGAAAAGTGAAAGATACTTAACTCAATACATACTACCATGAAGCATGGAGGAAGCAGTGTGATGTTTTGAGAGTATTTTTCTGTCAAGGCAACAGGAGATATTTGCAAAACAAGTGAAATTATGAACACTATTTATGGTATATCCAGTGGTTTTGCTTATTATTGGTAATAGATTATACTGCCAAGAAGATAATGACCTCAAACACTCATCCAACCTATGCAGAAATTGCTTAGTTAAGAAAGAATGTGCTCGAGTCATTAAAATGAGCCCTGATCTCAACCTGGTTGGGTATATCTGTGGCTTGAAAGACCAAGAAATTAACAAATTAAACATTATTTACAAATCAAATTGGTGGGAATGTATTAGAGACATATGGAGTGAAATACCAAAGGACACTAATTAAATGTGTTGCAAGTGTCAGAAAACTGAAGATATTAAACCAAAAAGGAGACACAAAATATTATTTGTATGCTGAACTCAAGCACTTCCAACGAGTTTATGTTGTCCTAAATTTGAAGATTAATAAAATTTTGATGTTATACCTGTGATTTAACTTCCATTGTTCTTTAAAAGTAGCCTAAAATCTAGTTTTTGATTCTGTCCTAACGTTTCTATGCAATACAGTATTTTGCAAAATGTCTTTAGGTTTAGTGCTTAATTGCTTTAAAACTATTGAACTTGATAAAATTATAAAGTACTCAATCCAGTGTTTTAAATTTTTCAACTTCCATCACAATACTGTTTAAAAAACATAATTTGTATTTAGAGATAAACAAAAGTGTTGAGATACCTATCTGTAAATAGTTATATTTTATACTCATTTGTAATATGTGATGACGAAAAACCCACTTGAAGTAAAAATGTATCTCAGGACAGTAGGGGTATTAACACTTTTATTAATACCAGCTCTCCTGAGATGCATTCACTTTTTATGTTTTAAGTTATGTATCTATATTTAGGAATAGCAAAAACAATATTTTGAAAAATACTGTTATAAAGATTACTACAATAAACATGTTTGTTAAGATAAACGTTAAATGTAACAATTGTAATTCTTTTATGTATAATGTTATTAAACTATAAAATAATGATTCGAACTACTGGCAATTAAAAAAATAAATTCATACTGTTTTATAACAAATACGAAAACATATTTTAAAAAATAAATTTTTGATAAGGAAGACACCTTTTTTTGTCCCTAGAGTTACTTAATTACCTTTAAATAATAAAAATTTAGTCAGTATAACCAGGATGGAAAACACAAACTTCAAGCAGCCAGACCTGTCTCAGCTATCCTGAATAATATTTGAATAATTCTACTAGATATGAAATGCAGGAATACAAACCACATATATTTTGAGGGCAGATATAAAGTTTGTTTTCAAGATTAATTTAAACAAAATCTTTTATATTTTTACTTAAAATATTGTCATTATTTCTAATAAATGGTGAAGGTTGGGGTAATCTATAGTAGAATGAGTAGGACAGATCCATATTATTTCTTTTACTTTAGGAATTATTAGAACTTTCAAGGATGGAGGGTGAGAAGACATTTTAGCAGATATAATTTAGGGTGGTTTTATTTTATTTCTTATTTTGATATTAAAAGAACTTTTCAGGGAAACTGCCCTCCCACATGTGGCTGCAGAGAGTGAGAAGCAGTAAGAACTGAGATGTGGGTACAATTTCCACACCCTTAATTGATTTTTCCATGTTTACTGACTAGATTCTCAGCAATGTTTGGTTCTTGTCTGATAAATGGGATATCTCCAAGTACAGCCTATAATCAATAAAAGAATAAACTAACACAGTAAATTTGTACATGTTGTTGGCTTTAGTTTAGTTATGGCTAAATTTTTACTATATATAATACAATGATTAAATAAACTTATAATGTTATCCAATGACCTAACATAAAACATTTTAAAAATTTAATAAAAACTTTTAATATGTTGTACAAAATGCCTAATAAGTAGATTTACGCCTGCCTTTTGTTTATGTCTGTTAAAAGGAAGTGCATATGCAAGCACATTTTCAACAGACAAAACTGAGCACTATTACAATAATAGATATATATTAAAACATCCTAAATAGCACATTATTTTTTTTATTAGTAATAAGTTGAAAGTTTAAAAAATTTTCTTAATTTAGCACACAAAAACACACTTTTGTAATGTTTTTTTTTTTATATTTCTATTTCAGAAAAATTTTAACTCAAAACACACCAACCTTTATATATAGTGTATTCTGCATAGCTATAATATGACTACTAAGTTCTGGCCTTTCCTTGATGTCCTTTCCTAAAAGAAGAGCAGCCTAAAAATATTTAACAGAACACGTAATAGGCGATGCCTACTTTTTAATATAATATTTTAAAGTTACTATTCATAAATAAAAATAAAAAACAAAAATTCACAAAAACAAAACACACAAACAAATTTAGTTCAATTACTAAAGAGTGTTTCACAAAACATAAATATATTCATTACTTCTGTTTTATTTATAGGGTTTCAAGACCATTTTTTTTTTCACCATATAGTAACCTCAATAAAATTGGGTATATGAATAATGTTATGACATTTCTTTGATTTCATGACTTGATACTGTAGAGCAAGCAAACTGTTTAACAATTGTATGCATGTTAACAATATGATAAAAATGTTTTTTTTTTATCCTGCAATAAAAAAAAATCCTTGGTTTTTTAAAACTGTTCAAGGATCCAAACTTGTAAACCCTAGAAGCACATGGGTTATATCACAAGAAACAGAAGAACATGGGTTAACAGTATATCACAAGAAACAGAAGTATGTGGGTTATACTGTATATAGCAAGAAATATTAATGACTTATCATTAAGGTTTTTACCACATACTGTTTGAAATAATTATGTTATGGTTTTTGTTTCCTTTTTTGATGCACGTGACTCATCACATTTATTCTAAAGTTCATAAATATATCTTAACTCAGTCACATAAATTTATCTGATGATTTTTTTTGTCATAGAACACTAATGTGTTTTTCTTTTTAAATACAATTTTTGTGGGGTTTACTCTTTCCACACTGATTACACCCTAACCAACTAAAATCAGTTGTTAAATGTTGTCAGAAAAGTAGAAAACATTCATCAAAGGAATGAGTACGAGAAAAGCAACTAAAAACAACAGGAGCTGAATATAAAAAACGAAAAAAAATAATTATTTTAGTGTAATGCTGCTCTTTCAAATCTGGATCATAATCATTGTGAAAAATATAAGCTTCTGGCAGTTGCCAATGTTCTGTTTATTCACCTTGAATACATCTTTGGACTGAGAGACAATAATATGTGTAATATACTTACAAAATATCATGAAGATAAATGAAGCACTTTACATGGTTATCTTACTGACTGGTACATAAAAGGTTTGGTTAAAATGTTTACAGATCCAGTAAGTCTAAAACCAAACAGTTTTGAACAGGTTAAGGTAAAGATTGCTTTTCCTCACTTTAAACAGGCTTAAAAGTTGATTTTAAAATAATACTAAAAATTATTTTTAAACTTCTATGTCACAAGGAGATAATGCATTGTTAAGATTTAAGCATACTTGCAGAGAATGAAGTACAGCAGTTAAGTGAAGAAAAGCAATATTATGTGATAGAAAAAGAACTGTGATATTAAGCAAGTTAGAGTAAAACAATCAAATTTTTAAATAAAAAATTTCTAACACTAACTAATTTAGGATGATGAGAAACCCACCTAAAGTAAATATATTTACAGTAGAGATGGCCAATAAAAGTATTACTTAAAAATATAAAACAAGTAACAACATTTTGACCTGATAACCTAGGGACATTGAAGGAGGTTCTTTCAAAATACAAATATCCATTACAACATTTGCTTATTTTAAATACCTCAACACCAGCTCCTACTGCAATAACTTCATCAGGCGAAATACTATTTAAACATTCAGCATTTGGAAATTTATCTGCAACTAACTGCTGAATTTTTGGTACCTTTGTTGAACCTCCACAAAGGATTACCTAAAAAAATCCAAACATCTTGATGAAAAAAAAACACTTACACACACAGCTTTATAAACATAGCATTTTCCAATTTCTTTATTGCACAAGTATTGTTCATACAAAAAAAGTAGTCAGCTCAGACCGAGGCAGTTTAGAAAACAATAATATTACCAATATATAATTCACAAGTTTCCAATTTCTCCTATTCACCTAAACTTACTCAAGTATATTATCAGTGTACTACCCACAGAAGTAATATGTACTTATTAATGTAGGAAAACTATAATGTACTTTTCAAATAAATGTTGTATTAAAATTTACTTAAAAGCATTAGAATTGTATCACTTAAATCAGTTATGTGTTGATAATTTAATATTTGTGACTTATTTAAACAACAATAGAAAGCAAAATAAAACAATATATGCTACATTAATGTTTACAACAAAAAGTTATTCAGCTGAACTGAAAAACTTAGTAATAACCAAATCTGTTTGTAAAATAGTCATTTAACATTATTTAATATAAACAAATAACTTCTCACCTAGCTATCTCTACTAAAACACAACCTTACTAAAAACATCCATAAAAATGACTCAACTCAAAGATCTTCATTGCTTCTACAGTCTATCACAAGCAAAATCCTCCTCAAGAAAACCACTCTTTCCCATGTAAGTAAGACTCAAAATGTTTACAGCTATGTGAACTTGCAAAGTTAAAGAACTTCACAATAAAAAAACAAACAAGTAATTTAACTGTCCTGTCCACTGTTAAAAAAAATCATGGAACAGAGCTTTAATTTATTTAATTTTGGGTTTCAAAAACTAAAACATAACTAACACATTTTTTCTAAGCTTTCAGAGAGAATACAAGTTGTTACTAGGGTTCAGGCTTTGTTCATTCTCACCAGTTAGGCATAGCTTCTTCAGAGGTTGTCCCTAAATTCTAGAGAACAAACATGTTGTTTAGAACACAGATGGGTTTGACGGAGCTTAAATAACTTTTCACTGTGTTTCAAATACTTTCTTCTAATGATTTTCAGTAAAAAATATATTTATAAACTAATGGACATGTTGTACAGTTCATTATATCTCAGTTATGAAATGTCTTTAGTTTTAATAAACAAAGAAATTTTGTAGGATGCCACTATATTCCTCTTCTAGCAGCTCAAAGGTTCTTTTCCTGTTGATGGTGTTGCATCTCCATTTCTGTCTGAGGCTCAAATATTTCTGCACTCTCACCTGGGTGGTTGCACTGATTGTTAACTGGTATCAGTTTATTGACTATATTTATGATTGGTTCATTTCACGTATAATATTTTTTGAACTCTGCATTTCTTGGAGAGATTGATGTTGATATTGGGTAAGATGTAGAATTGGACCTATTTGTGGGAAAGTAGTTGAACTGCATGATTTTCAGATAATGCTTACTCTATTTACTGCTCTTGCTAATAACTTCTGAGCATGATTTTACCACTTTCTTTTGTGAAGTCATCAAAGCTATATATGCTATAGCTTAACCTATAAGTTACTTTTCTATGAAAGTTACTGAGTTGTGTTAAAAAAATGTAATTAAATTCTACTATCAGTTAAATTAACATTATAATGTATATTACAATTCAAAGTTTTGTATTATCTAAGTTTTAATTGCTTTATTTCAAAAGAAACCTCTAGAAAACACTTAAACTTCAGTTCTGTTGTCACATGACCTATAAGCAATGAAAAAATAACCATTTTATCTTAAATCAGATAATCCCAGTATTGTAGACATATGCCAAGACAGTAAGTACATTCACTTGCCCTACTGACATGTATGTTCCAAAGTTCTCTGGCTGAGTTTTGTTGAAACCAGATATACATTTTTCAAATATAGAGGTGTAGAGGTTCCACACACACCTTCTACACTACTTCTTGAGCTTTACTAGTCACACATAGCTACTTGACATACATGTATATAATCATTAGAAAGAGCTAATTTTATGCTATAATCCATCAACTGTTAATTTGAAATTGGTGATAAGTTGTCATAACTGGGTATATGTAACTGCTGGTAGTAGTATTATTGATTGTTTTTTTTCCACATCACTACTTACATTTACTTATTACCTAAGTGTGTTATAGTCATAGGCAATTAAACTGCATTCAGGTTTTAATTTAATATCTTAGTTAATTGTGTATTATTTGCTCTAAAATGTAACTGAAAGATTTAACCATTTTAAAAATTTATCTCGAACACTGACCTAATTCTCAAGACTTACAATCTTGTATTGGTGTACAATACTTTTACCAAAAACTTGTGCATTTCCCCTGAAAGCATCACTGACTTGTGTTGAGATAAATAATAATTGGTAAGGAACAAGAAAGACAAGAAAATAAAACATTATAAATTAAGCAGGTGAAAAGGAAGAGACTCAAAATTACAAACATCACCAAGAGAAGATTACTGAAGATATTCTACAAAAGAATTAAAGTGTACACATATTTTTCAATTTCTTAATTTTAAACATTCTACTGTCCTGTATGATGATGATATCTACAGCAGTGATATGGTAAAGAAAATGAAAAATAAAAATAAATATTTACCTTAAATTTTGATATTCATTTAGGTTTTACTGGTTACACAAATGAAACTCAAAATCTAAAATATGAAGAAAAGCATTTTTATCATTAAAATGAAAATCGCCTTCCATTCAGACTATTTAGTCTGATGCCAAGTTTATTAATGTAAAGTACTTTAATTAACTTTTAAATGTACCCCTGTAACAAGTCATGGCATTCATATACTGACCCTTCCATTCGTATAGTTGAACAGTTATCAGCATAACAGTAATTCCTGTAGGATAATTAAAATGTAAACACACAAACAGGATGCATAACCCATTAACACCATACATATCTGAAAAATTAAACAATTATCAATGTGATGATTAACACTGAGTCATTCCATGTCAAATCATCCAGATTTTGGAAAATTTTCCAGGTGACCCCTTCAGAATGCCTTGAAAAAATTCACATGTGCTCATTTACCCATATAATGAAACATTGCCAAAGATTTGATCAATATCTCTAATAGTTTCTGATTTACAGCCCTAGAAAATTTAGTTCATTTTTTTTTTAAATTTTTGACGAATTCATTTTCGGGCAACTTTCGGGCAAGAGCAATGGTGGTAGAAGGCTGAAATTTGCTACACTGACTGAATTAAATCTCACAGAATTAAAAAATGGTCTCAAACCAAGTTTATCTCTCTTAGGATTTGCATAGTGAGGCAGTAAAATCACCTGAAAACCCAAAATCATAAAAAACATTGGTTTATGTAATAAGCCACAACTCTAAGACTTAATATGATGCAAAGCTGAATCTTGTTTTCAAATTTCCTATAACATATCAGTTGATAGATCAGCAATTGTTGTAATTAAAAGTCTATTAGATCTCTTGTAAAAAAATTTAGTTGATGCAACGTTTTATGATTTAGCTAAAAATAGCCCTACTTCAGGCCACAGTTTGACCATGTCACCAGTTATTCAGCATTTTCAGATTTTTATCACTGAATATGATCTATAAAGAAAATCAGGATGGTGTTCAACCTACTTTTTGTGTTATAATTTTTTAAAGTATCCTCTGACCATACGTTTTTTATTTAAACAAACTTCAGTTCAGGTGTGTTACTGTGTGCAAATATATCCATACAATTGTGAAATAATTGATAAATCCTATTGAAATATTCTAATCAGCCTTTACCATATATTCTTACATCTCTGAACATGATCTTCAAAAAATCAAGGTTGTGAAAAATAATAAATTATCAAATTTTAAGAGTCTCTGATATGTACCATTGGGCAAAGGACCACATTCAGGGCATTCAGTTCTTTCTTGTCAAACAGAAGTCAGTCCTGCAGAATTGTGTAAAGTTTAATCTACTTGAGTGCTTTATTCCCCATTCTACCAACAAATTGTATATGAGAAGGCTATCAGATGATGATGTGTACACAGTTGTAACTGTTGGTTTTAGCAGTGAAAGTGATGCTGCAGCAGCTGAAATAGGGCCTAATGATAGCAATGACAATTATCAGCCAGGGAAATATGTGACATACATATACCATCATGAATGGTATGTGGGAAACATAAAAGATAGATCGGGTGAACATTCCGATGTGTTGGTGTCATTTATGAAGATATCAAGAAACAAACTGTTTTCATGGCCTGCAAGGTCACGTAAAGATGAAAGCTGGAATTCATTTCCAACATATATTTTGTCTGATAAGTGCACCTACGATGCAAAGCAGTAGTGCTTGCCACTATGTTCTAAGTCAAAGTGATCTCAACATAATCAAACTCGAATTTCAGAAGTTTATTCAAGCTGCCTGAACAAAGCAATGTTTATTTGATGTTGTTAAGGCTAATTTATCGCCAAAGCAGTTTTTGAAACATTTCATTGTCACGATTATTGCAGTTTGGTGTGACTATGATCTTTCTCAGTTATCCCCTGTTGTAGCACTGTACTTTTTGTGTCTGATTTACATTTGTATTTATTATATTATGAATCTTAAACTCAGCCATATCTGCATAACTGTAATGCATACACAATATATTTGCATTGCCATGTGATCTAACTAGTTATGCCAATAAACTTGTTCAGAAATGAATTAATTTTTTCTTGTTTCTTACAACTTCATTATTTAACATTTAAAAGGCTGGTTACAATATTTCAGTGGGATTCATAAAATTCTGACAGGTATTTTTCAAAATTGTATGGATATATTTGCACACAGTAACACACCTGAACTGAAGTTTGTTTAAATAAAAAACGTATGGTCAGAGGATACTTTAAAAAATTATAACACAAAAAGTAGGTTGAACACCACCCTGATTTTCTTTATAGATCATATTCAGTGATAAAAATCTGAAAATGCTGAATAACTGGTGACATGGTCAAACTGTGGGCTGAAGTAGGGCTATTTTTAGCTAAATCATAAAAAGTTGCATGCAACTAAATTTTTTTACAGGAGATCTAACAGACTTTTAATTACAACAATTGCTGATTTATCAACTGATGTGTTATAGGAAATTAGAAAACAAAATTCAGTTTTGTATCATATTAGTCTTAGAGCTATGGCTTATTACATAATGTTTTTTTACAATTTTGGGTTTTCAGGTTATTTTACTGCCTCACTATGCAAATCCTAAGGAGATAAACTTGGTTTGAGACCATTTTTGAATTCTGTGAGATTAATTCAGTCAGTGTAGCAAATTTCAGCCTTCTACCACCATTACTCTTGCAGCTTTAAGCAGCCAAAGTTGCCCAAAAATGAATTCACCAAAAATAAAAGAAAATGAACTAAATTTTCTAGGGCTGTAAATCAGAAACTATTAGAGATATTGATCAAATCTTTGGCAATGTTTCATTATATGGGTAGATGAGCATGTGAATTTTTTCAAGGCATTCTGTGGGGGTCACCTGCAGCCCCCTGGATGATTTGACATGGAATGACCCCACTAGAAATAAACTTACAGCCAAATGAATGAAACAAATATTTTAACTACAACCATGAATTCCCTGGCTGGTATGACCATTGTAAATTGAAATTACTGAAGTAAAAGATCAGTTAATTAAAAACAAAACTAAGGTATTAATTATGAATATCAGAAAGTCTTAATGAATTAATGATTTTATTTTTGAGTTTACAACCTGATATTAGGCCCTTCACTTGCACATTTAGTCTTTTCTTGATGACAAATGTTTTATATGTACACTTACTTTGGAGATGTCATTCTTTCCTAGACCAGCTTGGAACAGAGCTTCTTCTATTGGCTGTTTACACTGTTGTAATACTGGGGCAATAACTGATTCAAATCTCGCTCTAAAACAAGAGGCAGATGTGAAAACCTAGAATACACTGTACCAAAATAACCAATTTCTTTGAAATAACAAAATGTGAATTTGATTTTTAAAACTCATACCTAAAATTCCACATCTTTAAAACAGCTAACAAATGAGAGAACTTGAGGTTTTTACTTAACTTTAAATGTCCTAAATGGAAGGGAAATTATCTTGGACAACAAGTCTCGCATATATTAAAGAAATTAAATATATTTGAACAGTGGTACTGAGATAAGTGCAAGTTTAAGTAAATCATACAGTTTTACATTTACTGTTTATCGAAATAAGTTATAAAATTAGCTTCTTAGAAATATGCTTTACTAATACCAGACTTTTAATAAAAGTGTATGACATCTCTTTTGATGCATTATTTGGACTTAGATATATGAAAAACACTAACACATTATCTGTACTCAAACACACCTTTTGTCTTCATCATTATATACATATGTATAACTGAAATGTGACTATTTTACAAAATACTAGTTGAAACACAGCCAACACAGGTCACTTTGTAAAGGTATATTATTAGATATGGTAACATGAGTGCACATGCACTGTGTCATTTTATCTTCTGTAATGTTAGCTAGTCACGAGTGAAAGGTTAATATAATAAAACTAATAAATATACATACATAAATGTATAATTTAAGCTGTTTAGACTAAACTTTGTATTTTACTATTATAATTTGTAGTAATTCAAAATAGGAAAAGCACAATTTATATTTATTTCCTAATTACTTATAGTGATTATGAGATCAGTCAAATTCACTTAACTCATACAGAGGTTCATTAGTGAAAATAATAAATTAAAGTTTTCTTTCAAGAAGTGTTTGATAATTTTCTGGAGGTTATAAAGATTTTACAAGTGAAATCTGAAAATTTTCTGATGCACAAAAGTATTTGTAATTTTAAAATGAAAATACATTGCATGTTGAATAGGCAATATGTGAAAAGAATAAAGGCATGAGAATAACATTGCTTTACAAACCTTAAGACAATAAAAAAAAAACTGATCTTACATGCAAAAGCCTTGTAATGCTTACTGATAATCAGCTGAATTTCATGAAGATACACTTACTAATATAAAAGTAATAGTATTAAACTATAACGTTAAGAGGTCAGTCACTAGGAATGAACCCATGCTGAAAGAGTTACGAGTGTTGATGATCATATTTATGGAGGTAATGTAATCAGCCACAAAGAGAGGTAATCTTGTAACATATTGTCTAGGGCTGTTTCAATCAGTATTTCCGTGTATTATTATAATCTTATGTATTTTTTTCTTTAGACTTATCCTACTGGGTTTTCTAGCCTCATGAATCATGTGAATATGTCAAATATTGAAGAGTCTGACTTTTCATTTTTTACAATGGGGATGTGGGTAACAATATACACTGGAAGGATATGCTGTATCACAGTTAGAACATCTTTCTTGAAAGGATTGGTTCTTATCAGATCAGCAACTGTCCTTCATCATATCCAATCAATACTGGACAATGACGTACTTTTTCATTTTCATGCTTTGTCTTGTACAAATAACATTATTGTCCAATGTCCTTCTTTTATTCAGTTTGGTAAAGCTGAAATAAATGCTCCATAAAACATTTTTTGAGAAACTTCACACAACAACTAATTACTGAAGTTACTTGTCTGGTCCAGTATACAGTGATATATGTATACAAAATTAACTATTGTAAATACTTTAAAATAACATCTTAAAAAACAAACTTTCTGTACAGACCCTTATTAATTGTCTAACAAGAACTCAGTTATTTGGCCAAATTAATGAAACTGATTTTTTACCTAGTTATATTGATACTAAAGTCAATGCCTTCATGGAGGGATTCAGCAAAACATTGTGCTGAGCCCATGGTACTGAGAACATGTTTACAGGTTTCTGCTGCACTATGTAGTTTCCACAAAGACCTTTTACTCTCCTGGATATCAACCCTGTACTGCCTATAGAGAATACAAATGTGTATAAAAGCATTTGTAAAAATATATACACATACAGACATTTAACCATTTATTTAATCCAGGGTTATACTTGTTACATCTGCTATTTCTATGTACAGAAACCATACCATTTATATGGCCTTTTTTTATATATATATATAAAATATAGAAGTCAATCAAAATGTATACTATTTCATTAATTTTCTTGATTTCTGGGAGTAAAACATAGTTGGCCATGAAATGATTAATTAAAGAATATTCAATATTCAAGTGATAATTGAATCTGAAAATATTATTGCTATAATTTTTACACAACAGTAAAGTAGTTTATAAATCTGATTAACTTACTTTTGAAATTCCTGTAAACAGAAATCTCTCAATAACCTTGTTAATGTATTTCCTCCAATAGAAGACCTGTGAATATTCGACCCAAGCTGGTAAATTCCTCCCATCACCTTCAATATTGTAATGTCAAGTGATGTTCCTCCCATTCGATACACTAAGCAATTGCTGAAATTTAGATACTTTTTTTTAAATGTATAATAAAGTCTTTTAAAACTTTATAGAAGTAATCTCAATTTAAAATTTATGCTTAAAAATGAATTATCTCCATACCTTATTTGAAATATTAGCATTAGAAAGTGGGATTTAAAATATACAAAAATGTTAAATAAATCTCACCATGATGAATGAGAAGATTCTTGTCCTACTCCATAAGCTAGAGCTGATGCACCTCCTTCACTAATTATTCTTAAAACTGTAAATCCTGCCTGAATGGCTGACTCTCTGTAAAAACAATTCAGTAAACTAGTAGCAACAACAGATTATTTTCTAACAACAAAGAAGGTAACAATTTTGAATCATTTCAACAAGTACTGTCTTCATAGTGAAAAAATAAAACAAATACCTGATGATGTTGTAATCACTGCACTGGTAGTGGAAAGGAACTGTAACTACTGCATAGTGTGACTCATCTTCTTTAACATGGCTTTTGGCTATATCTGCAATAGTAACTGATTGTTAAAAATAAAAATCATAACCTACTGTAAACTCTGAACACATGACCAGATTAATAGTCCTACTGTATGCTCCAAGAGTCATTTTTCAAATTTTAGAAAAAAAACACCATTTTCTCTAACTTGTCGACATTTATTATACATTTTTTACAGTTTTTATCCTCACAAGATATAATGAATAAAACAGGGATGAAACAACATTTTTACTCATATATTGTTTTAATACTTTAACTTTTACTACAGTGTGTGTATCTTCACAGAATTTGGCAGACGTTTAGTACAAAAGTATTTTGTACAAACAAAAAATTAGTTTTTCAATAAAATATTTTTATTAAAGATTTGTCTGGGATAATATTGAGTCTTTGTTTTGAATAATCCATGTGGAAAGTGATTTTACGTGACAATTATAAATACTTTTCTTCATCTAAAAAACCTCATATTTGATTTATCTATTCTCTTATACCTCCTGAATACTTTCCAAATGTTTCTTTTCACTACAATTTCATATTTTTTATTTTATTTACTCTACCTTAACTCTACACAATGTTGGTTAATTTCACTGACCTAGTAATCACAGAAAAAAACAACAAAACTTTATTTTCTAAAATGACTTCAAATTGTAATTTGAACCCTAAACAGCTTTAAACTCATAACATTACACATCTATTTACACTTAAATGTTATTGCTTTATTTCCCTTTGAATTATGTTTAACTACCATTCTTGCCATTATAAATTGTAAATCATTTGTGGAATGCAGAGGTCCCATTACACTGTCAGACTGCTTGCATGCATGCCTTGTGAAATATTATTATATTATTTATTTATTTTACCTAATCTAACCTTAAATAACCTAAAAAGAACCCTATTTCTACATTTTAACTACTGTTATATTAACAACTAAAGAATAAACTTGAAATAAAGTACTTACCTGGTTATTTTTGTCTTGCTGTCAATTGTTAATGCAACTTAACCATACTTTTTTTATATTATTGGTAGTAATGCACTACGTAATTTTTGTTTAATTAAACAATGCACCAAAGAATGTAGACTAATAACAAGCAAAAAGTTAACAGTTCTCCATAACTCTCACAATTTTTCTTGCTTTCTAATTCTACAAAGCTGACAATTTTCCATTTAGAAAACAATGTTATATAATACATCATTTGATAGATGAAAACCATGGCTCTATTTTGGTTATAGATAATGCAAAATTAAATGTATGAGGGAACTATTAACAAATTCTGAAAGAGAGGAAAGCATCAAGAGGGGTCTGATTTTCCATTTGATAGCTTTGTAACCAATAAATGTAAGGCTATAAAAATTATGGTTTGTCTGAGCAATGATGATTTTATAGCGAGTAATTTATGTTAAATTCTGTACTTACTTGAGGCATAGTTGATAAAATACAGAAGATACACAGAGAAAATATGTGACATGTCACACAAGAGGAAACTGAGGATTTATTTGTGAAATGAAGCTTTATAACAGGCAGATAAAGAATACTATGCATGTTTATCATGAGCCTCAGGATATCCTATTATTTCTAGTTTGTTTTTTTTTGTTTCTTAATTATAAAGCAATACTACAATCTGTGCACAGAGAAAACCATTTTTTCAAGAAATTGTGGTTAATAGAGAAGCATGATAATACACATGTATATTTGGTGTTTATGGTGAAATTACTTATGCTACCTTTTGCCATTCCTAATTTTCAGCTATTGACTACATGGGGAGGCAACCAAACTGCATCAACTTATTATCCATGCTGAGAAATTGACTGTTACTCTTACAATACACCTACAGCTTAGTCTTTGGATCAAATGGATGAGAACCAGGCTCATCATCTCCAAAATTCAGAGATCTACACCATAGATTCACCCCACACCCACAAATAATGTATAATATTAGTAGAACATAAAAATTGGTGATAATGTTTTTACTTTATGAAATGTACTGAAAAAACCTAAGAGTTACATTTAAGTTCAATGGTGTGTCACAAGTAACAAAATTTAAATGGCTGGTTGGTTGATTTAGTGTTTTATGGCACAAAGCAGCTAGGTTATCTGCACCAAACATCCAGTAAAAAGTTAAAAGTAAATTTAGTAAAATTCATAAGAGGAAATTAAGGTAAAACAAAACAAAGTTTAAAAAAAACACAAATAGCATAAAACCAATGTTTACATTTGGTCCACAACGTTAAGAGAAAAAACTACAATAATTCAAGTTGTAAAGAACTTTCTGCAGCGTAACTGTAATAATCATATCTCACCAGGAAGACTAACAGGTAAGTACAAAAACCATCGTCAGTCACTTGAAGTTGGCCTTTCCAGTCTTGGTTCCAAGTTATTTGACGTTATGGCCATTTTCAAAGAGGAAAGTAATAAAAAGGTTTTAAAAGACGTGGAGCAAGATTATAATAATAACTCACCAGGATGACTGACAGCTAGTTCAAATGGATTGTTCAAATAGCAGCGTTAGTCACCTAAAATTGGCCTTTCCCATCCTGGTTTTGAGTTATTTCACGTTACAGCCAATTTCTAATTTCAAATCGAACTAGATGAACTGTGATTTTTAAAAGGGAGCCACATTAAAAAGGTGTGATGTTTAAATTAAAAAGCTTAAATGGCATTAAAAAGATTAACAGCCTTTAAAAAACTAAAAACATTACCAGGGTGGACAGTGTCACCATCACCAATAACACTGTCTAACGTTACGGACAAACTGTGGAACAAAACATGCTTAAAAAGGTGCCATCATTGAGAGTCGTAAAGATGACAAGAAAGTAAAATGTGGCTGATAGTGATTTGAGTGTTACACAAACTACACAATGGTGCATCAGTTCCAGGTAAAAGAAAATGATGAGTTAAAAAACTGTGACCAATGCGTAGCCTAGTTAAAACGACTTCCTCTTTTCAATCCTTACGGAAGCAAGATGACCAAAGTTCAATATAGGGTTTTATTTGGAAAAGCTTGTTTTTGCATTGCTCACTCCAAGTCGACTGCCAGCTGGCATGGAACCAAGCCTTGAATACAGGACCATAGTCCATATATGGGACAGGCACAGCTGTGATAGTGCCAGAGCAGATAGACTTAGCTGCAGTGTCGACGAGCTTGTTCCCCCGAATACCAATGTGGCCCGGTATCCAGAAAAACTGGACAGAAGTAGATGTTAAAGAGAAATGGGCCAGTTGGTTTTGAATATTGGTGAGAACAGGGTGTGAACCAAGGTGAAGCAATTCCTGGGCCAGTAGCAGGGCTCACGCTGTCGCTCGCCATATTTGCCAATGGCTATCATTTTTGTTTTTTGGCAAAGAAAAATTGTAATTGGCGAATATACCAGTAAAACACAGTTTGTTTACAAAATGCTAGACTGGTTCACTACATCAACGTTTTTTTAATGCAAGTATGCGGTAAGCAGATAAAAATCAATAACCTGCATTCATGCAAGGTCATGGTCAGGATCGACAAACATGTGAAAAATTGTTCAATCAACAGCCACCTAACGGCTTGACACGAATAACTCATTTATATGTGGTTGATTAGCAGCGCTATAATTAAAGGATGACCACAAAGATTGTGATGGCTTTCACACATGTAATTACATTATCTAATGATGCATGGCTTGGCCGGTAAGTTTAATTAAAAGTGGTTACTGGATTAGTACCATAATAAACACGTACATGTAAAAAACTAAATGTTAATTAGTGGAAAGATTCTCTATAAATTGAGCCAATATGCAGCAAATTCATCAGATCTCAGAATGGCTTTTTTGCAGGCCAAACACCCCTTAGACAGTGAAAGTTGTCTAATGCCTCCATCAAAAAAATCCAAATCTGAAACTGACAGTTCACGATCATTCCAAGAAAAATGGTTGAATGAATTTAACTGGCTCAAATATGAAGCCTCTATAAAGCAAATGTTTTGCACATTGTGCATTAAAGTACAGAACTCAAACACTTTCACAACTGGTTGTGCAGTGATGAAAAAAGACAACCTAACCAAGCATCAGAAAACAAAAGGTATTTATTGACTGAGTAAATGTTGAGACTTATTTGGATAGTTAAACTTATAAAATTATTAAATATAATGAAAAAAAATATGCCCATGTCAATTTATTTCCTAATACTTTAGTAGTGTTATTACATTAAAAAGATGTTGTGATGCATGAGGTAATTCATTTTTTTATCATTTATTTCATACCACAGAGATGCAATGGAGGCATTCAAGCTGTCTACAGCGATGACTAAAGCCACAGTCTCAGCCACAAACAAAAGTGAGACTGCCATCATAGCTGCAATGCACAATGTTTACTTTGCAGCAAAGCATGACCTAACAAGTTCCCTAATTCCAGATCTAAACAGACTATGTATGATGCAGGTAAGTTATTATGTATACAATACAGTTTTTCTGTTCTTGTCGCAAGTGGATTTTATTTGTTGTTCTTAATGAAAAAATTGTTATAGTTACTGATTTACATATTCATGTTCCACAATTACTAATCTCACAAATTATTTATTATGTATATAATGCAGTTTTTATGTTCTTAAATTGTTGAAGGATTATCAGCTAATGTTTTACAAGTGGAATTTCTCCGTTGTTCTTGATGAAATTTGTTACTGATTTATGTATTCATGTTCTAGAGTTACTACTCCCACATATTATTTATTTATGTATTTATTCTTTTTGTTTTAATTCCAGGGTGCAACACAGCATCTGGTAGTAGACCAACATACTACCTATGAACACAACACTAGTGTTAGTGACTTCCAAGATTGTATGGCAGAAGTGTTGAGAGAAAATTTAAAAAACAAACTAGCCAAAAATGGAAAATTCAGCATCATGATTGATGAAAGTACAGACATTTCAGTAAAGCAGAACCTTGTCAGCTACATCCACGTACTTGAGATGGATCAGTTCAGTACAATGACACCACAGACCTATTTCCTTGGAGTCTGTGAACTTTACAAAGCTAATGCTGAGAACATTTTTACAAAAGTCATTAGTATGTTATCAGAGAAGGGTATTGAATTGAAAAATTTATGTAGTGTCAGCTCTGATGGTGCTGCTGTGATGGTTGGGTCAAAGTCTGGGGTAGTTACTAGACTAAAGCAATTTGTACCAAGTGTCCTAGCCACACACTGTATTGCACACAGACTAGCTTTGAGTTGTGCCACAGGAGCTGACAGCATACCATATCTTGTCAAGTACCAGGATATTATGAATTCCTTCTTTAAGTTTTTTAAGTACTCACCAAAACATATGGCAACTTTGACTGCAGTGCAGAGCATTATCAATGCAGAAGAAAGGAGGTTTAAAGAGATCTTTCACACCAGGTGGTTAAGTTTTGAAGGTGCAGTAGATGAACTGCTTTCCAACTACTCCAGCCTTGTGTCTGTATTTATGGAAGAGACCTCTGGTAAAGCTCTTAGCTTGTATAAACCCATCACTTCATTCAAATTTCTGTATGTGTCACATTACTTGGCTGATTGTTTGAAGCCATTAGCCATTTTGTCAAAAACATTTCAGAGGAAAAATCTTAATTTCTCTGAAGTTCACCCACTGCTTGCTTCAACTATTGTCTGGAGGAAATGAAACAAAACAAATCTGGTGAAATGCTGTCAAAATTTCTGAATGAGGTGCCAGCTGAGCTTCAGTTAGATTCAGATGGACTGTACACTTTTCAGTTTGGTGGGCATACCATAAGAGACAGTGCAGTTCAAAGGTCTGAGGCAGAAAACATATGTGATAAGTTCACAGAAAATATGATAAGAAGTCTGAATGACAGGTTTTCAGATAATGATGATGCAGCTATTTTGGCTTCCCTCACAAATTTCTTCAACCCACTGCTCAAAGACACAGACATTTCAGCAGACATTGACACAATCAATGATTATTTGTCAACCTTTGGCCACGAGGGAACAAAACAAGAATTGAAATCATTTTCAAAATTTGCTAGATCTACTTTTGAAAGTGGAAGCAAGTCTGTAACAGACATTAAAAGTTTCTACAGTAAAATACAGAGAGTCCTTTCCTGCAAGTGCAGAACTGGCAGAGAGACTGCTGGTAGCTCCAGTTTCAACAGCTGATTGTGAGAGAGGTTTTAGTGAGCAGAATTTGATAAAAACGTGTCTGAGGAATTCAATGAGTACTAAAAACCTGGAAAATATCATGTGTCTGTCAATAGATGGTCCAAATGCTGGAGATTTTGATTTTAAATGTGCCTTTAAGATCTGGAGTACAAAAAAGAACAAACATATTCTAATGTTATAATTGAAACAAAGGCACCAGTTGTAACTGTAAATGAGTAGAAAGGCACAACAAAATTACATGCTTCAAGGCATGTATATATTTTTTCATTTTGTCATGAATTTGTGTTCAGATTTTCAGCATGAATGTTACTGAAACTTGTCAAGTTTAGTTTGGTGATGTTTGAGTGATGATATATATTTTATTAAGCAGGGCTCTCACTAGAGAGACTTAGGAGAAGTGGTCTTCCAAAACAGACCAGACCTCACCCTTCGTAAGCTCAAGGAAATGTCATCTTATACAGATTATATTACAGAAGAAAAGAATGCTATTGACTGTAAACTTTTCCATAATTTTGTAAAATTAGAGCAAAACTTTTCTCTGGTTTGCAAGTCTAGTGAGACCCCTATTTAGCAGCATGTAATAACAGCTACTTTTAATTTAGTGACTCTTCTTCCCATGTCATTATTGTAATGATTTGTGTGTGAAAACCATTGAACTTTGTAACTATGAAACTGTTGTTTTATAATAAATTTGATAAATGATAAATTCATTGAAATAAAATGTATGATAAGAACTTAGTTGTCATTTATTCTTTGACTGTCTTATCGTACATGACTGGCTGGAGGGTTGGATATGGATCAAACTTATCTGGCTAAAACACTGGCTAAAATTGGCTACCAAAAAAAATCATTTGGCTTATAGCCTGGCTACAGAAAAATTTAGTCCAGGGTAAGTGCTGCAGTAGAGAACTAAGCGAGTCAGTATAAATAGTGCAGTTTGAGTACTGCTTAGCTTCTATGTGATCCAGGGCAGGAGAAATAGTATACAGTTCAGCAGTGAACACAGAAGCTGTAGAGGGGATTCTGCACACAATCACCGAACCACAACAAACCATGACAGAGTCCACACAGTCACCTGATTTTGAACCATCTGTATAAATAGGAATGGCAGGATGGTTCAAAAGATGTTCAGCAAATAGCAGAAAGTACTTACAATCTGGAATGCCTACTTTTTTCAGATAACTTAAAGATAGGTCACAATTGGGGACTGTAAGAAACCATGATGGGATGGGCTGACCAGTGGATACAGCAATGTTATCTCAGGAGAGACCCAATTCATCCAACTGCACCTGGATACGAAGGCCAAAAGGAACAATAGCAGACCGTCTGGTCTGAAAAAGCATGGCCCATCGAGGAAGGAAAACACAACCCTAAATGGGATGCTTTGGTAAGGAATGAAGTTTCTAAGCATATATTAAAGACAGTCGCAAACGGCAGAGGTGCAAAGAAGGCTTATGAGACTCTATGTATAAGCTCTGAACTGGGGAAGTGTGGAAAGCCCCAGTGCAGAGTCAGTGTCCTTGATGATGAATGGGGTCTAGCATCTTTAAGGCCATTGGTCTGGCAGAGCTATAGACCAGTGATCCATAGTCAAGTTTGATCAAATAAGGGCATGATATATCTTTAGCACAGAACATCAATCTGCTCCCCAAGTGGTGGAAGAGAGGACATGGAGGATGTTCAGTGCTCTTGCACATTTGACCCATAGCTGCTTGATGTGTGGTATAGAGGTTAGCTTACAGTCAAAGATAGGCCCCAAGAACTTAGTCTCAGGGACCACAGGCAGCACAACTTCATCGATACAGAGTTCAGGATCAGGGTGAATACACCATTGGCAGAAAAAGTGCATGCAAACAGTTTTAGAGAGAGAGAAGGTAAAGCCGTTTGCTGTGGTCCATTTCAGTAAAGAAATGAGGGCAGTCTGTAGCTGCTGTTCAATATACCTGATGTTCGACGACTGGCATGATATGTGAAAGTCGTCGACATAAAGCCTGTTTGCAACAGTGAGAGGAAGTTGTTCAGTGATAGCATTAATTTTTACACTGAACAGTGTGACACACTGAACACAGCCCCGAAGGACTCCAAGTTCCTGTAAAAAAGAACGGAAAGTGTTAAACTCACACGAACTCAGAATCTCCTGTCCATTAAAATTTTTTTAAAAAATGATCAAATGGCCACGTAACCCATATATATGGAGGTCTCACAAAATGCCATACCTCCATGTTGTATCATAAGCCCTCTCAATGTCAAAGAATATTGATACAAGATATTTTTGTTTCAGAAAGGCTTCTCTGATTGACGTTTCAAGTCAAATCAGGTGGTTCATGGTGGAGCGCTGTTGTTGGAAACTCACACTGAGTGGGCGAGAGGAGGTTGTTTGGTTCCTCGAATCAAACAAGATGAGCATTAACCATCCTCTCTAAGGTCTTACAGAGACAGCTTGCCAAAGCAATTGGATGATAGTTTGAAGGAATCTTGTAATCCTTCCCAGGCTTGGAGAAAGGTAGGACAATAGCCTGGTGCCAGGCATCAGGAAAAACATTCTCCTGTCACATCCAGTTAAAAACAATCAGAAGAATAGCAAGAGAAGCAAGATATAGATGTCACAGCATCTCATAGTGTACATAATCAGGCCCAACTGATGTACTGCCAGACCGATGAAGGGCCAGTTTGATTTCCACCAGTGTAAAGGGATGATTATAGTCACAGAGACAATCGGCTTGAAAGGAAAGAGGTTACTGCTCTGCCCAAGTCTTGATGGCTAAGAAGGTGAAAGAAGAAGCAGAAGTGCTACATACCTGGCAAAAGCTTTCACCTAGAGTATCGGCGATGCTCTGGGTATCAGCTACTTCCTGGCATTCAGAGAGCAAGATTGAGAGGGGGGACAGAGTTATATTGTGCCACTGACCTTTGAATCTTATCCCTTATAACTTTGGAATGGGTGGTAGAAGATATGCTAGTTGTTAACTTATCCAAGATTCCTTCTGGCTTTGATGTCTTACCCATCGAGCTTGTGCATGGGCCTGTTGAAAAGCGATGTGGTTTGAGAGTGTGGGATATCCATGGAAAGTATTCCAGGCTTGTTTCTGAGCCTTCCATGCCCTGTGGCAGGCAGGATTCCACCATGGACAAGGATATAGAGAAAAATTTGTCAAGATTTTAGGAACACATTGTGCAGCTGCATGTATAATACAGTCAGTTACTGCTACCATACAGTCATCTATTGATGGCTTACAGACAATGGCAAGATCAAGTTCTGCGAGAGCAGTGAGAGAGGGCCAGTTTGCCTGATCCAGCTTCCACCTGGGCACTTGGGTCTCTCAAGATTATAGGAAAATGATCACTGCCTCGTGGATTATTGTCAATCCTCCATAAAAAATGGAAAAATAATGAAGGGGAGCAAATTAGAGATCAACAGCAGTAAAGGACTGACTAGGTGCATGGAATTAAGTAGAAGAACCAGTACTGAAAAGAAAAAGGTTGTGATCAGAGAGAATACGCTCTACAGAGTGACCCCTCCTATCAATATCAGCACTTCCCCAGAGGGGATGATGTCCATTAAAGTCCCCCAAGATAAAAAAGGGAGACTGCAACTGTTCAATGAGAGCATCGCGGTCTGATTGATCATATGCCTCTCCAGGTGACAGGAAGAGAAAACAAACAGTGATGGTATGACCCAAGGAAACACGGATGACTATGGCTTCCAAGGGTGTGTCAAGTGACAAAAACAAGGCAAGCATATGCTGATCAACCAACAGTGCCATCCCTCCATGAACTCGTCCATCACACAACCTGTCATTTCTGTATAAAGAAAACTGCTGAAAGTTGACTGTATTGGCAGGTTTCACAAATGTTTCCTGTACAGAAAGACAAACAGGATGGTAGGAAGCAATCAGTATTTTGATGTCATCCAGATTAGAATGCAAACCTCGACAGTTCCATTGTATCAGGGTGGCCATTTTAATATTCGTGTAGGCAAATTGGGTGGAGAACCCTTCTGTTTATGACCATGTCTTTTTTTCCTTATTCCTTATTAGAGGGAGGTCTATCCACCTCCATGGATCCTGCCCTGGGTTGATTGGGCAGGTCTTTACTGTTAGAAGGGGATTCCAGAGACTGAGGATGTGAACAAATGATTGTTTTGCATCTTGAGGTGAGAGAAGATGTATCCAAGGAAATGCCTGTACTTGGAATCAAAGAATGTGAATCTTGGGGTTTGTTGGAATGTATGTACGGGATAGAGATAAGTGTTGAAGATGATTCATCAACTTTTTTTAACCATGGAGGTCAAAAGACTTTCCATTTGTTTGGAGAATGATTCTTTAGGAGTCACAGAGAGATCTGTCTGCACTCCCATTGTAGTTGTGTTACGAAATGCAGCAGCATATGTCCGAGATGAGGTGGTGGACAGCAATTTTCAAGCCTCAGGATAGGTAATGTTACGAATCCTTTTCAGACGTTGCACCTCTTTTTCTTCCAATGATTTAGGGCAAGAATGAAAGTAGGACAGGTGAGAGCCATTGCAATTGATGCAAAAAAGTTCCATTTCACACTCCGTACCATTTCATCATGGTCCTTGCCACTGCAACAAGCACACAAAAAGGACCCACAACATAACGTCTTCAAGTGACCAAACCATTGACACTGGAAACATCGGAGAGGGTTTGAAATGTATGGCCATACTCTGCAATTAAGATAGCCTGCCTTGATGGTGGCAGGCAGACGTGGTGACATAAATGTGAAATGAGGATATTGGCCTGCACCGATTTCCATCTTTGCCTCACTGCAGAAACTCTTTGGGTGGAGAAAACAGTGAGAATCTCTGACTCAGGGATGTTCTTCAAATCCCTCTCAACAATAACTCCTCATGATGAATTCAAAGTAGCATGAGGTGTAACCTCAATAGATATATCCCCAATTGCCTTTGAATGCAAGAGGAGTTCACTGTGTTGAGATGTGGATGTTTCTATTAATATGGCACCAGATCAAAGCTTCCTTACTGACTTTGGAGAGCCAGCAATTCCCTCTAGTTCCTTCTGAATGAAAAAGGAGAAATTTGCCCTAAAGGTTTGTCTGAAAGTGAATGCAATATAAGAAAATGAGGTACAACTGGTGGTACAGATGGTGAGGATTGCTGCTCAGAATCTTCAAGACATGGTTATTTACCTATAGACTGTTTTTCACTATTTTATTAAGATTTTTATTTGGAGTATCCATAATAAAGAGAGGGAAATTTTGGTACCCACTGACCCCACTCACCATGGAGCTCTACAAGGGGATGCACTAAAATGTCAAACAAGGACACTGCAGCAATGCCAGGGTTTCATGAGCACTATACCCAAACACCAGCATCAGATATAATGACCACAACATCTGTTGAAATCATCCAACACTGATACTTGGTTTACCCTAGTCCGAGGCAATTAACCCAAGGCTGCCCATCTACAGGAATTCAAGGCCAAAATGATGTGTTAGGCTTGGGCCCCTCAATCACCAAGATCCTCTCCTCCCCTTCACAGGTTGCCACGCATGGCAAACACGTGGGTGGATGTTTAGATCCCAGAGGAGGTAAACTGAAAGAGGTCCTATCACCACGTACAGGAATTCACACAGAGGGGAAATTTAAATGAAATAAAACATTAAAATATTTTTAATAGCAAGATTTTTGATTTGTGCATGCTAAGCTGAGTGTTATAAAATAATGTAACACATGACCAACTTCTCTTTAGATCAGTTCAGAATAACGTAATTAACGAGACTGAAAATAATTTTGGAATCTGTAACATTTGATACATTTCTAACATAACTTATTTTTGCATTTTTCTTCCTATTGATAGATATCTGAGGAATTCATAGTAGGTTCTGTTTTAAATTTGTTTGTACATGTTTCAATCTAGCAGGATAACTGTTTAATTCACAAAATTTAGGCTAAAATGTAACATAACTTGTAGTTGTATTTAAAATAATAATCTGCTGATGAACAGTCAGTTACTCTATCTGAAAAGAAAATAGCCTTCGCCTTTCTCATATTTGAATATTATTTATCATAACCCTTACCTCTCTTATATATAAGTATAAGCTAATGAGTTTTCAGTCATAATAGACTAATTCTGATGATGGTAACAGTTGTTGCAAAAACTAGTTGACTCATATTTGTGGATGAAAGCACATTATGATATTGTAATATTAAATTGAAAAAGACAGACCAATGTTCTGTTGGAACATGAATTTTATTCTCCCAAAATAAACCACTTCATTATGTTTATAAATCATTGCTTGTCAACTTAACATCAGTTCATGTTTTACTAATAAACATTTTATTATAAATGTTTGTTGTTTTAGTTTTTAAGACACACTCATAATTTACTGCAGTGAAGTAGATGGGAAACAATATCAGGAATTCTGACTAGCAAACTGCTTACAAATCAATACTGTAAAACAATTAACCATATCAATTAAGAGACAATATATTGGGCCTTTCTCATAAAAAAAAATTGAAAATAAAACCTTGAAATAATTATATCTCGTCCAGTAATATTAATTTTCATACTCAGGAATTTCTCTTTGAATTTTCTAAGGCACTACTTAAAAAGCTCCAGAAGTCAACAAGAATCTAGTAGATTTCCTTTAGGAAATCAGATTTACTCCTCCCTACCCGTTTTCTGTTATAAATGTAATTTTTTCAACCAGATGATGAGGTTTTTGATTTGTTTAGTAACTTGTATTTTTATGTTTCAATTTATTGTTCTTTGATTACATGTATTAAAGATCTATAGTGTGACACACAGTTTCTTTTTGGTGTTATCAGAAAATAAACATTTCTTCGAAATTGACTGCTAGAAATCACATTAATTGATGAAATACTAAAACAGAAAAAAGTACTTTACTTTTAAAGTACTTACCAAGCATTTTCTTGAATAAAAGAACCAGTATATCTGACGGTTTGTAAAAACAAATTTTCCCATCATTTTCTATTTCATATTTCATCTCCCCTTCAGTTAGAATCTGAAAAAAAACAAAAAAAAACACGTTTTAAACTAAGACAGTAAGGGTCAAACATCATTGCTGGATAATCATTTGGTATCAATAATGAAATATAGAAATGCATCAAAAACATTTAATGCATTTAAAATTAGACCATGTTTCATATAATTCAACCATTTCACACAAAGTAGGTTTCACAAAATCTCAGAAAAACTTTTTACAAACAACAAGATCTCAAAGAAGAAGATACCTCAACATTCACAACAAGGCCCAATTAAACATAAATCAATCATTTCTCTATCCTATATTCCCAACTTAAGCAAAAGCTTCAAAGGATTTGCTAGAAATTTAACTTTAAAGTTTAATACATCCAATTGAGTCAGTATTAGCTGAAAATAAGAACAAAATAGGATTTATAAAAAAACTAGAATCAACATGTAACAATTAACAAGACTCGCCAGTGGAAAAAAAGAAAAGAAACAAAGAAATTACCTATTCTATATAAAACTAGATTAACATGAACTCAAAAATAGAATGGCATGTGCATCAGCAACCACATTCAACAACCTGCACAGATAACATGTTGACATCAGTCCTATTGACAAGACTTGACAATCATCATATCTGCTCAATCTTATAAGTTCAAGCTCTACTACACAGCCATGCTTACTTCTGTAAAACATTAAAAAAGCATCTACAGCAACCAGAAAAATGCCTCAGAAAAGAAGCCAAAACATCGTCTTTTCATTCACGAAGTAGCTGCAGTCCATTAAAATTACCAAACCCATTATGTTTGTTCTGTCTATTCCACTGAATTACTTTACACACAAATTCTGCAAATAGGTCAAATAGACAAAGTGCATGTATAATTTCAATTTACCTTAATAAACCTACTTGGAAAAAAGTCAAAACATTGTTACAACTATTTTTTTTTTTTCATACAATGTAATCACATAAAACACTTTAAAGTTTCCATATAATTCAAATATAACAATTTAATATTAACAAAAATATTTCATAATAATAAGCAATCAGTCATTAAAAAAACCCACAAAACATCAGTTAAACTTATATACCATAAAATTATTATACAAAACTAAAAATAATAAACCAAATGACACATGTACCTTACAACCACTGTTTTTCATTTCTTGTTCCATTTCTTGCAGATTTTTTCCCAATACTTGTTTAACATTACAAACTGTACTAGCTGCATTTCTAACCAAACCCTGCTTTGCAGCAAGACCTACAGACTAAAAAGAAAACAAAAATGAAGAAGTTACTGAAATTCAGTTTGAACATTATGTTTATAGCAATAGAGAGATCTAGTATGTTACATTAAAATGATTTTGAAGCCTTATAAAGTCTTTACAGTTCATGTCACTAAACAACATCTTATGGTTCTTGACAGTTGCCCTGCAGGGTAACTTACATTGCAAAAGACTCCTTCATAAGACTGTCACGTGCAATACACTACCATAATCTATCTAGTATATGAAGATGACAATTTCCCAGTACTTTCCAACAATCTGATCACACAGAAATCCATAAAAGATGCATCACTTGGAGAAGCAAAAAGTTAAATTTTCTTGTACTGAAAATAATATTTCTCACAAATTGTTATTCTCACTCAGTGTCCTCCTCTATATGCAAAATATTTTTTGTACATGCCACAAACCGTTGATCTCCCACATCTGGAATTGACTGATTCCAATGAGTTTTACATGCAAATCATCATTCAACAATTCTTCACTAATAACAGTGCAACAGACTCTCTTGATGCAAGTGACTTTTATTCGATTCTACCGAAATATCACTAAGTTTTGGCAGAAAATTGAAGCACCAGTTTACAGTGGGGAGGAAGGGTTGAAAAAGGCAAGTAACTATTGAAAATACATTTTCACTATAGGAAATTTATAACTTCTGGTACAGTATATTATCTCAGTTCATTACCCAGCCATCTGGTGGGGAGTAAGAAAGTAGATCATATAATATTTTCATCAAGTTCTTCAGACCAGAGGGGATCTCACACCCCCTAATCTATGAGCAGGATATAAGATAGCAATGTGAGAAATTGATTGACCAATCCAGGAACCTGACTTCCAGCATCATAAAGATGTCTCTGTAATGTAAATCACCTCATTCAAAACCAAACTGACAGGAACTGCCCCTAGTGCAATAACACCCTATCTCAGCAATGCATATTTAGTGGCCTCAGAAATTATAATTGTTAAGTTATAACAGCCTTACAGTGCAGACTTGATTAATTTAAGTATACTTGCACAAGCACCACTTCCCACAGAGAAAAATTCCAAAAAGATAAAAAGGGACATGCTTAAAGAGGTTTGTATATCACACACACAAAAAGGCATTTTAATCAGTCACAGTCTCACCATACAGTGAAGGATGGGAACAGTTGGGTGACTTTATCCAAACAAGGAAAAATCCCAAAGCACAGAATGGGAGATACACTCACAGAGCTCAACAAAGGAAGTACCACAAACACTTGACAGGGTTGATATGCAGGAAAAAAGGAAGGTGGAGTGAAAATACCAGGAAATTATAATGGGAAGTAGGACATACAGAATAAAATGCCAACTGGATCGCAAGGTAAGCTCAATGGATAAGAGACAAAAGGAAAAAAAAAAATCTCAGACAAAGGACTGGTGTAAGGGAATGAAACCATGAGAAATGACTTCAATGGAAAGAAGCCTTGGAATCAACGAAGCAACCCATGGCACGTACTAGTCAGAGAAAATCATTTGAATCCAACTGAGAATAAGGGAGGAAGATGGTAAGAAATGAAAAAGTTGAAGAGAATATACCACAAGAGCTCTTAAAATATAGGTTACGAAAATCATTCAAGAACAACAAGAAAAACATACCAAGCCAAACCAGACAAGGAAACAAAATCTGAGCCAGCCAGGAATGATCAATCAGTAAAATCTGACCTAGAGTGATGTGGAGGAAAACAAATTAGGGGGAAGAAGGTTGATGGAGTAAGAAAAAAACTGAAGTTATAAACTGGATCTAATCCTGTCTGAATATAGTGACAACCTAGGTACATGAATGATGTACCTGAGATCAAAATCAAAAGAGGTAATTTGTAATCAATAGAAGATTTAAAATGTCACACAGAGGATTACACCACAAGATTGAGAGGTCACTCTCCTTGGAAGAAAGGATGTTGGCCTGGAAATTTGATCAGGAATGAGGATGCTGTAAGCTTCTGCTTGGATTGAACTCTTTCTCAGCAGGATCATATAACACAGTGATCCTGTCTAGAGAACAACATGAATGTAAGAACGCATACCTTAATTCTGAGATTGCTTAATGTGTCCTTGCAAAACCTGGCAAGATTTTATTAAAGCTTATAAGTATCTTGTATGCAATGAATGTTATTTTAATGATGTACTTCTACTTAATACTCCATGTAAAAGGTAGTTTTCACTTTAAGTATAAAAATCCTTTTCTTCATCTTACACTTTGAGTCTCATTAGAATGAAATTTAGAGCATCCAACAAGAAAATCAAATTTTTTTAAGGTACATGTTTATATCTTTTCATTTTCTCCACTATATCTTTAACTGCACATATTATCAACATACAGTGCAATGTAATGTTTAAAATTACAAAATGGGAAAAATTTACATATTTAATTTTTTGCAGAACATATTAAAAGACCTCATTTTTATTATATTCACAATTTGAGTTTTTTTTTTCCTTTTCACACATAGTTAATTTTTAATGCTTTGCTCTCCTTTCCTGTCCTTTACCTTTTATTACTCATTTCAGTTCAAGTCATTGGTGCCCTTGAAGCATACTTACAATATCTTCAAAAATGCAAAAGTCTTCAGATAAACTATTTTACAATCATAAAAGATCTTAAGCCTTGAAAAATGATGCCAAGTATAATGTACATTTAAAAAATGTTTAAACCTTTCAGTTATGCATTTTAAAACAAATCATACATGATTAACATAGATATAAAAGACCTAAATACAACTTAACTGTCTCTAAGAATATTTTTAGGTAAAAAAAAAAAGTGTTATCATGAATAAAGCAGCCAACAACACTACAAGCAGTTACACCTCCAAGATTACAACCACACATCAATTTCAAACTAACCACTGTTGGATTATAGCATAATGAGATCTTTTTAAATGACCATGTACATGTATGTGTATCAACCACAGGTATATGTTATAAAGCTCAAACAAATGTACAGAAGGAGAGCATGGCACCAAACAGAGGTTGATTAAATTTATTAATTACTTTTTTACTACATTAGGCTGTAAAACCTTGACTTATGTGTCAACAGGGCAAGTAAACATTACTGCCTAGACATGCCAACACAACAAGCATTATCTTAAACAAGACAGTGTGAAAGTTGAGATTTTTCTAAGGTTGTGGGCCAGGTGACATCTATACTTGAAGTTTCAAGCATTTTGTAAAAGGTTTCTTATGAAATAAAGAAACTAAAACTCATAACATAAAATTTCGAATCATAAGCAACCATTATAATGCTTATTTCATATACATACATTGATTGTAAAGATGTGTAATTAAATTTTGAGTGTGGCTCAGTGATTCACAAGAAAAAATGTTTAAAGGATTAAAGGTATTAATTCTTTCACTGACATTCAGATTCATTTTGAGACACATACACAAAAGAAGTATTTCAGAATTTTTCTGTAATTTGGAACTGGTAAATTCTTAGAAGGCTGGTGATACTCTGTCTTGATGGTATAAAACAAATTTCTCATGATAGTATTCAAGATGGAGGAGGAGAATACATTTGTCCCAATTACAATGGAAAAGTTGAAGTATTATTACATCACAAAATGTTATTTATTAATCTAGCCACTGTACAGACTATTCAATGATAAAAACAATCTTGCTTCAAAAATCAACTAAGGTGAAAAGCTTGTTCATAGTTAGCATGCATTTGAATGCACACTTACATAACAGTTGGGCAATTAACAGAATTTGCTAATCAATCACCTTCAACTAATCAGTTACTCTGAAGAGATGGTTAAACATACAAAAACATTACCTTACAAATCAGATTTTGATACCTGTGATGACCAGAGGACAGATGGACCACTGTGTAGCTTTGTGATTAACAATAATAAAAAATAATGCAATATTTCAATAATTTGAATAAGCAGAATAATAAAAATTAATCAGGAATATTAATTTAAATTAATTGGTTGATTTTGTCTTGTTAATTAAGCTGATCAAACTTATGCAAAATAATAACTGAAATATTATTTGGTGAATAATTGGAATAATCAAAAACAGTAACAAACAAACACTAATTGATTATTTTAGTAATATTAATTAATTTAGTCATAATATTTATTATTCAGTTATTTCACAATACTAAACCATGCAACCTATTATCAGAGGAAAATTATTTAAAAATCAATCAACCAGTTTTAATTTATGTAAAAAATTAAACAATGTCCATACACATAGACAGTAACTTTTGTGATAGTGATTCATAGTACACAAAAAGACTAATAATCAAAACAAGAATGAAAAACTCACAACTTCATTGTTGGTAAAAGCCACTACTGCTGGTGTTACCCTGTCTCCAGCATCATTTGCAATCACCTCTGTTTTACCTTCCTGAAAATATTTTAAAAGAAGTTAGTGTATTTATTTTGAATCACAACAAGAAAATATAAAAACCTTTCTTTTCCTTGCTTTGTAAAAAGGTAAAAATTAATGTTAATTTTTCAATAAACATAAATGTTTTATTTCAGATCAAATTCCTGGATTTTTTTTAATCAACAGTGTTAAGTTTTACTTCGATATTTCTTCATAAATGTTCATTGCTAAAACATCAAATATAATATGCCCATATATATTACTTTATTTACAGTTACCACTTGCATAACCATAAAAATACACTACGCACACTTCAAGATCATTCTCTTTACTGAAATCAGCCAAGGGTTCAAATCTACAAGAGAGTCATACCTTAGTGTTAAATGAACCAACCTATATAGCCCTTTTTTTGCAAGTAGGCACCTTTAGAATAAAAGCTATTTATGAGAAACGTGAGAAATGCTGGGTTTCTAACACTATTTCCTGTCTTTCTACATTAATTTCTGCTCCTGAGCTGATATTTTTCAACTCTAATGTGTAATAATAAAAGGGCATATCTGTGTGTGCATGGGACTACCATAGAAGAAAGACCTAGAAACCTGAAATTTTTACACCCATACCTGAGGGTGTGCAGCTGGGTGTTACTACTTATCCACATGCATGCACAACTCTTTAATAAGGAAAGCTAAGAATAAAAACAAGGCAGGTATTCAGTTTAAAGGAGGGAGTGTTATAAGTGTCCTATTCCTACTGGGGTGTTTGAGAATACTTGCATTCTTCTTCACTTCACTTGCATGGTTCAGAATGAGCTTGTTGTGGAAGATTAGAGTTACTTTGTTATCACGAGTTGAGAAGTTTTTAATTTTAGTTCTGGGTTTAGAAATATGTGGCTGAGACAAAGAGGGGATAAAATGAGACAATGTATAGATGACAGAAAGTGAAAGGGCAGTTGGTAGTATACAGAAGACATACCACACATCCAGACATGAGGATTGAAAGTTAGTTGATGTAACACTTCTTTTCAAAAAAAGTGATAAAAGTGTCCCAATAATTATAGACCCATTAACCTTGTATCAGTTGTGGGAAAAGTTTTAGAAAGTCTGTTAAAAGATGCTTTGCAATGTAATTTAACAAAGTTTAGATTTATTGTATAATCAGCATGGTTTCACTGAGAGGAAATCTTTGAAAAGGTTATTGATTATGTAAAAAAGAGATGGGTGTAGATTTGGTAAATCTGAATTTTCAGATTTGTTTAGAATTACACACAAAGCTATCCGTGCTCTGCCCACAACAGGTATTGAGAACCTGGTTTCTAGTGGTGTGAGTCTGCAGACATACTTTCAGAAGACATTTAACAATGTACAACATAAAAGGCTTGTGAAAAAAATAGCTGTATAGTTGTGGGGGATAATTAGCAAATTTGATAGAAGAATGGCTGGATGTAAGAAAACAGAGGGTTGTTAGAAATGGAATTCAGTCAAACTGGATTAATGCCACAAGTACCTCAATCTTAGGACCATTGTTCTTTCCAATTGACATCAATGACAGATAATATTAAGGTCTTGGGTGTTGTGATTTACAAAAGGATTTAGATTTAGTAAGCTGGGCAAATAAATGACAAGTGGGTTTTACTTACAATAAATGTAAGATAATACAGGTTATAATTTTAATCATAAGCATACTTTGGATAGGAAAAGCCTTAACAGTATTAAAAAAGAATCTTGGTGAAACAGTTCATCAGTTTAAAACAATCCAAGCAGTGTGCTGTTTCTAGTGGTATAGCAAATAGGATTTTAGGTTGTATCTACAGAAATATTGGATACAAGTCAAATGATGTTATGATTTCATTGTAAAAGTCAGTGGTTAGGCCACATTTGAAATAATACGTTCAATCCCGAACTCATTACCTTAGGAAAGACATTGAATTGTTGGAAAGGATTCAAAGAGGGGTTACTAGAATGGTCCTGGGATGAAGGGGTATCATATGAGAAGAAAAAAATCTTTCATTTTGTTTTCTCTTCAAAAGAGAAGAATTGGGGAGATCTGATTGAAGTGTTTAAGATTGCAAAGGGACTTGAAAGTGTTGATGCACCATCCTTTTTCATATTAAACAGTGAGAATAGTAGGATTAGAAGACAAATTTTGACAGAGTTGGAGTCATTTCCAGCTAAGACAGTTTCATTTTTAGAAAAGGGTGGTTGGCTATTGAAATGGGTTGCTTTGGAGATTGCAGAGACATTAAATATAAGTGACTTTAAGATAAGGCTTGATAAGTAAATAAATTATAAGGGCTAGCTTTAAGATTTTTTTATGTTTTAACAATTTTTCTTATTTAGTTGTTCCAAAATATTAAACCTTTTGCAATGGGTCACAGGTCATCATGTTTATTTACTTGCATTCAAAATTTTATTGAGTTATTATTTTATGAACTTATGTCAATAAATTTGGAATCAAATTGTAATTATAATTCAAACTTTAATATTATATTTAATTTCTTAATTTAAAAGTCAATATCCAAATATAATTTTAGTGAGTCAAATGGTATGTTAAATGAAACTTTAAAAATACACATTTCTGATGTCAAAATACTAAGTCTGTAATTTCATAAAAATTAGTAACTCAAATTACTAATATTATCAAGCAAGAATATAAAATAAAAACCTTGTATCTTTTTATTTTGCTGAGGTATCGCTTATGTACTGAATCAAGCCCAGCAGCACCCTGTTCACTGCTTTCCATTTTTGAAAATGATTCCTTTTCTATGCTTACTTCAAGATATGACATGTGAATAATCAATCAACAGCTTGGTTTTCTCAGCCATTTTAATCTCTGTAAAGACTACCACATTCGTTTTATCCAAGATTTCAAGGGGTTAGGTTGTGTCTTTATTCAGCTCAAAGCTACACATTTTTTAAAATCTAAATGCATCTTAGTTGCTAAGCTTAATAAATTATTGTGGAATTCAAATGTATATATAAAACTTTAAAGTTTTGTTTCATATATGTTGCTAAGCCTTTTACAGTTTTGCACATGGAGTATATCAAAGCTAGAAGAGATAATTATTTGCTTTACATCATTTATTATTCCATATTTTAATAAGTTTAATAATTTATTTCTAAACAGTAATTATATATATATAATGTATAATAATTTAAATTTTACTGTCTATTACAAAATACTGGTATGCTAAAACACAGCTAAGACAGGGATGACTGAACATCAGTTTTATATTACTGAATATGGAACAAGAGTGCATGTGCATGACATCACTGAAAGTTGTGTAACATTAGCTAGGCATGATTCAAAGATCAATAATCAAAAATTAAATATGTATGTAAATATATAATGTTATGAGACTTAAGCTACTTAGACTAAACATTTGTATTTTAGCATCATAAAATATATCATTATTCTGGCCTGAAGCAACATAATTTATATTTATTTCCTGTTTATAGTTACAAGGCTAGTCAAGCAACAGGCCTCCCCACAGAGTTACAGTATAAAAAAACAACAAAATATAAAGGCTTACTAAAATCAAACATTTAAAATGTATTTAGATTTTAAGAGATTATGCAAATAATATTAGAGATTTTTGGGACAAAGAAGAGATTTTTGTTTTTCTTTAAATTATGGCATGAAATCAATTTGCACCCACACTAGTAACAAAATAGACTATTTTCACAAACAAATCTTCAGTAAGAAAAAATTTCATTAAAAATTTGACTTTTTGTATACAATCTTTATCAAATGTCTACCAAATTTTGTGAAAATACTCATGCTGTATCTGAGGGTCCCTCTTTCAAATACCTGTCATACCAAACATGCCCAACCTATCAACCTTATGGGTATTATAATGTGATGGTCACTCCCACTATTCATTTGTTAGAGAAGCCCATGAGCAGGCAGTGGGTGGTAATGACTAGCTGCCTTCCCTCTAGTCTTAAACTGCTAAATTAGGGACAGCTAGCACAGATAGCCCTAGAGTAGCTTTGCACGAAATTCACGAACAAACCAAACAAATCAAAAGTTATATTGCAAATACTTAACATCTGCAAATGTGTGAACTCGCATATATTATAGCAAGCCCATAGTGAAAGGGTAAAGAGTTATTTTGTAACAGAGTATTTAGCATCTGGTATGGGTTGCTTTCAGATGTAATGGATGTAACAAAATTAAAGGTTTCATAAATATTTGAATTTGAATCTTTATTATTATTATTTCATATAGATTACTGTAATTTAGTTTGCTTTAGTAAATAGGCCAGTTTTGATGAACCAGCATGACACTTGTTTAAGACATGACCCTTTTCTTCCATAACACTAGTACAGGCATTCTCATCACACTTACACTGGTAAGTTAAATTACTATAACCTACATGCATTCTCTTGCACTTATTATAATTAAAAAGTATCTGCCACTCATCTGCCAAATGATCTAAATTATTTTGTAACCAACCAATGTTTCTTCCACGCCTACTGAGAACACTTTTTTTTTATGTCACACCTTGTCATGTGCTTTCTCTTGTATCAGTATTCAGTACTTTTATACATACAAGCAAAAATTATATTTGCCCTACCAGTAGTAACAGTACACTGCTTAAAGGGCTTAAAAGTTCATCAACCAGATAAACATGATCATTTTCTTCCAAAACACTGTTAGTTTTTTGCATAAAATTTATACTTATAATTTAGATCCATCCCTATTAATGTAATATATGGATTAAATATAATCCATAATTCACATGCATTATCTTGCATATATTATAATTAAAAGTCATCTGTCATTTATTCATTCAACTTGTTAAATTATCCAAATACTTTTGCAAAACACCAAACTTTTCCTCATAACCAGCAACACCAAACTTTTTAGTATCATCAGCAAACTTAAACAGTTATTGCCCATCCTTCATCTATGTTACTGATATATATAAAAATCAGCAATGGTCATAACACTGATACCTAAGGTATCATACTTATCATACAAGTCCAGTTTGACTGAACTCCATTTATAACAGCCTTCTGTTTTTTTTACCACCCAACCATTTTTCTATCTAATAAGGCAATTATTTCTCACACTATGTGGCACCTTAACATGTGCTTTCTGAAAACTCAAATATACAAAATCTACACGTTGTTCCTCATCTGCTAGATTTTTGTCTAGTGAAACCATGTTGAATATCCAAAACAATTTTAAATTTTGTTAACTGGCTTTGCAAAAAAATACTTGAACAAACTATCAAAAACTTTTTCTACCATTGGTACAAGACTATGAAGTCTATAATTACCTTATCAATGTTTATCATTTCCTTTGAAATATTGTCGCAACTTCCCATTATTTAAGGACTCACATCAATAGTAGTTCATACATACAATCTTTAACCTCCTTCAAAGCCCTTGGGGAAATATCTGGTCCAGGAGCCTTATTATTCTTTAAACTTCCCAATGTTTTTTTTAACAAGTTCAGTGTTAATGTGATCATTTTATTTAATTCTGTTACCGTGTTGTAACTGTTCAGAATGATGAACAATCTTAAATGTTCATTTGTAAAAACTAAAGTAAAACTATTTAATAACCTATAATCCTCATCATAATCAGAAATAAGCCATCCTTTATCATCCTTCAAAAAACCCTACTATGATCCTGTGATTTTGCTTACCTTTAAAAGGTGAAGTTACTGTTAAATTTTATATTTTCATTCAGCTTTTTTAATCTCCGTTTTGATTTCCTAATCTCCTGTTTAACCAGCTCTCTTGATCTTAATATAATCCTTTAAGTTAATTTATACTTCTTAAATGTATAACTTTTCCTCCAATTTTATCTCTTACAAGTTACGTAACTTATTGTACTTTGTAGGTAAAGCTGGTATCTTATATGCAGTCACCCTTTTTTCTATAATTATGAGCATGTGTGCCTTTAATACTTATTCTTATAAAAAATTCACGTCTCCAATTAATTTAAACCTTCAATCCACAACTTAACTATTTTCCTGAAACCTACTGATGAGATTTCATCTTTTATGTGGTATCTTTAATATCACCAAAAAGTTTTCAAAATGCAAGTTCTAACTCATGTAAGTACAAAAAATCCTCACACTTCTCTTCACCCGCCAAAACAATATACCAGAGTTAACTTATATTTTTTTAAATTAGAGGTGGCTCTGATGCTGTCATCATACGGATCCAATGGCTTTGTGATCTACTACCTTGAGGCTCTTTAAAAAAAAAAGTCTGAACCTATATTGTTATGTTGGTATTAACTTAGGCCTACAACAGTAAAAAATATAAATAAAATTATTCAATTTTGCCCTAATATTAATATCACTTGAAAACAGAACACCAAATTCGACAGTTCAAATATAAAAAGTTAGCAGAACGGTAAATTAAACTTTAGAGTTTTAACTTTCTAAAGTTAAAGCATACATACTTTATGAAGTGCTAAACACATATTAGTAGATCCTAGATGCAAACCAAAACAAACGACAGCCATGACCACCGCTAAGATTAAAAGCACATGGTACTATAATTTAATCGTTCATAAAGAGAGATATATGACCCACACAAAATCAGATAAAGAATATTTACACAATTTTTAGAAAAAAACTAAAAATTAAAAAATTGAAATTAAATCATGCATCGCGTTGAAACTCTTTATCAACTTATTTATTTTTGTATAACTAAAAATAAAACCTGAATTCGTAAACATTGATATCTAAATTGAAATAAGTTGGATTATATATAATATGAAGAAAACTTTGATTATTAATATTAGAAAGTTGAAAACTAAAATCGAAATAACGCAAAATATTCACTACCAATATTTTTAGGGATAAGTTTAACAATAGCAATATAGCATTTTGTTAAAACATAATAGCTATGATGTTATGCTTAATTTCAAAGACCATTTTAAGTCTGTTAATCTCTAAATATTTTAAGATGGCTTAGTAGTATTTTTCTCCACTAATGTTAACGAGAAAATTAGTTCTAGCGAGTGATAAAATTATTATAATTTTATTGTGTATTTATCGACACATCGATTACAGATCAAAATATGTGATAAAAGTGTTTCCACTTTTAAACATTTATTCTAATACTCCAAGACCCGCAATTATTGAATAGGATTTTTTTATGCAAATTACAATATCTCTAAGTCTCTTAAGTAAACCTTAGTATATTATTTATCTACTTGTTACTTTCATTAACATATTTTAAACTTCTTTTATTACAGTTTTTACGGTAAAGAAGATACTGCGTTTCGATCACTAGTGCGATCATTCTCAAGTATAAATGTTTTAACAGTAAAGGTGTTTTTGCTTGAAACAGAATTTAACAAACTAACTAGTATTTAAATTACATAGTGGTTACATATGTATGTGCGTATCAATGCGCGTATATTGAAAGAATATTTAGTTATTGCATACGATTGGGAAGGTCTCAGGGAAACAACAATGAAAACATTTAGAAATGTGTCCGGGAAGTTGCTAATTGCAGGATTTTATTATTAATGCTTCTCTGATTTTTATTTTGTTAATGTGATGTTCGTGTTTTCTATGTTTTTCAATAATACATAATATAAAGTTATAGATTTATCAGAGGTAATAAGTGTGTCTGTCACGTGCATTTCGCTCTCTTTGCACCTGTTTAGCATGTTCTGAATTAAAGTTTGAATTTGCCATTGTGGCAAGATTCTCCACTCCTGTATAACGGAATTTAAAAGTTCCTGTGTTGTTTATGGAGCTTTTCTCTTACCCGAGACACATTTTAAAACAATGTCCAAGACGTATTTTATAGAATTGATAAATTGGCTACTTGGGCTACTCTTTTACCAACGAATAGTGGGATTGACCGTCACATTATAACGCCCCCCACGGTTGGGCGTGCGAGCATGTTTGGCGCGACCGGGATTCGAACCCGCGACTCTCGGATTACGAATCGAACGTCTTAACACGCTTGGCCATGCTAGGCCATGGAGAATAATACAAATGTTACAACGACTTCTGTCCTCCTTGTTTTTGTATAAATTAACAAACTGAGAATCTTTATAACCTTGATTCCCTACTTCCTTTTTCTAACAGAGTAGTATAATTTTATGGATATTTCAAAGTAATTTGCTATTGGCACACTTATAAATCTCAACAGGCTAGTCGTCGTTACTGGGCGCCTTGTTCCTCGGAATGGATTTAATGACTTATTGCAAAATCTTCTCAACAAGACTCATTGTCCAAATTCATCATAACTTCAAACTTAAACAGTTCTTTGAGCATTTCATGTTTTCATCATAACTTTAAACTTATGCAATCCATCGAGTTCTTCATATTTAGTGATAGTCTTACTAGAGTATGAACTTCCATAATATCTAATTTATCACTCAATTTGTAACTTTTTTCCTTTTGAATGGATCGACTGCTCGATTAATGCCTTTATACATTACATGGATGTCACCTGCACCAACTCTTTTCTAAATATTGTCACATAGTTTCAGTTACAAATCTTTGATACACCCCTAGCCTATTTTTGGATTTCTCTTTGAACGTTTCTCAAATTTCCTGGGGTTGTGGTGTTGATAGGTTTCTTGTAGACGATTATCCCTGTACGTTTGTTCCCAACCAGTAATAAAAGGGTTTCAGAAAAATCTTCAAACCAGTCTGCATTTTTCTTGCCTTTTTTGCCAAAATATTGTTACAATAACACTGTGCATATTAGTTTTTGAAACTTCTCAAGCCTCAGTGGCTGTATAATGTACACTTGCTGTCACAGCCTTTTCTCTGAATTGTGTGCATTATTTATAGCTTAAATTTGGCTGATTTTAATCTAAGGATGATTGATACTTTTGTTTTTGTTAATCATTTTGACATTGATTTTAACTTTGCAACAGATTAAAGCGTAGTCAGTACCACAGTCAGTACTGTGATAAGACCCAATGTACAGGATTTATCTCGAATGGTTAGGCCTAGACAACAGTAGATATAATTGGTGCTAATGCATTGACCTTGGACTCTTCCATGATGCTTTTCTTAAGTTTCCCTAACAAGGAAGATGTTAGTAAAACACAGACTTTGATATGTACAGGCTTCTAACACTTTCTGACAATTTTTAGTTCCATTACTAATTACACATTTGACCAGAATACCTGTTTAGTTCTCAAAACCACTTCATAATCTTGCATTGAAGTCGCTGAATATTATGAGGGTCTCATTCTGTGATTTTTTTTTCAATTTATTTTTCATGTTTTGGATAGTAAACATATGTGTTTTCATTTCTCTCTTAAAGAACAGGATTCGTGCTTGGTAATATTTAAAATACTGGCATATTTGTCTAGGACTTAGATACTACGGAGCCAAATTGTAGCTTTATCATGCTGACACAATATGTACTTAGCTTAATCAATTGGCAACAACTTACTCGTTTAGAATCAATCAGTAATGGTACTAGTTGCATGATCCTGGTGAAGGTGATTTTCATCTGTGGATATATTTGGAACTTCTTCTGTACTCGGATATAAACAGCTGCATCAACATATACTAAATCATTACATATTATCTTCTTACTTGCTCTCTAAATTAGCTCAGTTCATCTTCAATAGCATTAAGGCGTGAGCTTCGTAATCTGAGGGTCGCGGGTTCGCGCCCGAGTCGCGCCAAACATGCTCGCTCTCCCAGCCGTGGGGGCGTTATAATGTGACAGTCAATTTCACTATTCGTTGATAAAAGAGTAGCCCAAGAGTTGGCGGTGGGTGGTGATGACTAGCTGCCTTCCCTCTAGTCTTACACTGCTAAATTAGGGACGGCTAGCACAGATAGCCCTCGAGTAGCTTTGTGCGAAATTCCAAAACAAACAAACAAACAAGCAGTAGGTGCGGTTGTCTAGTTGATTTCCCTCTAATTTACCACTTCCAAATTAAGTATAGTTAATGTAGATAGCTCATTGCTGTATCATCTGTTTTCAAATGGACTGTTGAGAAGACAGTCACAGTTACATTTAAAAGTGATAAATCAAGTTATAGGAATGAAATGCAGGCTAGTGAATCAGATATAGAGGACTGAGTTAATGAGGAAACTGTGGAACTGATCTGTGAAATCTGGTTGTTGAAAGTCTTAGGCCCCTTCCTAGTTTCTCAAATATTTTCTTTTTAAAACCTTGGAAAGATACACAAGAGTCAAGCCTGCATATAGATTAAGCAACGTATAATAGCAGAGTTATACTTAAAGCTGTTCCCATTTTCACTTACGTATTGTGAACATGTGGAGAAGTTTTCTAACCCATAATTATTACCAACTTCCTTTTACACATATTCCAAGCTTTGATTTTGAATACTTATTTCGAAATTTGCTGTTCCAACCATTAGAAAAAAAAAGTCGGATTAATTTCATGCCTAAACGATGGAAATCCTTTAATACTTGGCCTGATAAAGAACTGATTCAATATTTTATTCCACAAAATTTCCGTAAAAAGTTCCCAATCGATTACTCGTATTATTTTTGATGGTGTGTAGAATTTCCAATTAACAAATCTAGAAGAACACTTGCTTAGTAAGCAACATATAATAGTAACATACAGAAGGCTGTTTCATGCACTAGTGCAAGTAAATAAATAACATAAATTCTATGTGCTTCTTGAAGGTTCTACAACTAAAGACGACAGGTGAATCTAGTGAAACTTGGTGTATATATACATTTCTTACTTTCAATAAATTCAAAGCTTCAGTGATGTCGAGAAAACCCACTTGTAGAGAAATATATATGCAAAAACGGCTCCCCAAACTAGCCGTTTTTGCATATATAAATTCAAAGCTTATGCCATCTATGTTGTTAATCTTGAATAGTTAATTCCTTCAAATATATTTTGTAAATGAAGTCAGCTGAATACAACGTTCAATTTAACACGCTACATAGAAAAATTTTATTACTCAATGCTATTTTCATCCAAGCTACAGGAAAAACAAAGCAAAACTATAAACCAGAATAATACGTAAATTATCTAAGCTAGTTAACCACGAGAAATAAAATATCTTTCGACTTGAAAAATTTGTGATTATGACATGAAGACTGTTTTCCACCAGCACCGCTCATAAGACGTATATTTTAAATGGTTTTTGTTCCACTATTCGTTGGTAAAAGAGCAGCCCAAGAATTGGCCGTGAGTGATGATGACTAGCTGCTTTCCCTCTAGTCTTACATTGCTAAATTAGGGACGGCTTTGCGCTAACTTCAAAAACAAACAAACCCTTGGAACTAATTGGATACAAACAACACATGGAAACCCACCACAGAAATAATTAATCTAATCAAAAAAACGAAGACAATTAAGAAGACAGTACATGATTACAAGAAACAGAGAAACCAAAACACAAATAAACAACATTAGAAATCACATCAGAACACAAATAAAACAACAAAAACAAAATAAGTGGGACAATTACTGCAATAAACTAAATGATAAAACTGACCCGAAAAAATTCTGGTCACATCTTAAAAGACTCAGAAATGAAAACACAAACACAAAGAAATATCCTCCACTTGAACATAATAATACTACAGCACACACAAATAAAAAAATAGCCGAAGCTTTCAAAGATCAACTCCAAAATACATTTAAAACTCAAACTGATCCGGATATGAATACATATTTCTACACTAAAGTCACTAATCACATAGTAAACAACAAACATCAATTTGAACCAATTTTTCCAGTAAACATAACTGATACAAATACAAGATCCGATACAGATTATGCAAGCACATTACTAACAAATGAAATATCCCTTCAAGAATTACTAGAAGCAATAAAAACACAAAAAACAAAGCACCAGGTGAAGACGAAATAAAAGCTATCCTCCTAAAAAAGGGCACTCCGAAATTGTTTGACCACCTAAATTTACTTTTTAACTAATCACTATCCTCAGGATACATCCCAGTTTCTTGGAAGCTTGCAAATATATTAATGTTCCATAAGGAAGGAAAGCCAGCGAATAAACCTAACAGCTACCGACCAATCAGCCTGACCAGCTGTGTAAACAAAATTCTTGAAAGAATAATCAGAAATAGACTCTCCACATTCTTGGAGATAACATCAAAATTGCCAAAAGAACAAAATGGATTCAGGAAATTTAGACAAACGACAGACCACCTAATCAGATTAACGGAAACCATAATAGATAGCTTCAACAAAAAATAATGTACAATCGCTTGCTTCCTTGATATCGAGAAAGCATTCGACACTGTATGGCACGATGGTTTAAGGTTCCGAATGAATGAAATGGAACTACCACGAGGAATTATTCGCTGGTTATCTAACTTTTTGGAAAACAGAAAATGTAGAGTAAATCTTGAAGGAACTTTTTCTGAATACTTTACTCCACAAGCTGGCGTCCCTCAGGGAGGGGTAGTTAGCCCTATACTCTTCATCATGTATGTAAACAATATGCCACTGAAGGATCCAAATCATGGATTCTCTTCACAGTTTGCAGATGATGTGGAAGTCTGGAAAAGTGCCGCAACGCTCACGATAGCAGCCACTAACATACAACCGCAACAAAATAGAATAAGTGAATACTGCCAAAAATATAGAATAAAAATAAACACAGCAAAAACACAACTCGTAGTCTTTACGAAATCCACAAAACACAAAAAACAACAGCCAGAACTATATATGAATGGCACACTACTTCGGACTGCCCCATCGGCAAAATTTTTAGGTTTGACCTATGATTCAAAACTAACTTGGATCAATCATGTGAACGAAATTAAAAATAAAGTCTGGCGAAGAACTAACTATGCTAGGAGTCTAACTGGTAAAAACAGTGGAGCATCTACAGATAACATTCTAAAAATCTATAAAACATATATTAGACCTGTAATAGACTATGCAGCTCCAGCATGGATAACAGTAAGCAATAAAATAATTAAAACTAAACTACAAACAGTCCAAAACACACTCCTCACAACTGCATACAGAGTTCCAAGAACAATATTATCTCAATTCATTCACAAATACTCGAACATACCAACCATACCAGACAGACTCCTACATATTACAATTATGTACTTTAATAAGAATTGGATGAAAAACGAATTACTATGCGAACTGGACAGGTACCTCATACATGATGAAGCTAGTCCTAAATATCTCTCCCCAGTTAACTTATATTTCAAATATAAAACTAAATAAAAAATATAAAAACTTTAAATAATAATAAAAAAAATATTTATAGTTTCTTTATTTATGTATTAAAAAATGCCACCAGCAAACTTGACATTCTGCTAATAGAATAAAAACTGTATACGAGCCAAAATACATGGACATTGCCCTGAAAAGGACCAAATAAAATTCAGTTCACAGTCAGGCCTGGCATGGCCTAGCGCGTTAAGGCGTGCGCTTCGTAATCTGAAGATAGCGGGTTCGCGCCCGAGTCACGTCAAACATGCTCGCCCTCCCAGCCGTGGGGGCGTTATAATGTAACGATCAATCTCACTATTCGTTGGTAAAAGAGTAGCCCAAGAGTTGGCGGTGGGTGGTGATGACTAGCTGCCTTCCCTCTAGTCTTACACTGCTAAATTAGGGACGGCTAGCACAGATAGCCCTCGAGTAGCTTTGTGCGAAATTCCAAAACCAAACCAAACCAAACCAGTTCACAGTCATAAATATCAATTAGCCAAGAATATAAGTACGGGGAGGAGAAAGAGGTCATAGAGAACCTGACCATCCCGGGTATGTACCCAAACACCGACGACATTCTTAGAACTAATTGGATGAAGTGAAGATTAGGTGCCTTTTTATTTGAAACTTTTACAGAATAACAACGTGCGTTTGATTAGCATATCGAGTTATTTTTGTCAGCGAATCAAATACCAGCAAAAACGTTTTATACACAGTAGAAACATAGGAATTTTAATTTTTATATATTTTGGAAATTTTTCTCAACATCTTAATATTTTACTATTATTTTTTTATCAGAGGTATTATTCAATTTTCATCTTAATTTTGTAAAAGTCGACCAAAGACTTAATTGCTTAAAGTGCTCTCTGTGACTATTTGATGTACTGGTCCTATTGATTGTAATCTATACGCATGCGTTTTAGGAAGTTGTTTCTTGGTCCAAGCACACAGGTAGTGGTAGTAGAGTTGCACAATCAGTATAAGATTTTTATTATTGAGATTGAGGTGAGTTGGCATTCTATTTAGTACTTTTTAACTCCAGAAGAATACTCAAGTAATAGATTGTTGTTTAGTTGTTAGTTTCAGTTCTAATAATTAAGAAAAAAATGCGTATATTATAGATAGATAGACAATGATAAGGCTAATACTATTACTGTTTTATCAGTGTTAGGCTTAGTTCATAGTAATATAAATTATCTGAGTTGGAGTAATTCTTGATGGCAAGAAACCCGCTTGAAATAAAAATGCATTTCAAAACGGCTGATATGGGTTATGACACTTTTGTTGATAAGCAGAGAGCAACGTTTCGACCTTCCTAGGTCGTCTTCAGGTTAACAAGTTGGGTTAAGCCTAACGTTGATAAAAAACCAAAAAAACCGACTAGTTCAAATGTCAGTTTGAATCAAACGTGATATATATTTTACTGATGCAGTTGAGTATGAGAATAGAAATAAATGCATCTGTACCACGCCATTAAAAGTTTTTGCAGAACTGTAAAGTTCGAAGTTAAGGGTAACTTTATAAAAAGACTGAATATGATCTCAATGTAGATGTAATTGTGTAGGTCATAGGTTTAGGCCTCATTTTAACTACATATTTCAGTATTGTGTTTGGATAGGCTTAAAACTACATTTACTTGAATATAAATCCATTATTTAGTAACGGTAAAACTAAAAAGAAATTCAGAGCAGTTAGAATTTTAAAATTTTTTTTTTTAACCAGGAATAGAGCATTTTTCAAAATCTGGATTTATTGGTTTTTTCGGCTGCTTATGTGAAAGAAATGAATTGTAATACTAGTAATTCAGCAGGTAGACATTGAGCATTGTTTACATCAAAGTAACAATAAAAAATATTCTGTAACTAAAAAACATTAAAAAATACTAGCAAAGAGTTTTATGATGTGGTAACATATTTTCAGTTTAAACAATGTCTCCACTGTTAAACATTATTTTACTGCTTTCGAGTAGCCAGTAACAAGATCTAAATTGCAATACTACTTATGAGACTTGGTATTAAGTCGATTCCATTTTTAAACATTGCATTCTTAATCTGTCCTTTAGGGATTTTTGAAGATAAGAGGTGAGTATAGTAATAGTATTCCCACCCAAAGAACATAATATATGCAATTCCATTGCAATTTGCATATCAGATCAACTGGAGTTGGAAATCACTTTCTTATTTGCTTAGCATAACACGTGAATCATTTTTTTATCTTGTATGTTGTCTTTGAGACCTTGTACAAGAAAAACTGGTACATTTCAGTTTGATATGCCAAAGCTGATGTTTATTTCACAGAAATTTCTGCCAAATGATATATACATTATTTTCACACTCCATTGTACACATAACATACACTTTGTAGCAGTCTGTTAATGGCATTTGGAAAGCATGCTGTCTACACCCCTAGCTTAGCTAGCTAGACCAAAGTATGTATGTACACTGAATATTTAACATTGAGCTAGTTACGAACATTTTCTCAGTATAGGCTTGGTTTTAGTAAACATTACTAATTAGTTTTGAATGATGTATTTTTGCCAAATATTTGTCTCTGAATATAATTTTTTACCCTTATTTTCATGTTAAGATTAAAAATACTTTGTCTCAAAAACTCTCAGATATTGTTTGTGTAATCTCCCAAAACTCTTAAATACTTTAGAACACTACTTTCACTAAAACTTTAATTTCTGTATGTTAACTCTGTCAAAAGTTGTGAATTCTGTGCCTTCATGTTGCTTTTCAAGCTCTTCAGAAGGTAACTGGTTTGTCCATAACCATTAATGATGATGACAATATCATAATACCAGCAGTAGTGTGTAGGCTGAAAATACAGGGACTTTGTTTTTCATGAAAACAGAGCAACAAATTGTTGAATAGTAGTGATAGTGTTGATTCCATAACAGTATAAATTTACTGAATAATGAACTTTTTTGTAGAAGACATCTCTAGCATGGAGTATATTTATTTAAATAATAATAAATTCAAAGTTTTCATTTCATTAAAAAAAAATATCTTTTAACCCTTTTGGCGCGGTTGGTGACCACAGTCGACTTGAAGGCTCAGCGCAGCAGGCGACCTTCCTTTATTCCTGTTATTCTTATGTATTGAATTTCACATATATAGTATTGAGTACAATCAATGAATATTTCGGGGACTTTTGTTGTGTTATTGCCGAGATATCATGCTATTAGTACTGATACCGTAATTAGTTGAAGTATCAAACATATATTCAGCGCCATGCCAAACGTTAAAAGTTTTTATTCAGTGCCGAAAGGGTTAAAGGATATGTATTCATGTGTATAAATTCTTCAATATGTATAAAAGGACAGTATTATGTGCTTTTAGAATATTGTAAGATACCCATTTGACTACCTGCTAATTCAATATTGAGATACTCATTTTATGTCCATAAATTATTGTGTACATGGTTTAATAAAAAATCTTTTCACTTTATTTTTATTACTTTTTGTGGATCTGACTTCAGTTATTTACCTTTGTGTGACATTTAAAATAGTTTGTATTTTACTTAATGTAGTCTAATTTGTTTTCGTTACAACTATGATTTCCCTTATCAGCTGACACTAATATGTGAAATTGAATACAGAAGCTGAAAGTATGCTATTCGTTTGGGATATAACACTGTCAATAGAATTGTCTTTTTGGAGTATGTATGTATGTTTTGAGACTTAAGTAATTGTTCAAAGCTAAATGATTAATTTCTAGCTCCACAGAAGTGACAGCATATTAATTTGTGGCTAATACTTTCTTTTCAGTTTCCTTTGTGATGTAATCAGAACAGTTAGTTGTGGTATTATAGAATGTCTTTTACATTAATTAAAATTAAATAATAAACTTCTAAAAATTTTTATTTTTTGACAGATTATACTGTTGTCATGTCAGGGAGATACAGAGATAGTGCCCCATTAGATTGTAAAGTGTATGTTGGTGAACTTGGAAATAATGGGTCAAAGCATGAGTTGGAAGAAGCTTTTGGATATTATGGTCCTTTGAGAAGCGTTTGGGTGGCAAGAAATCCTCCTGGATTTGCCTTTGTAGAATTTGAAGATCCAAGAGATGCAAGAGATGCCACTCGAGCTTTGGATGGAAAGTAAGTATTGAAAAAGATGTTTTCTCATGGGTTTGATATGCTGACATAGTGAAGAAAAATGTAAAACATTTAAATTTATAATTTTTTTACAGCTTGGACAAAACTGTAAACTTGCTTATGCAGATTTTCAGAATCTCTGCTGATGCCAAGCATAGGTTTATATTTTTTAGGAGAATAACATTAACCATGTCTTGTTTCTTTCTTAACTTTGCTTCTGTATCTGAATATTTATTACTGCAGGCTTCTGTTCACATTAAATTCTGGAGGTCATAAAATGGTGGAGACAATTAAGAAAGAACAGCTTTGAAAATTGCTAAAGCCAAAGTTTAAGTACCATTGTATATAGCAGATTATAAAGTATTTAATATATTGTAAAGTTAGTGAAATTGAGTGATAAGTAATTTGTTTCCCAAGAAAATAATTAGTCGCATCTTCTTCAGAGAAGAATGATGGAATTTATTGTGAAGTTTGGAAGGTTGTGGACAAGCCATTTGGTCACGTTTTCAAAAGTTTCTTAAATTGATGATTACGTAAGAAGGTCATAACAATGTTGCATCCTTTGTTTTAAAGTTTTTAAAGTCCATATCAACTGTATCTACAAAATGTATAAGTTGTAATTCTGGTGAGAAATATGTTTTTTGTACTAAAGATGTCTTAAATAAGTTTGCCCTAAAAGAAAAATGGTCTACCTTTCAAGAACATTTGGGTTATAGGGTTTTTACCATTTTGAAATAAATGAAAATAAGAACTGGCTGACTAGTGGTATTAATTGACTAACCCTATCAACACGTTATAATATAGCAATACCATTTGGTAAGTGTCTAGATGGTCTTATGGAACACCTCATTTCTACAGAGCCTGATGCGACCAGTAGTGAGAATAATGAAATCAAGTGCTAGTATTGAAGTAGACTGAGAATAAGCACACTTGTCTGGGCAACACTCATTACAGAGTGGATCCAGTGAAAGTAAGATGTAAAGGACCCAGGAAAATAGTAGAGGTTTTATTGGACCCTTTCTTTTTTAAAACATTCAGAACTACCCCAGTTTTCAATACAGTTTCTCAAATTATAGATCTCTAGCAACATTTAACGTAATTTAAAAACTTCACAAATTGTGTTGATAAACATTCAATATAAATATTCCATATAACAAGTTTTGGCATTATTTTCACAAGCATCTGTTATTTATCAAATACCATGTGCTGATTTTTGCACATTTTTTTAAAAATAACTATTTACAACAATAAAAGTTTTGAACATAACATTGCGGGACAACATGGGATTTGCTGGTCCATCTCAGCTATTCCACATGCAAAATTGAATTAACAAAAAAATACTTAAACCAGCCCTAATCATTTATATACTTAAATCTTTCTCTTAAACTATAAATTTATTGCTTTTACAACATCTGAAGGCAACCCATTCCAAAGGCCATCCACCCTATTAGCAAAATAAAATTATCTTAGCTGAAGATGATTGTTACCCTGCCAAAATCTATACTTGTGTTCCCTAGTCTTAATATTCTCACTGTTTGGATACGAGAAAAGATGATGTGCTAACACTCAATTCCTTTTACAATCTTAAACACTTGTATCAGAAACCCTCTAACTACAGAGAAACAAATTTTAAGGATCTTCATCTCATGTCAACCTCTCCATTCCAGGTAAATGTCTTTCCTAAGGAAAGGAGTCCAAGACTGAACACAATGTCCCAAATGTGGTCTAACTAGTGACCTGTACAATGAAATCATAACCTCTTTAGACTCGTTTTCAATATTTTTGTAGATAGTCTAAAATCCTATTTGTCCTACCACTAGCAACACCACATTGCCAACTAACTTTTACATGATATATGGGCCTACAGTCAAAACTAGTTGTTTGAATATTTTATTGTTGACATTTTAGGGTGATAGTTTATTAACTTCAAATTGGAATAAGTTTGAAAATGTCCAGAGTATGTTTATTATTCACCAACAAAATTTCAATAGTTTCAGTATAGTAGAAAGCTATAAATTTTATTTTCAGTTTATTAGTTTTTACTACCTTGCATTTATGACTTTCTTTGTGAAAAAGTTTAGGAAGAACATAGCAACTTACTCCTAAATTAATGTATCTGAAGACATGATTTCCTCTCTTTTCATATACTTTTACCACAGATGTTTAAAGATAATTTTATATGTTAATTCTAAGTATTTAACTCATTCCAGACAGGTCATGGGACAAAGGCCATGCCATCGCATTTGCTGAATTGTATTCAAAATTTTACTTAACTACTATTTTATGAATTTACCTGTACTGTAGTTTAGTATCAAACTACAGATTATAATTCAAATTTAATATTATACATATAATTTCTTAATTTAAAAGTGAATATTTTACATATCTAAACAGTAATTTTTGTTTTAGGTGGTATGTTGAATTACAGCTGTGGTTCAGATTAGATGTTTGTGATGTAAAATTTACAAATTCTGTATTTTTGTAGAAATTCAAATTACTAATATTGACAAGCTAGAATAAAAAATAACCTTTTTTTTATTTGCTGAGTTATTACTATATTCAGTAAATCAAACACAGTGGCCACCATTCACCTCTCTTTTTGGAAATGGTCCCTTATATATACCTACTTCTATACATTATGTGAAGCTCAGAATGTCTATCTTCTCACCCATCTTCAACTACAAGTTTCTTTTGAGACAAACCTTTGAACTGGTAATCTGAGTCTGTAGTTCTTCATGATTTTGTATTTTCTTAGATTCAAATACAGCTCAGTTATTCAACATGATAAATTATAATGGAATTTTGTGGTATCATTGAAGTAATTTATGAATTTTTGGTTATTCAAATGTAGATATAAAACCTTAAAATGTTTCACCTCATCCATATGTGAAGTTTAAGGCTAAGCAAGCTGAGACAAACAGTGATGAGTACAAAGGTTATAACTAGAACAGATAACTGTTTGCTTTCTTTATTTTACTGTTCTATATTTTAAGAAAAATAAGAGCTTATTTGTAAATGGTAATAATCTATATATATAAACAATTTATAATAATTGAAATGTGTTATTTTACCAGATAATAGTCTACTAAAACATAGCCAAGATAAATGACTTTGTAAAAACTAAACATTCAGTTTCATATCATTTGATATGGTAACGAGTCCACATGTGCCACATCATTGCAACTTCTGTATTAGTAAGACATGATTGAAAGGTCAATATAAAAAATCACTTTATAAATATAAATGTACAAGGTTTTGATACTTAAGCTATTTGGTATAAACATATATATTTTTTTCATAATCTGTAATCATTCTAGAATGAAAAAGGCGTAATTTATATTCATTTCCTAATTTTACATGATGGTTACAAGATTGGTCAAATTGACTGAACCTATACAGAAATTTGTTAGTAAAAATAGTTTTTTTCTTAAACATTTCATAAAACTATTTGGGCACAATAAAGATTTTATATGTGAAAATTGAAAATTTTCTGATATACAAAAGTATTTTTAATCTTTAAATGAAACTTACTTTGCATATTAGATAGGCAACATGCAAAGAAAAGGCATAAGAAAAACATTGTTTAAAAAACCTAGACTTAATTTTATTAATCTGATATTTTTAATATGAAAGCCTTGTAACTTTTACTGATAATCTGCCAAATTAGAGAACATATGCTTACTAATTTAAAAATTGTAGCATGAAAATTTTAGCAAGCACAAAATGGTTATAAGATCAATCCCTGGGACCACACCCATGGTGAATGGGTTAAATAACAACATTACCCTTATTGTAAATTGTTTGTATGTTTTGAATTTTGTGCAAAGCTACATGAAGGCTACTTGTGCCAGCCATCCCTAATTTAGCAGTGTAAGACTAGAGGAAAGGCAGGTAGTCATCACCACCCACAACCAACCCTTGGGCTACTCTTTTATCAACAAATAGTGGGACTGACTATCACATTATAACACTCCCACAGCTGAAAGGGTGAGCATGTTTAATATAACAGTTTTGAACCTGCGACCCTTGGATTACGAGTCAAATACCTTAACCACCTGGCCATGCCGGGCCCTTTATTGTGAAAGTAAAATATTTTCACTATTTAATTATCAACTTATGATCTACTGAAAATAAATGTGGAATTAATGCTCATTTGTAAAACAATGACTGCACACAGTGGTACACAATCAACATCAGAAATTCATTGGTCAAGCAAGAAATGCCCATAAACCTTAGGGAATTTTTGTTGTTGTTTGTTCACAAATACACAAATGGCCACCTACATATAAGATAAAAATAATTAAATACCAAAGCAAATTAATCCAGTGGTTGAAGAAAGTTCTGATGTTAAGCATGTATCCACTCTTTCAATACAGGCTTGGTACCAGGAACCAACCTTGTAACTATTTTGTGCTTGTTATAGATTTCATGAAGTCAGTGGGATTATCAGTAAGCATTATGAGGCTTTCATTAACAGACTATCAGATTTTTTTAAGTTACATTTTCTCATACTTTTTTTTTCTTTTGGGATGTTGATTATCTAACATGCAAAGTACTTTTAATATTTAAAATACCATAACACAAAAGAAAATTTTCAAAATTTCCCATGCAAAATATTTTATAAACTTTAAATAATTAGCAAATGTTTTTTTAAAGAAAAACTGTTACACTTTATCTGGTACTTTTACTATTGAATCTGCAAGAGTTCGTTTGATTTGACTGACTTTGTAATCACCATAAAAAAAATAAGGAAATGCAAGTTGTGATTTTCTCATTCTAGAATGACTACAGATAACAAAAACATGTTTATTTGTAGAAACTAAATCTCTTAACATTATACATGCTTACTATTATACTGATCTTTTCATCTGTATCTGCCTAACAATACAGAAGTTACAATGCGCTCATGCTACCCTATGCAACAATATAAAACTTGCCTTTACAAAGAAACCTGTCTTGGCTATGTATCTCAGAATGGCTGGTATGGGTATTAACACTTTTAGTGACAAGCAGAAAACTATGTTTTTGATACAAGAGTGTTAATACCCATACCAGCTGTTCTGAGATACATTTTTATTTCAAGTGGGTTTCTCCTCATCAAGAATTACTGTCTTGGCTATGTTTTAGTGGACTAGTATTATGAAAAATATGGTCTCGCGTCAGTTATACTGTATATGTATATACACTATTACTATTTACAAATAAGTTATTACATTTCAGTTATTTTTCTTAAAACATTAGAGAGTAAATAAAGAATAGAAAATGATTATCTCTACTAATTATAAAGTTTGTACTTATTTGCTGCTTGCCATAGGTTGTGAAGTTTTATTGAATTTTGCACAAGGTGGATGTGTATATACATTTTTTTTTTTTTTTTGAAATACCTGAAAATCAGTTTACTCCTTCAATACCTTGAAATTATTCTGTGATTCAGCAAGCTCAGTAATTAAGCTATATTTGGGTCTAAAAGAATATGAAATTAACCTCATTAGTTTTACCTTACTGTTCAGAACATTTAATATTGTATCTTACAAGAATGCTGAGAAAATCACTATGGGACATTCTTAGCTTTTAGTTAGTTATCCACCCTCAAAAATGTATGCATTTCCAAAAATGGAAAGAGGTGGGTGTGTTCACTGCATTGAGTCGGTAAACTTAATTTTGCAAATAGTAAACATTGAAAGTTCTAATTTTATGGTTGTCAGTATATGTAACTTGAGTTCCAAATTCATAAGAAACTACAGGCTTTGTATTTGAACATAACAAATGTATAGCTTTAATCAATGCTGCATTCAACATAGCATATGACACAAAAATTGATGTTTAGGTGCATTTTTTGTTTTTAAGTTAAGAAATTCAATAATGTATAATATTAAAACTTGAATTATACTTGAGGCCAGTGTTGGGGGTCGTCCTTATTGGAGTGGCACAAGCCTCTGAGGGGTCTACTCATAATTCTAGATCATATTTGACACAAAGCTATGAGGTTTAGGGACCATGCCCCTTCTATTTAGACAGTGTTAGTTTTATATATTATTTACCCGAAGGATGTCCACCATTGTTTTATAATTCTGAATGAGAAGTAGTCCCATGCTAAATCATTAGTTCAGCACAGGTACCATAATGACAGGGGCAAGTGAAACACTCTTTGTTCACCTGGTGATTGTGAAGTGAGGAGGTGTGTTCATAATTCCAAAATATAATTTGTAGACTTAAATAATTTAACATTTTTCCTGGTTGCTGTTATTAAGATGCTTTTAATAAAATTATATTGGTTTAAAGTTTTTCTTATTGTGAAACAGGTTAGTCTTATGCATAATTTGTTCTTTTACAACTGAAAATAAGGTCATAATTTCATTTAACGTTTTTCAACAAAACGTGTAGGTCACTTTGTGGACGCCGAGTCAGAGTTGAGATGTCTAATGGTAAATCTAGACACAGTCAATATAGAGGACCTTATTCAAGATCTTTCAATCCAGAAGATCGTTGCTATGATTGTGGAGAGCGTGGCCATTATGCTAGAGATTGCCGTAAAGTAAGCAGACGGTATAGATCCAGGTAAGGAGTAAAAGCAAGGATTTGAGAGTAGTTTATTGATACAAAGAGAAAGTGTTCCTTAGCATTAGCGATGTTTCTTATTTCAATTTATAGCATTTTGTAAACATATACTGTACGTAGTTCACTTAGGGTTTTGTACATATTGCTGAATATGCATGTTAAAATTAAGAAATATGTATTACGTGAATCTTGTTTGCTCACAGTTCAGTCCTTTTGAAGAAGAATGTTAAACTTTATTATTTATCCAAGCTTACGTACTGTCAAGCTTGAGTAACATTTATTTTTCTAACCATATTTTTGTAGGCTAAGGCATCATCAGTCTGGTTAAAATCAACTCTTTGCAACGAGCAGCTATAGTTGATGCATCACTGGCACCTGTCAAGTGATCTGCAGCAACATGTCAACATTCTGCTAGTTTGTCTGCATTTTCAGCTCGACACATGCCACACAAACTTGTGTTGGCAGCTAGAATATACCAGTGAGATATGATCAGAATATACCAGTGAGATATTGATCATCTGATTCACCTGAGCGGCACTGCTTGCTTCAGTTTTCTGCAGGTTGTGGTCAACCTTTTTCCTCGTCAGTGTTTATTACATCTGTATCACTGTCTGTGGTCTACTTTGATCTACAGACTTCCAAGGTTTACTCAGCTGTCCTGACATTTCCTCCAAACATCACCTATCTGGCATTATTAGGCCATTACTTTTCTGTTGGTTTGATCAAATGTACTGAAAAGGTAATTTTGCTCAAAAACAGTAGTATGTTAAATCATTCTTGGATTGGAAGCATTAGTTTTTAAAAATGAGCCTAGTAAAAAAAAATACTTTGAAGAAATATAATTCACCCTAATTTGTTTGTGAATTTTGTTGACTTGTTTTTGAGGAAATGTTGGGATGTTACAACTCAAGGTAAGTTGCAGAATGCTTACAAAAATTAAAAGTGACAAGTTTTACACAATAAAAACACATTCAAATTTAAAAATATCCCTTTCAAAAGCATTTTAAAATTATCTTGTAAGAAAAATAAAATTCAATGGGACAAAAGTAATAGAATGTAATAATGTATATTAAGAAATTCAAAATTGTAAACATGTCTTAGGTCATCTCATATAATCATGTACACATTTTTGGATAAAATCATTATTTTCAAAAAATTAATGGCCAATCTAATACTAAACAAATGGCTTACATGTTTTATACACCTGGAATCATCTATTAAAACCTGTTTCTCGAGAAGGAATGAAAAACATTCCTATTGTTGAGCATCTGTTAACAGAGTGGAATACACACTAATTACCATACTATTTCATTTGAAAATTTTATTTAATTACTTGATAATTTTGCAAAAAGAAAGTTATTTCACATTCATTGAAGGAACTTCATCTTAACTGTAGTAGTTGCTGCACTAAACCAAGGAAAACAAAAGTACTTTTCAGCAACTTGCAGTGATACTTGGTATGAAAGACTTTTCTTAATGTGGAATAGTGAATTTAGGTCCTGCTTTTTAAAAAATTAAGTCCTGAATTCTTAAGGTTAATAAAAAGGAATAGTCACACTATTTTTTTTTCTTTCTGAAAGAAAAAAACTTTTAAAAAGTATTCTTCAGATTTTTTGAATAATTTCTTGTTTATGCATGAGACATTTATTAAGCAGTTGGTTTTATTTTTTAGTAAATTAATAATACAATTACAAATACATTGTGTTCCTTAGCACAATGTATGGAGGGCTTACATTAATTTTTATCTCAAATGCAACTTGCATTTCTTTTAGCCTTAGCTGGTGCAGTTGTCAATTAGTATAAAAAAACAAATAATAATTGATTAATGTCTTCACAGTGCTGTATCTGATATTTTTACGTACCAGTTGTATATGTGAGTGTATGCTTATGCGTTAAACAATAGGATGTTTGGATAGTTTTGTGTGGCTATCTGTATCCTCATGCTGAAAACAATGTTTATGCAAGTGCCACTGTACTCCATTTATAATTTTTGAAGTAATGTACTTTATAAGAATAAGACTTGAATAAGCCAGGCAAAAAGAAAAATAAAGTTTTGAAATATACTGTGTTACCAAAAGTACTGAGACATTGATTCCTCCTGTTCTTTAGTTAGTTCCTTTTGAACTTGCATGTGAATCTCATGGTGCACTGAAACAACCAACCAGTTGGAAATAAGATGGCTTAAGCAAAGCAATTCTACAAGTACTGCTGTATTTCATTAATTTTTTGAATGAAAGTACTCTAAAAGATTAAATAAGTCAAACAAAAATGTGTTGAAATACACTGTTACAAAGAGTACTAAGACATTGACTCCCACTTCCTGCTGTTCTTGGTTCTGTTTCTTTTGATCTTGCTTTGGAATCTTATGGTGCACTGCAACAACCAGCCAGGTGGAATTCATGCAGCTTAAGAACAGCAACTTTGACCTTGAAAGAGTAGTGGTTATTAGATGTAGCAATAGTGATATGAGAGCCCAGTATATTTCAGTATACCCGTTCTCATGTGAATAATATTCTGAAGAAGTGGAAGACCAATTAATGTTATAACTAAGAACAAGAGGTTGCTTACTCCAAATATGTTGTATCTTGATTCTAAGCAGATGTTGAAACCTGGCATTAAATGTGTCATGTAAAATTCATCAGAAGATAAAGTACTTAAGGCAGCACATCTATTATGTGCATGGAGTCTAAAAGTTCTGAATTTCACAAGGAAGCTTCAGTCTGTAGGTGAATGATCACAGTTGTAAATAAAGTACAATGTCTTCCTCATATTTTAATGTTGAAAATGGGGTAACAAGTAAAAATCCATGAATTAGAAGGGTGAACTCTGCTGATTTTTAATTACTTTAGATAAGTCTCAGTTGGAAAAATATCCAAAGCACTTTCCAGGTAAGTCCGAGTTCTCCCATTTCTGAAGAATGATGAATGTATTGTGGGCCTGTTAAACAGTCTGTCCACTTGAATTTGGTCTGCTGGTAATCAGCAACATAGCCAAGTCTGGATGGGCAAGATCGAAATCAATATATTTTTTTGTGACCAAAAATTGAAAAAGTAAACTTGACTTGTTGTATCTATTGTTTTTATTCAAAAACATTATTGAAGTTATAAGATTTGTCACATAAAAAAATTGATCATGATCTGGGTCTTCACCTGCTCAGTCTTGGTCTCACCAACTTGGTCTTGATTACGTCTTTGTTGATAAGTTAAAGTTATGGATATCTTGAAATATTATGAGATTGTGCATAATGCTGTACTGTTGACATATTGGAAATTTATGGGAAAGAAATATATACATGAAAATACTTTAAAAGTCTTACCTTTTACACTGATGAGAGCCTTCATCATAGGCACAAAACAAAGAACATAGTGGACTATTCCATTATTCTGGTTTTTTTGTGTTCAAGGTAAACAGTTGTGAGTCTGAATCCTGGGGGTTTAAATAAACTTTTGAGGTAATTTCTGAATTTTAATTTTTAAAGTATGTGTTGCTGAAACATTTTTTAATACTTTTTATCTATCATGCCATACTACATACAATGTTCAGCACTATTTGAGAAAACCTAAAACTAGTTTAAGGTCAATGGACCATTTGTAATCTAGATTAATTAATTTGAAGTAATGTCTGAGGAAAATAACAATTGCAAAACCTTTATACAAAATAACCTGCTTTCCAAGAGGAGTATTGGTTTAGCCTTTTGATGTACAAACTGTGGTGCAGAGAGTGAATATGGGAGTGGGTAACTGATTGTAGAAGTACATAAATTATAAGTTTGAATGTAAGCTAGTTTTAAAAACTTCTGTACTGTTAAGTAATGTAGTAGTAATTAATGCTGGGAAATATGTTCAGTATGTATGCAAATATGTTAGGGTGGAGAGCTGTGCTAGCATGCAGACTGTTGAAAGAACAAATGCAGGTTAATTCCATGTTGGAAACTAAATAGGCTATACAGTTAAACATTCTGTTTTTCTTTTCAGTATGGAGTTGTTATATAAAGTTTTGTATTTGAACATGTTAATACCAATGGGCAAAAGTAATTTCACTCTGACCATAGGAAATCTAATGCATGTTTTTTAGGATAGTAGTTTTTGGCTGTCCCAAAGCACTGTATCTCAGTATATTAGAAATTTGAAGTATAAGTTACAAATAAGGTTGTTGCTCTTCAAACTGCTGATTGTTTTCCTTGTTTTATAAGTAGAATTGACAAATGACACTGATTGGTTGCTCCTGAATCTGTATAGTTAATATTTCATTCTCCCCTTTACCTGATTAAACCTCCATTGCATTTGTTTTGTGTTGTTTTTGTCACTAGCTTAAGAGAATGCTTGATTAAATCAGCATAAAATAGCTGATTAGAATGTTACACATCACAAGTAATCACGAGTACAATATTTAAAGTATTTATTTTATTAGAAGCATTCAAAACCCAAGCAGCAATACCCCTTTCTTAATCAGGATTCAGGGTGAAGAGATGGATTAGTTACAGTATAATGAAATCCATAATTATATTTAAAGTTTACAAATTAATGATATTGAAATTTAGCCTGCAATCATGGCTAAATTTCACACAAAAACCAATGTGATTGTTGATTGAGTGGCTGAGGTATGAGAATTTATAAATTTGTCAGTTTTTTAATTTCAAGTTTTGGACATTAGTTTCAATATACTAGTTTGTGTAATACATGGATGAATAGGTGTTAGGTATTGGCAAAATTTGATGCATCTCTTAGTGATGGTTCAGAAGTAGACAAATGATGAAGAATGAATAGATTGTTCTGTAACCTTATAAAGCATTTGTGATTTCTGTTTCTGCTGTTTCTGAGGTAAACAATTAAAAAAAACTTCATAAATATTGGGAGGATTATTTACAATGAGGTTTTCCTTAGAGTTGTTAATAACAAGGTAAAACCACTCTGTTATTTGTTCACACCTTTTGACTAATGGCAGCACGAAGCCAAGTAAACTTGCAAGACATCTAGAAACCAAATGCCCTGATGTGGGTAAAACCATGGAGTTGTTCAGGTAACAAGTGAAACAATTAAATGAGCAAAGCAGCTTGCTTGAAAAGCAGACCATTAACAAAAGACTTAGTCTCCTTTAGAAACATTTTATTGAATTGGAGAAAGCATGAAGTCTCACATTTGAAAGAAATATTTATTTTTTCCTGCTGTTATACAAATGTAGCAAGAGAAGTATGATGAGACTGTCAGGAGTGTATGGACGTATTCTCTTTTGACATAAAGAATGATTGATAACGTACATCCACAATAGTCTTAAATTCACCATACAGCTTCATGAAACCACAGATGTTGGAAATTTATCTTAGCTTCTGGTATTTATGCAGTACTGTCACAAAGAAGTATGTGTAGTATTTATTTTACCAATATTGGAAGGGAGAGCCACAGAGAAAGCCATCTCTTGTTGATGAGTCTTTCATCGTATATAGTCCATCTCTGATTAATTGGTTGGGTGTACACTTATGGGCCAGCTGCATTTATGGGAAACAATTTTTTAAACCAAAGTAAATGTCCTTGCTGTACTTGCAACACTTGCACATTGTGTCATATACAAAAAAGCACTAACTTAAAAAAAATTTACTCAAAGTAAACAGTGCTACAAGGTACCGAGAGTGTTGTGAACCTTGTTAAAACAAGAGCTTTTAACAGCAGGTAGTTCTCTATTCTTTGTGGAGACATGGGGTTCAAGTATGACATTCTTGCTGCATACAGATGTGTTGGTACACTCAATTCCATTATGTGTCTGAAAATACTTTTTTTTTTTTTTTTTTAACTGCAACCCAATTTTTATATTTTATGGATGAAAAGTGGCTTCTAGTATTGTGCTACTTGGTTGATATTTTTGATAAACGCTGTGACTAATTTGTTACTGTAAGATCAGAATAGTTGATTTGAGTGACAAAATGTTTGAATTTTGCAAAGAACTTGTGAAAAAAAATGCAATGATCTTTGTGGCCTTGCTTCTGTTTATTGTGGAAAACCTTAGTGTGAATATACAAATTAACTCCAAGCATCAACAGAAGAACATGATTGGATCTGGAATAGACTTAAAGGCAGCATAACTTCTTAGAATCTTGTAGAATTATACAGGTAGAATTTGAGTCAAAACACCATGAGAACTTTGGAATGCTAATTCCCCAAGAATACCCTGACCTGTCAAGAAAAGCATCCTTTTGCTTTTCCAATCAACTTACCTGTGCAAGTCAGCATTTTCTATTTTGATAGCAATTAAAACAGTGAAAAGGGAGTTCTCCAAGTTGCCATATAAACAAATCACACAAGAATGGACCTCGTCTTATCCCACTATCAAGTTCATCCTTCACTTTAAATTGGTAAGTAAACTGAGACTGTTTGTCTTAAACTATGTAACATTTTAAAACTTTTTATTTTTATAAGTGGTGTAGGGGGGAATAATGTAAAATAAAAGTATGTACATTACTGGTCATCAGATGTGAACTACTGGTTGATGTAGTGTTAATAATTGTGTAAGCTATGACTGATTCCTAAAATGGGCTATTCCAACTCATTTGTAGTTTCCACTGGGAAAGATGTGCCACCAAGGTGTGCTGTGACAGTATTTTTTGTGTTTTAGTTAATATGTTCTATAATGTTTTATAATTCTGACTTAATTCTACATGATAAAAGTGTATGAGCGTGTAACAAAATGTTTTTAAGTAATAGAAATTCATGATGTACATCTGAATCCTGTATAGAACTAAATTTTGAAACTTTTTCAATTTGTATTTAAGGTATCATTCACACAAGTTTCCAAACCTATTATCTTATGTGACTAATTTGAAAGTCACTGTTTAATAAAAGTTAAACTTTCTAGCCCTGATTACTTAAAATGTAACCATCCTCATTTAACAAAATCATAACTCTACTTCACAGAGTGATAGAGAAATAAATTGATCAAAGTTACTACTCAGTACTTAAAGCCAAGAAATTATGTAAATTTTCAAATTTTTTATTAGAAGTACACATTTATCAACATTATTTTCCCCAAATAATGCTGTTTGTTGGGTAGTTACAGTATCCTTTGTAGTGGAGACCACTCACTTGGGACAGATGTTGCTAATTATTTACTTAAGTATATTTTAACTAATTTGTACAGGAGTGGAAGTTCACTTTCCTCCTGCCATAAGTGTAGCTTACTTGTTAGTGCTATGCTATTCTCTTACTTAAAACTAGCAATTTTGGACTCGGCTCTCTGAAACAAGGACTTTGCGGGTTTGACTGATAATGAAAGTATCTGCAAACCAGTTTTCAGTAGCAGATTTTTTTTGTTTTTTTAAGCTGTAAGTTTGTGATCAAGTTACTGCCAACAGCAGTACATTCAAGGTGACCATGCTTGGTGCTTTCACCATAGATTCTTCCTTGGCAATTAATTAGAGGTACCTTTGTGAATAGTTAGTTGGTTGTGTGGTTCACTATTCTTTATTTGTTGAAATTTATAGTTTTACAACAAATACAAATGTGTTCATTATTTTGTTAAAAATTATTTATCGGAATTACACATTGTTTATAAGTGTTTTTCAAAATGTTTTTGTAACATATACCTAGAGCACTGGATGCTGTTTGCAGATTTTATACCTTTTTGTTATAACAAAATGTTTGTGTACTTTCATAATTAAATTTATCTACATTGTTGTTTAATGCATTTTATTTCAAGTTGAAAGTGTAATGTGTACCATTTTGTCTAATCTTTTTTACCATTTTTGAGAATGGGTTTGAATTCCTGTGCCTTCAAACATGCTTGCTCGTTTGGTCATGGGGGGGCATTATAATTTAATAATCAATTCCACTATTCATTGGTAAAAAAAGTAGCCAGAGAGCTGGCAGTGGGTTGTGATGACTAACTGCTTTCACTATTAAATTAGGGACAGCTGGTACAGATAGCCTCCATGTAGCTTTCTGTGAAAGTCAAAACAAATCCATTTTCATAATATAAATGTATGATCCTTTATCTTGTTGAATGAAACTAAATTTATCTCGCGAGTTGAAAATATGCCATTGTTGTTACACTACCTTACTGATTGTTTTCATTATCTAGACATCTATAAAGCTTCATGTTAGAATACAATCTTAATTCTTAGAGATGTTAATACATGTAATTTCTAGGATGCATCAGTGTGGGACAAGTTATAAATTTTGTATTGATGACAATACTTTCTAGAAAAACCTGTTAAATGTCAGCCTATACACCAGAAATAAATGTGTAAAATTGTTTCTAAAATATGGTTTTATAGATCATATTTATTGCAGTATATATTAAACAAAGTTTTTAAATGGATTGATTTCGATAAGTTCAGCATATGTTAAGGCTAATATTGTAGTAGTCACATCATATTTCTCTGAATATTTAGTAAACTCAGAAGTGGAAGTACAAAAGATATGTTTAACAAATTAACATTAAATCACCTTTAATGGGCTTTTTGAGTGACCTGATGAGCAGTGAATTAGCCTCTGCTATTGTAAGATGTATCAGTATCTGTCAGTGGATGTATTATAAAAACTGTTGGCATTTATTTATCATAAAAGGATGTTATAACAGTTTTAGGTTTCAAAACCTTCACAACATCCTCTGCAGTGGATAGGCCTAAATGTTTAACCATATCTTTCTTACATTTTAGAATTTGTCAATCCATGAGTGTTGTCACATTTGTGGATTGTTGTTCCAAATAGACTACATGTCAAACTACAGTTCAACCTGGTTGAGATGCTTTTAATTAATTCGACCTGAGGAAACTGAAGCATAATATGCTTTCACTTTAGCATTTCCCACTGGTCCTCTGGCAAAGGGCAACATTTTTTCTTCCTGTCCTAACAACTTATCCACTTGTGATATGCAGGGGCCTTTCTGAGCAGCTAAAGTAACCTAAACTTTGCACATGTTGTGAGAGTGCCATCTGTTTTGCTACATTGCAAACATTAGTTTTATATTAGTTGGATTGTTAATTCTTTTTCAAGCTCTAAGAAGATACAATTTCCTTTAGTACATCTGTCATGTACTCAGCTGTATGTGACTGATTTGTCATGTTTGTTGAACAGAATTTTTAAATTCACAGTTGTCATTTATAAACCACCTAGTAACCAAAAAGTAGGTCACAGAAGATCTTCAAGTCCATCCATTATTGATAAGGGGGCAACATAAGAAAGACCTTTCACTTCAGAGTCAGATTTGTCCTTTTCCTTTTTTGCACAGACCTGGAATTACTACTGTACTAAAGTTTTACTTGGAAGGGATCTTTCATCTTGGTTCTTAATCCTTATGTATATAGACTTCTAAAGCTAGGATTATCTACCACTTAAAAATGACTTTACCTTTAATTTTCATTTCTTATGATGCTATATGTTTTCAGGTTTTTGACCATGCTCCTGTGTACAACTGGCCTCCTTTTTACAAAGTTTACAGTTAAATCTTTTAATCTAATGATTTTTTTTTCCTAATCTGTTTTGATCCAAACCTTCAAACCCAAATTATTTCCAAATAGCTGATTTGTGTGATGAAAGTACTTTGTTTTACACTTTGGTGAGTTGCCCATTGTTGTCACAGATTTGCTCATTATTTAATGTGCTGTATTAATAAGAAATTAGAAATGTAATGTAATTTCCAAACCAAGTTATAGAGAATAATGAAATCTGTATATTTAGAATTTTTGTATGGTATATACTGTTCACACATTTGCTTGGAAAATAAATTTGTAGTTTACTGTGTTTAACGCATTTGCTTTTATATAAAATAAAAGGACGTTCAGAAAAAAACTGAATCAAATCATAGGAGAAATGAACCATGTATCAAACTAGCCAGTGAACCTTGATAAAGTGTAATTGCAGTGGATCATTGCAGCCATAGTATTTTTGAAGTATTGTAATGCCTTGTCAGTAGTGCTTCTTTCATTCCAGTCAATTGAAAGAATGCTGCACAACAAGCCTAATCAGGTACTCAGTCAATGTTCTAAAGTTGAATTTTCTGCCTTGTGACCTCTATTAGTTTGGATATTCTCCACTGGAGCTACTTTCAGAACCAGAGGTCAACCACAAAAGTTTAGTTGCTGAAACTGCTTAAGAACTTTATTCCTCTTAACATTGTTCTCTCCTCTTTGAACAAGTACGAATCTACCACCGTCAGTACACTTTTGTACTGGTAGAGGTAGATGTACTGGTACTTCCTGTATGATGTAGTTTACATGTAATATTTATTAGTTTCTGTCAGATTTGAGTTCTATTGAGAAATGCATCATCCTCCCTCACCACTAACATTTTACTTCCAATCATTGTAACTGCAATTGCACTTAGTATTAATAGTTGCTGACCATTTATTCAGTACATTACTTTTCTTAAATGTGGCTGTTACAGACTAAGCAGATAACCATGTTGGATGTGTAAGTAACAAAAAGGTAAGGTTGTAGGTTGCAATAAAAATTGACCCTTCATACATTGATCATTGGCTCCATAGGATTGAATGATCTATGCTAATCTGTTGAGATGAATCTTGTGCATTTATTGGATGTGAGAGAAATTATTACTTGGGAAGAATAAAATGTAATTAGGGAGGTATTAGGGTTATTCATTGGATGAATTTGTAATAAATTTTGGAAATTAGATAGAAAATTACATTATTCATTTGATTAATAGTTGTAGTTTTTAACTTGCACACTTTATGTTACGTGGGTTGGAGTGTTTAGGATGTGTATTTTATTTACTATTCCAAATGGTTCTGTTGTAGGAACTTGCTTGAACTTCTTGTGAGATACTGTGGGCACAAACAACCTCGTCCACACCAAATGATTTTATGCAAGTATCACGAAGCGTAAATTTGTGTTTAGTCCTGTCACTGTGTGTTGTGAGTCCTACTTTATCAGATACCTCTGTTACTAAAGTAGCTTCACACGCAAATTGTAGTTTCATCCGTCTTTTTATGTTAAGTGCTCTTTCATTATTTAAATATAATCCCAGGTAAGGAAGTGAGGTACTGTCTTTCAGGTGGGCATATAATTAGCACTATGTAATAGCATTATAAATCTACATTTTAGAGTTAGTTTAATAGGTTTAGTACCTATTTACAGTTGTGGAAATTCAAGTTTTATAATAAATCTATTCTCCCTATAATTCATGATGTATGGACAAATCAGCCAATTACTTGATTACTAAGTGAAAATAGTCTTAATAAATTGTAAATTGCTAAGATGGGATAAATATTGTTTGAAATCTTCACTTCTGTCATATGCTGAATTTTTGTTCTGAAGAAAAAGAGACTGGTGACAAAATTAGGTAAACTAGAGCACCCTGTTTCACTTAAAATGCATAATTTATTAGTGAATATACAGGGTGTTCCAAGTCTGGACCCACAGGGAAAAAAACTATTTTTAATTTATTTATTGTTAAAAGTTGTATGTCATTAACAGTCATACAAGTGTCGGTTCTTGGTATAATGCGCTGTCAGGGTATTTTCTTTTCTTAAATATGTTTTATAATATAATATATAATATAATATAATATATAACATAATATAATATATAACATAATATAATATATAACATAATATATCTATTTTCTCTTCAAGTCCAGACTTCTGGGACATCTTTTACAAATATGAAATTATTCTCTGAATCATTCACGGATAAATAATACTAAGTGAAAAACCTCTATAGGAATATCAAGGAATATGTGCCTTGAATAGAATCTTCGTGGTGGTGTTGTACAGTTCTTTACTAATGCTTAACATTGTTTAAAGTTCATGTTACTTGTAATCTTAACAATGCATTGTTTCAGGAAACAAAAATATTTTACTTGAGCAATATTTTGATTGATTGGTAGTTTATGAATCATTGAGTTTCTTTAGCTTGCATTTCTAATTACTGATTTTTGTTTCTGTATTTGCATTAGATATGTTTAACTATAGATTTGATAACTTCAAAGTTATCAATAACCTCAAGGCATTTGTTTTGTCACACGATTGCTTAGTGTGAAATTGTGACTTGAAACTATGTTTATTATAATTAATATTTTCAAAGCTTTTTAAAACAAAATTTGTTTTAATTCATAAAGTTATTGCAGGAAAATTTACAACTAAATTAATAGTTCTTGGACATTATTTATATACATAATTTTGTATCTAAAGATTTTATAATTATTGTTTGACTAAAGCTACAACTGAAGTAAATGTTTAAAGTGTTATATTTACTTTGGAAATTACACTTGAATTAATTATCTGAAGAAAAATAAACATTCCAGTTCTTTGGTAGTTAAGAAACTTTGTTTAAATAAATGGAAGTGTTGTACAGAAAAGCAATAAAGGTAAGCATTTATGATTTAATTTTGGTTTCCATTTCTTTACTGAATTACTTTTAGGTTCATTGATCTTTAATATTGTATTTTAGGTCTCGTTCTCGCCGTACACGTTCTAGAAGCCACTCACGTGGTCGTTCAGTAAGCCTCAGTCGATCTAGATCACGGAGCAGAAGTCCAGTAGCCAAACCCAGCAGAAGTCGTAGTGGTAGCAGAAAACGTAGTGTATCCAGAAGTAGATCTGGCTCACGTAACCGGTGAGTAGAGATTACAAACCATATTATAAATTGAGAAGTTATTTCCCTTCTGCTTGAGCTTTTTATATTTAAAAAATACACATGAACTATTCGGTCACTTTTTGTCTATTTCTCTCATTGACAAATAGTAAGGGGCATCCTGAGATGTACATTGAAAATCATCAAATGATTAACATGTTCATGGCATAAGTTATTTCTTTAATTATGCAATAGGAATGTAAAACTTCATTGTAAACTGTGTTAGATACTGCTAATTTTGTTATGTTTTATGAAAGAATGACTGCATAGACAACTTTCTCTTGAGTGTACCACTGGCACTACATAATGCCCTATTTTTACCCATTTAACCTGTGGCCACCATGTGCCACATGTGATGCACACTATGATTTGAATAATAATGAGATTAACATATTTAATTTTGTACCATCTTTCCTTTAAGTACTACTCCTCCTTTCATGCCGTTGCTGTTATTCCTGTATTTAAGCCAGGGATGTTTCCTGTTTCCTTATAGTTCTTATGTTTGTTCCCCTTTATTGTGATGGGGCCTGGGGCCCTCCTTTCCTAGATATCTGTTGCCTGATTAGGTGGGTTAATCTTCTATTTCCTCACTTTCCATTTCCCCCCCTTACTCCAGTTGAGTTTCAGATAGATTTTGTCTGGTTTCTTCTCTGATGTTATGTGGCTCATACTGCACCTTTTCATGTTATTGTTCCTGTCTGTTCTAAGAATTCCATCTAAGTTTCATAATCTGCCTCCTATTACACTCACTGGTTGAGTTTATCAGCTTGTAAGATGGGTGTATTGTAACTTGTCTGTGGAAGGTTACCATCTGGACAATGTTTCTTCATGCCAATTCTCTGTTTTTAGTTGCTTGCTTTCACCAGCCATTGGAAGAGATTGTTTATGCTGTGATGTGGACAACTAACTGCTTATACATTTGCTGCAAATTATCTACACAGCATGGATGTGTCTTCCTTGAGCAGGTATTGTTTTCTTCCTGTTACAGTTCTGCACAAGTCTGTTTGCTTTTGACTGGGATAGGTTGACATATTACTTTTTTGTACATTTTTAGGTAATACATATCATATTTTAGGATTTTGTCTGGTAAGGTATACTTCATATTATATTTGCACTAGATGCAAATAATTCTGTAATGCTTACTGTTGAAATGTGGTGTTTGTGTTAGACCATTGGCAGCTTGTCCAGTGGTATATGTATCAATGTTTTTTACTAAAAATTCCTAGTTTCATTTATAAAGGATTGTCACTTGTGGCCCTCATAAATTAAGTAGATGAGAATTTCTGTCTTATTGGCCCATGGTTACAACAGTCAGGATCTACCCACTTTTCAAAATAGACAATCACTGGTACATTCAGTGTGTCGTTTCTCCAATACACATCATCATCATCCCCCTCTTCCTGTGGAGCGTGGGAGTTTTTTTACTACTGGTTACCACTTGGCAAGACGAGGGCTACAGTTATAATCATTATAATAATGAATGATGAATTATACAATAATATTTAGTATCAAAGGTGCTTCTCACAGGTATTTTTGCCCATGCAGACTGCGCTTGTTGATTGAAAATTTCTTATGCAGTTTGCTTCTACTGGTTGTTTTTTGTGTTTGTCATAATCTTATGTAATCCATGGCACCTTCTCTAGATATTTTTGACCTGGAAGGAGGACTGTACTTGTTGATTGCAGTGTCTTATATAAGGTGTTTCCATTGAATGTTTTGTCAGAATGGCCTGAACTTGACAAACTCCTATGTAATCGAATGATTGACTGTTGATAATATGGGTTCATGGTCTTTTTCATGCTAGACTTTCAGTGTTTGTTAATTCTGTGCTGTTTCAAGACATGGTTACAAAACACTTTTCCAATAATTTGCTGCTGTATGTATTTCTCCTGAATGCATTTGTGCCTGCAAATTCAATTTTATCTTTTTTCTTCCTTTGTTAATTTCTAGGTGAAGAGCATGTCTGTTTTAGAAGTAGTGCTGTACCCCTCAGGTGTGCTTCTTTTTTTTTTTTTTTTTTTTTTTTTGCACAACTGTTTTCTTCAGTGCAGTCACTTTCTATTTGACTAGATATTGATATGCATTCACACTTGCACCTATGCTTTTGCAATGATTGGGATTCTAGTATTGAGTGAGGGGAGGTAGGACTGTTTCAGAAGCTAACATTTTTTTACTGAAAGTGTATTTCTGATTGTACTTCCCACCCTTTCTCCCCATTGATATGTCTTTCTGGTTTTTACCAATTTTCTGAAGTAAGAAATGCTCTAGAATAGTAAAGGGAGGTAGCTGCACTTGTATAGATGGCACAGTATGATTGATAGAAGGTAGTCACATGATCAGCACAACTTGAAAAGCTGTGAAACCCAATGGGGTATAAAGATTGGGGCACAGTTACCATTGCTTAGAGATAGTCAAGGATCAAGACAGTTTTGGGTGAGAGAAGCTAAGTAGCTCTTAGAAATACATTTTCAGTGTAAGAAAATGTTAATTTTAAAACATGATTGCCACTCTTTTTCATTTGTTTCTGTACTCAACAGGCTTGAAAATAAGACAACCAACCATCATTTAGATACCAAACTAGAAAGTGACCAGCAGGTAGTGATTTATAAAAATCATAATTTTGTTGTTAACAATGTTATTGTTGAAGTTAGTTAGTTTGTTTGTTTTTACAGAAATCTGGTGTTTCTTTAAAAAGCTTAAGTAGAGGATGAAATGGAAATTATCAGCCAATAATAGATGAACATTAGATCACTGTATCATGTAGAATACTTGTAGAATGTATAGTTGACTTTAATATTACTGCAGTTGGAAGTTGTATATTCCAATTATTGCCGTGAAGTTTGTTTATCAAAATAGTATGTGTGAGTAAGCATTATTGTAGCGTAACTAAGAGTCCGAGACTTGTGTACTAGGAAAACTAAATTGAGTCAAAACATCTTCATTATTATAATCTTGTAAGATTGGTCAAATTGACTGACCTTGTAACTTCTTTGTATTCATTCCTTTTACGTTGTAACATTAAATTTTAATATTGAAAAGTCGTGTAGGTATGATATGTGTATATGTTATCTCTTTATTTTTGCTTTAATTCTTTTTGGGATTGCCATCTCTTCATCATTTACATTTATAAAATGTTTATTACTTGTTTTATATATATGATTGACAAGATAGATGTATTTCTTTTAAGACTTATAATGAATATAAATTTATAAGTAGAATTATACTTACACTGACTTTTCTCTAATTTGTGAGTTTTTGGTTCTCTTAGCAAAGACTTTGTCAGGCAAGAATCTACAGTAGTTTGGAGTAAATGAATTGATTATTATCTTGTTGACTGTCTTTGGGAAAAATGGATGTTAATGATGAATCTAGTCAGTAGGGTTCTATTTAAATGAAAATAAGTGATAACTTTATAAAGCATATAAATCTAGATTAATTTGCAAAAAGTAGTTGAATCCAGAAGTATATGTTATAAGAGCAAATTCCTGATCCCAGGGCATTTTGACAGCATTGAATAAGAGATGCTTTCTTTGTAGTTTAGTTTTACATAGCATATTTTTGTTACAAGTGCTTTTTCTAAATGAGTGTAAAAGCTTTTTTTTTTTCATTTTTCAATAGTTCCAGTCGATCAAAAGTCGTCAAGGATTCGTCTGAGAGATCACCATCCAAATCTCCTGTCAATGAGAAAAATGACAGTTGTGATAACTAGTTGATGGGAACTGTTGTTTTGTGTGACTAGCAGCTGAGAAAATACATTAAAAGATAATTTGACATTTTAGTCTGTTAATTTCGGCTATTCATTTTTTATAGTTTCTGTAACAGTGGTGGGAAGTAGTTTTTTATATAGGACTCTAGTTTGATAACGTACACTTGTTACAAACATTCTCTGTATGCAGTCAAACTGATTAAATGACACGATTCTATTTAACATTTAACATTAATTGCTCTATTTAATTCAAACCACTGGAGAGCTAGCTAGAAAATATGTATAATTAATTTTATTCAGTTAAGTTTAAAGCTGGGTAGATAGCATGAGTGTTAAAGTATTAGTGTCTTGCATTTAAAGCAGATTGTGTAAGTGTTAACTAGATTGAAAAACATGATAAAAATAGTTCTTTAATTTTATTTATCTTTGTTGGTTTCAAAATTTCTGCTTTGTCCAACTTAGCAACATTATATGAATTTTTTTTTTAATGCCTGCATGTTTTGACAATTTATTCTTTTTGTAATTGCTAGTTACAGCTTGTCAATAGCTTGAAATTAGATCACAAGTTTCTCAAAGAAGGAAAAACATCAGCATAGTGAACAAATAAGTTGTACGTTCAGCTTCATGATAAATAAACATCACCAGTCTTTGTGTGTTTATTATAATTTTGAGTTGTTTTTACACTTGCTTATGAAAATATTCTCCCCAGTTAACTCATGCAATAAAACAAAAGATTGACTTTACTAAATTTACCACAGAATTAAATCTTTATCTTATATGGTGTTGAAGTTTAGTTTCAGTAATTCTTTAATATTTTTGATGGAAATGTTGTATGTTGTAATATCACATAGGTGTAGTACACACAGCACATGGTTATTGTACAGCCTAATCTGTTTAGTGTTTACCATTACAGTTTTACTTCTGCTGTTGAGTTAGTAAACAGCTGGATTTTAAATATGAAAACATTCATTTCAACAAATGAAGTTTTTTCCACTTGAGAATTTTTACAATTGTTGAGAACTTCACACACACACACACACACACACACACACACACACACACACACACACACACACACACACACACACACACACACACACACACACACACACACACACACTTTGAAGAATATGATTTTACAGTAAATTTGAACAGAGTCAGTATTGTTACATAAAATGGATTAATGGTAATAATTCTGTTTGATAATGCATATTTTATGCAGTATAAATGATTTTATAAAGTTGAATTTGCTTATCTTACAGTGAGTGTATTTCCCTCATCATAACTGTATTTAGATATAAGTAACTTTGCTAGTGTACTAGGTATTTATGATAGGCCAGTGTGTAACAAAGTTATGGAAGTAGAACAAGTGCAGTGCTTTAATGTTGATCTTTTGTACTTCCTAAATGAAGTTGCTGGTCTCTAGAGGGATACAAGTGTAATATTGGTTGTAAATGAACTGTATTTATATTTGGACAATATGGAACTTAACAGGTAGGTGATTGCTAAGAGTCATGAGTGTCATGGTGGGATTGATACATAGCTATACCTGACCTGAATTGTCTCTTGCAGTAGGAAACTTGGTACATTAGGGGCTCTAGTGTACTGCAGTATAGCTGGAAAGGAAAACAACTTGAGGGATATTAATGTCTCATCGATGCTATTAGGAGATAGAGCTTAGCTTGATTAATTGATATGATTACTTATGAGCAATTTGGTAGTGCCACATTAAATAATTGAAATTACAATTAAATCATTTGATGTCATGAAAATATTGAACTAATCAAAATTACTGTTCCAGGTGTTCATGGTTTTGATTATTCCAACTGTCGAAGAGCCAAAATATTACCATTATGATTTCCCATTAATTTCAATTAATTCAAGGTTGTTCACCTTTCTCGACTAGTGTCAAAACACATGAAAATAATTAATCTAAATTAGTGTTCTCAGTTATTACTGTTTTAGATTATTCCAACTTGTGAAAATAATTGATTAGTTGATTTGAACAGTAATGAATTTGCAAATCCAATTAGTTGCCTATCTGTATAATTGTTATGTAATAAGAGGGTATTTCACCATATTACTATTGAGAGTTGTGAAAAACTTGAACATTAAACCTTTCAAAATTTCTTTTTAAATGTCTTCATGTACTTATCCAGATAGACCATTGTTCTTTGCAGTAAAAATTCATACATTTATAAAAGGTATCCTAATGTTAGAACTGCAATTTTTTTTTGCATTTATCTGGGAATAAAAGTTTTTATTTTGTTGGTTGGAAATTATGCTGATTCTATGCCAGTTTATGTATTTTTGGGGCTTAGTTATGTAGTTCTTTGCAAACTGTTTCTACAGTTTGTTCCAAAATAAATTTTAATTCAGATTCTACATTAAAAAACAACCCCCTCCCCAAAAAAGTTTACATTTTTAGTTATGAACTAAAACAACCTGTTTCTGAATTAAACTGTTTAACTGAAGATAACGGTTAGATACTTAGTATTTTGTGCTTTGAAAGCTAGGCTCATACAAATGATAAAAATCAACCTGTTATACTGCACATGCGCAGTTAGGTGATTTGTGTACTTCAGTTATTCAGTTTTGGTGCACATTTAAGTTGTGGCATATATTTTTCTAAATTTAGTTAACCATTACCAATTCTTTGATTTTGTATGGGTACTTTTATGAACATATATTGAAATAAATATTACAAAACAGTATAGACAGTGGAGCAGTTATTTATTACATTTTGGTTAAAAAGTAAATAAACAGGATTACTTACAGAAGTTGTTTTCAAATGATATCCGAAACTTAAGTGCTTTGGAAAAGTCGACAGTTTGAAAGCACTTAAGTTTTGGATCCCGTTTGAAAACATTAGTCATTCCTTGCTTCATCAATTCTTTGTCTTATTGGTACATTAATAACGAACAGTGACTCTACAGTTAAAGTCTTTATTACTTACACTGTTAATGTCAGTCATTTACATCGTTTATGTTACTAATTTTCCCCATAATTATTAAATGCTAATTAATTTATGCCCAACATTTTGACTGCTTATATGTTCCTGTTTCCAGGAATGTCGAGAGACTGTAGTGGTAGTGTATGGAATGTGAACCTGGTCGTCTTGTTGGAAAGGTTGTGCTATTCACTTGTGAGATACTTTACTAACTATTTTTATCATGGATTTTTAGTGTTTCTGATTAAAATGGAAATGAAATTTATTATTAAAATCCCTTAGCTACACAATAGCTGATAACAATTGTTTCCTCTAATTGCTAAATATAACGTGAATGATTTGGGAGTGTTAAAGAATTTTGATGAACAGGATATACTGACAGACAAATATAAAATAATAAACAAAACTTTGATTCATTGTGTTTATTCTGAATAGGGCGTTTTTAAAAAGGTAAGAAAACTTGCCTATTTGTTGGGGTTAATTTTCTTTCTTTCTTTCTTTACTTATTACTGACTTTTGCGATTAAATTAATGTTTGTAAAACTCGCAGTAAGACAGAGAGCCTAAAACAACACAACCTGATATTATAAGTTAGACATAGAAGCCAGCTAACTGCGTCAGGAACTTCTTGTCATGTGGCACTAAGTGTGGGTAGCGTAATACAGAATTTATTTTGAGTCGTGGTGTTTATGTTCTATCGCTAGATACTGTTCGAAAATTTGATGGTTCATGGGTGGTGGAAATACTATGTAAACAAAAGTGTTAGTGAATGTACCAACCTGTACAGTGTTGGGAATGGTACGATTAAAGCTTTACACTATGAGGATGATATCATGCAACCCTTTGTGATAAGGTTTACTAATGTAATAGGTATTAACTACCTGTTTATTGAAAACAGCATTTCAAAACATAATATTCCAAGATAGAAATTTCATGTTAGGCAGAAAATGTACCAGATTTCATGCGATGAAGTTACGAATTTTAAGTCTGATGACAGAGAAAAAGGATGCTGGACAAGATAGAATTAAAGATACCACTTTTTGAGTTACCTAGATATTAATCAAAGTAAAGAGAAGGGCTCTCCACCCAGTTCGCCTACACATAAATAAAAATGGCCACCTTGATACAATGGAACTGTCAAGGTTTACATTCTAATCTGAATGACATCAAAGCACTGATTGCTTCCTACCATCCTGTATGTCTTTCTGAAACGTGTAAAAACAGTCCTTTTGGCAGGTTTCTTTGCACAGAAATGACAGGCTGTGTGATGGATGAGTGGCACTCTTGGTTGATCAGCATATGTCTGCCTTGTCTTTGTCACTTGACATATCCTTGGAAGCCGTAGTCATCCGTGTTTCCTTGGGCCGTATCATCACTGTTGTTCTTTTTACCTGTCTTCTGGAGAAATCTGTGATCAATCAGACCTTGATGCTCTCACTGAACAGTTGCTGTCTCCCTTTTAACTCTAGGGTGACTTTAATGGACATCATCTCCTCTGGGGAAGTGCTGATATTGATGGGAGGGGTCGCTATGTAGAGTGTATGCTTTCTGATTACAACCTTTCTCTTTTCAATACTGGTTCTTCTACTTAATTCCATGCACCTAATTAGTCCTTTACTGTTATTGATCTCTAATTTGCTCCCCTTCATTATTTTCCCATTTTTCATGGAGGATTGACAATAATCCACGAGGCAGTGATCATTTTCCTATAATCTTAAGAGAGACTGGCCATGTTGAGTGCCACCCGACCCACGTGTCCTGTTGAAAACTGGATCAGTCAAACTGGCCCTCTTTCACTGCTCAGACAGAATTTGATCCTGCCATCGTCTGCAAGCCATGAATAGACGACAGTGTGTAAGCAGTAACTGACTGTATTATACATGCAGCTGCTCAATGTATTCCTAAAACTTCAACACGTTTTCCACAATATCCTTGTCCATGGTGGAATCCTGCCTGACACATGGCACAGAATGCTCAGAAACGGGCCTGAGAAAATTTTCGTAGATATCCCCCCACTCTTGCACCGCATCACTTTCCAGTAGGCCCTGCACATGCTCAGTGGGTAAGATGTCAAAGCCAGAAGGATTCTTGGATTAAGTTCACAACCAGCATATCTTCTACCACCAGTCTTAAAGTCATACGGGACAAGATTCGAAAGGTCAGTGGGCGATATAATTCTGTCCCCATCTCGACCTTGCTCTTTGATGGCCAGGAAGTAGCTGATACCCAGAGCATCGTCGACACTCTAGGTAAAAACTTTTGCTGGGTACCTAGCACTTCTGCTTCTTCCTCCACCCTCTTAGCCATCAAGACTTGGGCAGAGCAGTCACCTCTTTCCTTTCAAGCCGATTGTCTCTGTGACTATAATCATCCCTTTACACTGGTGGAAATCAAACTGGCCCTTCATCGGTCTGGTAGTACATCAGTTGGGCCTGATTATGTACACTATGAGATGCTGTGACATCTATCTCTTGCTATTCTTCTGATTGCTTTTAACTGGATCTAACAGAAGAATGTTTTTCCTGATGCCTGGGCTTATTCGACTTGAAACTTCAATCAGAGAAGCCTTTCTCAAATGACATCTTGTATCAATATTCTTTGACATTGTGAAGGCTTATGATACAACATGGAACTATAGCATTTTGCGAGATCTCCATATATATACAACATGGAACTATAGCATTTTGCGAGATCTCCATATATATATATATATATATATATATATATATATATATATATATATATATATATGGGTTACGTGGCCATTTGCCCATTTTTATTGAACATTTTTTAATGGACAGGCTATTCCAATTTCGCCACTTTCGAGTGTTGGTTCGACACTTTCCCTTTCTTTTCTACAGGAACTTGGAATCCCTCAGAGCTGTGTTTTGAGTGTCACACTTTTCAGTATAAAGATTAATGCCATCACTGAACAACGACTTTCACATCTCATGTCATTTGCCGAAAATGGTATTTTAAGCAGCAGCTACAGACTGCCCTCAATCATATATTGAAGTGAACCACCATAACGGCTTTAACTTCTCTCTCTCTCTCTCTAAAACTGTTTGTATGCACTTTTGCTGTCAATGGGGTATTCACCCTGATTCTGAACTCTGTATTGGTGAAGTTGTGCTGCCTGTGATCCCTGACAAAGTTCTTGGGGCTTATCTTTGGTTGTAAGTTGACATTTATACCATACATCAAGCAGCTTGGAGAGCGAATCGATGTTCTATGCTAAAGATATATCATGCTCTTATTCGATCGAAACTCGACTATGGATTACTGGTCTATGGCTCTGTCAGACCATTGGCCCTAAAGATGTTGGTCCCTATTGATCATCAAGGACTTCGGCCCTGCACTTGGGCTTTCTGCACTTTCTCAGTTCAGAGCTTATACATAGTCTCATGAAACTTCTTTGCATCTCCACCATTTGCAACTGTCTTTACTATATGCTTCAAAACTTCGTTCCTTACCAAAGTATCCCACCTGGGGTTGTGTTTTCCTTTCTCGGTGGGCCATACTTTTTCAGAAAAGACGATCTGTCATTGCTCGTTTTGGTCTTCGTATCCAGGTGGAGTTGGATGAATTGGGTCTGTCCTTGGATAACATTGCTGTATCCCCTGGTCAGCCCATCTTACCATGGCTTATTACAGTCCCCAATTGTGACCTATTTTTAAGTCATCTGAGAAAAGTAGACACTCCTGATTGGAAATACTGTCTGCTATTTGCTGAACATCTTTCAAACCATCCTTCCATTCCTATTTATACATATGGTTCGAAATCAGGTGACCGTGTGGGCTCTGCCATGGTTTGTTGTGATTCGGTGGTTGCGCATAGAATTCCCTCTACAGCTTCTTTGTTCACTGCCATGGATCACATAGAAGCTAAGCAGTACTCAAATTGCACTATTTATACTGACTCTCTTAGTTCTCTACTGTCCCTGAAATCGCTTTATGTTAGTTCTCGCCGATATTCAAAACCGACTGGCCCATTTCTCTTTAACATCTACTTCTATCCAGTTTTTCTAGATTCTAGGCCACGTTGGTATTCACGGGAACGAGCTCGCCAACACCTCAGCTAAATCTATCTGCTCTGGCACTATCACCGCTGTGCCTGTTCCATACCTGAACTATGGTCCTGTATTCAAGGCTCGGTTCCGTGCCAGTTGGCAGTCGACTTGGAGTGAGCAACGTGAAAACAGGCTTTTTCCAAATAAAACCCTATATTGGATTTTGGCCGTCTTGCTTCCGTGAGGATCGGATAGAAAAAGTTCTAACTAGACTACGCATTGGTCACAGTTTTTTGTCCGTAACGTTAGACCGTGTTATTGGCGATGGTGACACTTCTCGTACTTCAGTGGTTGGGATTTCTGTAAAGAAGAATATGAAATCGAAACTGGCCATTAAGGCTTTATGATTAAGTTGATTAAGGTTAGATTTGAAATTAAAGGCATCTTTGATGAAATGTAAGCATTGTTGTTTTATTTAGGCGATGGTGACACTGTACACTTTAGAAATGTTTTTAGTTTCTTAAAGGCCGTTAATCTTTTTAATGCTATTTATGTTTTTTAATTCAAAAATTAAACTTTGTTTTATTTTACCTTAATTTCATTTTATGAAATTTAGTAATTTTACTTTAATTTTAACTTTTTACCGGATGTTTGGCGCAGATTGCCTAGTTGCTTTGCGCCATAAAATTTCAAACCAACCAATTAATCTGTTGTTTCATAAAAAAATAGAAAGTCTAGAAAACGTTAAATACCATAATCAGCTGCGCTGTAACTATGTAACCGTAGTTTTTACATCATAAAAATAGAGGGTTTAGACTAGTTCATTTTTAAACATTACATTCTTAATCTACACTGCGGAATTTTCAAAAACTAAAACACAGTAATAATAATAATAATATTCCAACCACGCTATTTATTGTGTACATTGTCGAGTTTCGGGCAACCCTGAGCTGTTCAGGCTAGCTGGAACACAACAAACATACAAATGTGATGTGATTGGCATTCTGATATTATGATACTATTTTTTTTGTAATTATTGAAGGCCCCTTGAGGCTTATGTTAAGAATGTAATGCTTAAAAAGTGAATGATGCCTGATACTAATGTCTTGTTAAAAAAAAACAGTTGTAATCATTCTTGGTCATCGTGTGAAATGCGTACACACTATAACAATTGTTATTGATTGATTATAATGGCTCTTATAAAACGTTTATTTGTTTGCTTTTTGCGCAAAGCTATTCGAGGGCTATCTGCGCTAGCCGTCCCTAATTTATCAGTGTGAGAATAGAGGGAAGGCAGCTAATCATCACTACCCGGTGTTAACGAATAATGGGATTGACCGTATAATTATAACGTCCCCACGGCTGAAAGGGCGAGCATTTTGGATGCAAGTGGGATTTGAACTCGCGACTCTCGGATGACTAGAGGAACGCCTTTATACGTTTGTCTATGCCGGGCCCACTTATAAAACAGTGTACCAGTCACTTCTGTGCTTTGTATCATAATAACCTGAAGAGCTCGTTGTCAATGGATGTGGCAAATTTTGTGTGGTTAGTATACGGTTAAAGACAGTCTTCAAATACTTAAGAAACTGATATACCAGATTAAGAATGTGATATTAAACAGTGTAATATACCTAATACTAATGTATTTTGACAATTGTAATCATAGTTAATCGGCTTGTATAACAAGCAAAAACACCGAAACAACTCGAAGTTTGTTCGAATCAGTAATTTGTATTATTATTTTACAAATAAAATTTATTAATATCTTTATATATTGAATTGTTTCTGGAAGCTTAACTAAATTTCCAGGTGGAATAGAAGGAGTAAAGGAATGTAAAACGTTATTTTATAATAACAATATTCCATTAATAACATTTCAACAAATATGAGTGTCGTATACACTTTTAAATATATTGGTTATATTTTGTCTTTGTTCTTGGTCGAAACATATTTTTGTTCAAATGCTATTGAATACCAACGTTTATAGAAGATTTATCATGCATTAAATGTTAAAAGTGAAAATTATTTACTTTTCTCAGGTATGGTATACATAAATTTAAAATTACTTCTGTTTTCCTATTATTTATGTCATAATAGGCCCAGCATGGCTAGGTGGTTAAGGTACTCAACTCGTAATCTGAAGGTCGCGGGTTCGTATCCTCGCCACGCCAAATATGCTCGCCCTTTCAGCCATGGGGGCGTTATAGGGTTACGGTCAATCCCACTATTCATTGGTAAAAGAGTTAGCGGTGGGTGGTGATGACACTATACCAGTGTCAGTTAAAGTAGTTCACGATGTTGACTGTGAGTGGTGTTCACTATCTGTCTTCCCTTTAGTCTATCGCTTCAATATTAAGAATAGCGCATGAGTAGGTTCGGGGAAAATCAACAACCCAAACCTCCATTAGTACCAACAATAATACAGAGGAAAGGTGAAACGGAAATTAAATGGCTACATAATTTAGGAACAAGACAATACGTGAACCAAGTTACTTTAGGAAAATATAATGATGTATGCGACAGCTAATTTTATCACTGATTGATTTCAGGGGAGGATTAAAGGTTAAATTTATGTGCGTCAATACTTTGTAGAAGAGGTAATGTCAACGCTTTTCAAGCGGGTTACCGAAGCAAGAGAAAGGATAACGGGAGAAAAAAAAGAGAGTATTTTAGACTGTCGTAAGGTTTAAAATACACATATACAAGGGTTCTACTCTATAACTGTAAATATGATCATAACTTCGTTATTATAGTGACCAATGGTGAAAATAAAGAATATTATGTCATTATGTTCCTTAACTAAATATTATATTACGCATTATAATTTATCTCGGACGAGTCTCCAATTTATTATATTAAGTACGTTAGATATTATGATTTCAAATAGCCGGAAATTTTAATTTCAATTTAGAAGTTAATTGAATATCAACTTATATCAAGTTTAAGAAATTTGCCAACAAAATTGATACAAAAAAGTTTCTTTCTTAACACAAATATATTATTTTTATATTATTATTATATTATATTATTAAATTATATTATAGTATGTTATTAAATGTACAAACAACAATACAATTTAAAACAACGGTTATTACCAATATTTATTACAAATAATGATTTACACACAAAAGTTTTCCAAACTTACAAATAATACTGAGTCTTCTATCTGGTCTGGAACTAAATATTTTATCGACGTTTCACAAGAAGCGAATTAATCTTACGTACATATGTACAATTCACTTAACGGGGAAGCTTGCTAGATGCTTCACAGGTACACGCAAGATTTTCATCACCGAAGTTTTACATGTCTTCGTAGAAATCTTAACATTCGTTGTTAATTCTCTGAAGTTAAATGGTTTATAATGTTTGAAATGTATAAACGTTTCTGGTCATATATCTGCATCTTCCCGATTAATAAGCGTTTATCACGATTATAGCTTGCGAGGTTTATAGTAGACTGGCAGTAGCGATCCAACAATATTAAATTGTCTCTTCGCTTTTAATTTCTGAACTTTAAGGAGATGTTCTCGAAAGTTCACTTGACAACAACTAGTATTATATACACATACCTTTACATTGTTTATTGTTTTGTTGGAGGGTCTATTACAAATTTAGATAACAGGTGGGACTTTCGCAATACACATTTAACAGTGTAAGTTACATGCATTTAAAATATATATTTAACTACAACAAACATTAAAATAATCACATAGTAATAAATGTGTTACGCTAACACATATGAAACATAATACTTTCTAATAAGGATATATCAGAGGCGGAATTATCTAATTTTAAGTACATTATTTTTTTAGAGTAATCAGTTTAGGCGTGACCCCTACTTTTTGGGCATTCTTTGGCTTACTAGTAGAAATTGATGCAAATAAGTCCTAAAATTAAGATTTCTTTTTACGAATTTCAACATTAAATATTTCTAAATAACATAGAGAAATAGTATAATATCATCGTAAGTAACTTTCTACAAACACAAAGATCATAGATAATCACACTGTAGGGCAGCTCTACTAATACGTCATCTTTTGTGTGGTAATGTGGTTGAATGGACAGCGAAATATGTACGATTACAAAAATTAAGGAACAGATGAAGTTCACGGATTGTGAAAAATACAGTCGTTTGATATGAAAAATAGCATTTCAGGGCCTAAAACGGCAACATTATATTAACATAAAAATCATAGTTTAAAAACACAAAAAAACAAACAATGTTATCCAAAAATCTGAAACGGTAGAAGCTGACATAAGTTGAAAAATTATACTTGGAATCTCTCAATTACTATATTTTATTAAGTTTAAAAATTTACTCTTCTTGAAAAACAAAGGCTCTTCATTCTTTCGAAATAAAGAAATGCCGTTTCTTGACTCACAGATGCTTTAATGTAATTATCTACAATTACTTTTATTGTAACTTCAATGTTGGTCCGAAACAACTCGTTAGAACAGTCACCCGTGCCAACTTTGCAATCACTAGCTTGTGGGGATATGAATAGAGTTTCGAAAGTGGTATTCCCGGGATTCCGGGGAAGGCCAAAAACACAAATTTCGATGCTATGGAAAACATTCTGGAATCGTTTTAGTGCCCTTTTTTCGGAGGATACGCCAATCTGTTTACCAAATCTGATCTTGCTTGCTCCAAAATTATTGGATACAAACAAACAAGCTCACAGCGTGATTAAATAGGATTTCAAGCGTGAATGATGTTTCTTAGGATTTTAACAATGTGTAAAGTACGTTCATGAACAAAAATATACTTAAATTAAGAGTACTCAAGCGTATAACGATGAGAAAAGAGGCACATTTTGTTTGCTTTAGACAAACCTGATCCAGCATGTTAAGTACGTTAAATATCGGGAAGTTCTCATTGACTTGTAATATCTTATATGAGTTACTGGACTTTTTTTTATTTAGCAATGAAAACTAAAACGACTAGTTACGTCAAGTTATTTGGTTCGCGTGTGTAATTGTAGAATTACAACTACACTTGTGGGTGGTATCTAGTAAGGAAAATGGACAGCAACGGGAATGGTACGAATAGTACTAGAAGCGACACAAGACTGTACATTAACCTCTAAACAGCAGTAAAAGAACTCGGCAATACTGCGGAGCTTACTTGAAGTATTTTTAAACTTAATTACCTTCAATGTTGAATAATATAAAGATGAAAACTTGCTTATTTTTCATTTCTTTAAGTGTTTCAGTTGTGGTATGGGGTGATTACACAGGTAAGTTCTATTCAACATCGAGTAAAATGTTATTACTCCTCTTAACATTTCTTTTTGGGGCTTGGCAGAGTATGAAGGTTTATATGCTCGACTCGCAATTTGCAGGTCGCGGGTTCGGATCCCCACACCGAATATGATTACCCTTTAAGCTGCCAAAGCGATATAACGCGACGGTCAATCTCTTTTTTTAATGCTAAAGAAGAGCCCAAGAGTTGGCTGTGAGTGGTGTTGACTAGCTACCTTATCTCCTTTCTGTAACTTCAAAATTATGAATGACCAGAGCAGGTGGCTCTCGAGTAGTGTGCGTAAATTCAACAACAAAAAATTTAAAGGTTAGAAACATTTGTGGTGGATTTAATATTAGTGATAATTTGATTTTATCATTTGCTGTATACTGATTACGAGCCTCAGATCGTACATAGTAATAAACAAGCCCATTGTCTGCTGTTTACGAATTACAGTTCGTTTCTTCAACAATAACGTATTTTTATGTTCAGTTGTAGTGTTTCGAACGTTGGATTGGTTTGTTTTGTTTTGAATTTTGCGCAAAGCTACACGAGCGCTGTCTGCGCTAGCCGTCCCTAATTTAGCAGTGTGAGACAAGAGGGAAGATAGCTAGTCATCACCACCAACCGCTAACTCTTGGGCTACTCTTTTACCAACGAATAGTGGGATTAACTGTAACATTATAACACCCTCACGGCTGAAAGGGCAAGCATGTTTGGTATGACAGGGATTCGAACCCGCGACCCTCGGATTGCGAGTTGAGTGCCCTAACCACCTGGCCATGCTGGGCCTCGAGAGGAATCGAACTCCTGATATTAGCGTTGTAAATTCGTAGACTTATCGCTGTACTAGCGGGTGGCAAACATTGTTGATTCTAACATTACATTCAACTTTGTAGAATAAAAACTAGGTGCTATGTCACAGACAATAATTTATTATTTTTTTTACGATTGATCATAATAGGTTAATTCGTTTTAGACTGAAGGGAAATACCAATGCCACTCACATGGTATTTTTAATGTGAAAATTAAATTTTTTAAGACATTGTAACATGATTTCTAGGGTCATAAGACTATTTATTACTCGAACTATGAGTTAACTAACTCCTAATTCAAAATGTTCTTTGTGAGTTGTTTAATGATATCATGTGTCTTTCTGTTAAGTCATTACGACAATGTAAACAGAAACTCGATTGTAATATCTTCGTTTCACACTGTGGTAAAAAGAAGTAGAAAAGATAAATCCTAATTATTATTGTTTTACGGCATGAATATGTAGTAAATCAAAATTGTTTGCAGATGAAATACAATTTATAAAAATTAAATATCAATACATTATAGGCATGGTACCAAGAAATTATTTTAACAAATCTATTAACTTCTAACTTTTATAGATTTGAAACTTCTAGCATGGTGTTCTAATTTAGCGTCATTTTCTTAGCTCTTTTAGTAGTTCTAGACTCCTCTCTTTCTGATTTAATTGTAAACAATTTTGAAACATAATCGACCGACATCTTTTAAAAGCATAACTTGCATTTTCTACCCAATGATACAATTATTATAGAGTGCTGATTTTAACAAGGAAGAAGTTTAGAAAGGTATGAATTACGTAATAACTATTTAAATAGTGTTTGTAGTTCTATTTAAGATAATTCTATTGAAAACTGTTTAGTTTTGTTTAATTTCATGTGTAAGGGCGGAACTTGGGAATTTTACATGGCAGAAATTTTAGGGTAGTTTGATTTCTACTTTAAGATGGCTTAGTAACGTCGAAACGTTGTTCTCTGCTAATCAATAAAAGTATTAATACTCATACCAGCCGTTTTGAGATATATTTTTATTTCAAGTGTGTTTCTCGTCATCAAAAAATAGATGTTTGTATACGGTGAATAACGATAAGTTAGGTTAAATTTGGCTGACCTGTATCGCACTATTTCACAAAGAACTAACCCACACTATGTTAACAGATATCACAAGAAAAACTCATATGTGGTACATATTTAATAATAAATATTTTTCAAGTAAAACTAACTTTAAGGAGGCGCTTTATGATCTTTATAGTTTTATTAATACTACCTTTTTAAGCAACGTTTGTTTGCTTGTTTTTTTGAATTTCGCACAAAGCTACTCGAGGGCTATCTGTGCTAGCCGTCTCTAATTTAGCAGTGTAAGACTAGAGGGAAGGCAGCTAATCATCACCACCCACCGCCGACTCTTGGGCTACTCTTTTACCAACGAATAGTGGGATCGACCGTCACATTATAATGCCCCCACGGCTGAAAGGGCGATCATGTTTGGCGCGACGGGGATGCGAATCCGCGACCCTCAGATTACGAGTCGCACGCCTTAACACGCATGGCCATGCCGGGCCCAAGCAACGTTTGTCTCGTCTGTTCAGTTTACATTTAATGCTGTGTTTTCTCTTGTTTTACTTCTATTAGATGAACAACGGCTTCGTGAGAATATTTTGAAAGACTATAATAAATATGTCCGTCCTGTTCGCAATGAGAATGAAAGTATTCAGACGTACGTTAGTTTCATTCCAAGGCATATTTTGCAATTGGTAAGTTTGATAATGTAATCTCCCTTCGAACTATTTATATTTGAAAGTACAAGATACAACGTTTAAAATTCATCACTGCAAATTCTTAATTAAAAGAGCGGTAAAACTGAGACCTTTTCACGTCTTATTCTTTAATAATTATTTCCATTAATCTAAAGATGAAAATCATATTTAGTGTGTCTTAAGCTTAACTTGGTTTTGACGATATTATTATAACAAAAACCTTTCTTAAAAGGTTGAAAGTACCGGAATTAACTGTGTTCAACTGGTGACTGTATATCTCAGTTTGACCTTACAACAATTTCCCTGGTTTCCTTATTATTGTAATGCAACTTTTCTTCCTAAACCTTGATTAATCGTTTTGTAAATGCTCTATTTTTATATTCAAGGATTTCTCTACGTTATGATATTTCAAGTTTTATTGTATTGCGTACATCTAAGAATTTAATATAATGAGTATTAAATTTTGTGCTTGTTGCTTAGATTTCTCGCGTAAGAATAGATTTAAAAACTCGATATTAAATTAGATTTATGCTTTTTTGTTAGATTTCTCCCATACATCTAAGTGCAAAAACTGGAAACTGGAAATTTGTATGATTTGTTTGTTAATTTCCCATATAAGATTAAGTGTCAGTAAATAGGATTTATGCCATGCTTGTTAGATTTCTTAAAGAGTACAAACTCACAACGCATAATGTTTATGTTTTGTTTGTTACATTTCCCACATAAAACTGAATACAAAACCCATTAAAAATATATCTTCGGTATAGTATGAAAAAACGAAAACACTGAAATCTTAATTGGCAGTTTATCATGTTGTGGTATTCGTTCAAAAAACATTAAAATGGACACTTGAGTTATCTCATTCTGAGTAAGAAAACCTTTAGTTTAGTTGAAACCACATTAACTTTAATTCGTAAAATATCCTTCCTAACCTCCAGGTTTCTTCAGTCTAATATGTTGGTCAATTCCATAGGTTTAAATTTAGCTCTCAAAGCGAACACATAATCTTAAAATGGCGGTGTTTGTCAAGTACGAACAGCGCATGTGTTTCTAATGTTGTTTAATGCCATGAGTGGTGTTTAAGGCAAGTAAATCGTAACGAATCAAAATTATATAAACCGAAAACAGACTAGAGAAGATTTTTCTATACATGAAATTGTCGTCTGTGATTGACTATTAATATTTTTCTTTTTCTTTGTCAGGACGAGAGGACTCAAGTTCTTACGGTTGAGGGAACATTGGTTATGGTACGTTTCTCACAGCAATGTTTTGTTTCTAGATTTTACAATTTAAAGTACTTTGCACACAAAAGTAAAAAGTTGAATTTGAACATTGTATAAAATATTATAGATATTATATTATATGATTTCACCTCAACCATTACATTTCTTTTAAATGGTTTGGTTTGATTTGTTTTGAATTTCGCGCAAAGCTACACGAAGGCTATCAGCGCTAGCCGTCATTAATTTAGTATTGTAAGACTAGAGGGAAGGCAGTTAGTCATCACCACCCACCGCCAACTATTGGGCTACTCTTTTACCAACGAATAGTGGGATTGACCATCACATTATAACGCCCCCACGGCTGAAAGGGCGAGCATGTTTGGAACGACGGGGATTCGAACCCACGACCCTCTGATTATTTTAAGTGTAGGAAACGTTTTGTGTTTTACATGTAAATGAAGAAGGTACTAGTTAACACATTGTCGATTAAGTGTGCTTTTAGAAAGGAGTAATTATAGAATATGTTAGTAATATGTGTATCTTAGTTTCTATTTCTTTATACATAAACGTAAGGCCCGGCATGGTAAGGTGGTTAAGGCACCCGACTCATAATCCGAGGGTCGCGGGTTCGAATCCCCGTCACACGAAATATGCTCGCCCTTTCAGCCGCGTGACGGCCAATCCCATTATTCGTTGGTAAAAGAGTAGCCCAAAAGTTGGCGTGGGTGGTGATGACTAGTTACCTTCCCTCTAGTCTTACATTGCTAAATTAGGGACGACTAGCGCAGATAGCCCTCGTGTAGCTTTGCGCGAAATTCAAAACAAACCAAACGTAAATTTGATCTGGCATTGAAATAACTCTGTTTTAAATAAAATCAGTATCATTTTATTGACATCCACTGCTCTGTTTCCACTTTTACTTCTAAAAGATGTTAACATTTGAAAAGTGGTCTATCATTAAATTTTACTGAAACGCTTTGAGTTTTTGATACCACATGGTACATACAGGACTACTGTTTGTAAGTTCAATAAGAAACGCTATGAGTTTATGATGCCATATGGTGTATATAAGATTACCATTAGTTAGTACAAAAGGGTAAGTATGAGCTTATGATAAGATATGGTCATGGCCGGATTATTTATCAGGCAAAATAGGCAAAGTGACTACGGCCTACGAAAATTATGAGTCCATGAAAAATTTTCTTAAAAGATAATCTTTAGAGGGCCAAAAAATAATAACCATAAAAACATGAAATACAAATTTTATTGTAAAAACTTTACTACATCTTTAAGTTATAATATATTTTTGTATATACGCATTAGTTTGTCTACTCACATTCACATAAGTATACAACCGATATTTAACTACAGTGTATTAACACTGTAAATAGTTAAACAGCAAGTATACATTATACGGATATAAATACTTAAATTTGAAACCAGAATTTACAATTTATGTATTTATAATTTACCTAACTTTTGGTTTAACTTATACGGCTGGTAGGGCCTACGAACAGGAGGTGCTTCGGCCGTACGATCATCTTAATTCGGCACTACATATGGTAATACAAGACTACCCTGAATTAATACAAAATTAAACACATAGAGATTTAGTGCCAATTTCTTTAAGAAACTTATACTTTTATTTTCACGTGTATTTCTTATATTCTGTTATATCGCTTTGAATCAATTACTCTCTTAAACGAGTTCACGTATTTATCACTGAACCATATGAATTGTTTCAAGAGAATAACCTAACAGGAGGTGTTTAAAATTAAAGTATAATAACAAATATTACTAAAACACAATCAAAAGTTCCCGTTTCCAGTGATGGTAAAATTTTAAGTTAACCAATACATATAAATTCTTTCATGGCTTTTAAGAAAGGTTAATTGTGTTGTATTATTGGTTTCACTCATGTCCAAAGCACTGAACTACTGAGAAGTAATTGTTGAGAATTTCAGTCACGCTAAGAGGCGTTCAACAACAACATATGGTAAATCTTCATTATTTGTGTGTGTGTAAATTACATCATATTTTGAAATGTGAATGACAGTGTATATAATTCCTAACAATTTATTGTAGAATATCCTATTTGTGAAATAAATGTGGTATCAATATTATTCTCGTCTGTTCTGCTGTCATTTCAAAAGTGTACAACTTTTGAAACAGGAGACAGACGAATGCTCTGACGATCTCACGGTTCGTTATATACATAAGAGTGGTCCTCCTGGTGAGACAACGGTAAGTCTCCAGACATGTATCGCTAAAAGCAGAGGTTTAGTTCCCATCGGTGGACAGAGAAGATAGTCCAGTGTGGCTTTGCTCTAAAACATAACACACACACATTCAGTAACGAATATTAATGCATTAACCTGTTTGTTCACTTAAATGAAAAATGGATTTAATTTGAATCGGAGTTTTGTCTTCAATACATTAGAAAACCATGAAAACAGTAAGTATTAAACCTGGTAAGAATTCAGGTAGTAAAGAAACAAGTGTGGATTTTAAAGTACTTGCTTCTAAAATATGCCATAGAAGTTAAGATTATAAAGTGTTAAAATGAACAGACAATTCTTGTCTCCTTCAGCTAAAATCACTGTTTGACATAGACAGCGAAGAATGATTTGCAATATTACTGAAAATAATGGGATAAATATGACAGTAGTTAGTACTCCTCGTTTGTATTCAGTTTTTGTGTTAGAACCATGTGAAATTTTGTGATGCTGATCATGAATTAACAGCCACCATGTGAGAAAGATAAGAATTAGACTACATGTCTGCAGTCTTACTAGCTGGCTGTCCGCTCAGTAACTCACACCTGACACGAATAAAAAATGCCTAATTATTGTCTACATAATAATTTCTTTGGCATTCTATCCGTTTAAAGCGCATATTATTTCACAAGTAATCATATTATATATTAGTAAAATGAAACGCTTTCTATATTTCAGGAGTGGAGAGATCAATTTTTAACTTGGAAGCCAAAGGATTACGGATCTATTCAAGTATTCCATCTGCCAGACCATAACATTTGGCAACCAGATATATTTTTATATAACAGGTTAGATTTATCTCATGTTAGCCTAGTGAGATTAGTTTAATGCTTTTGTTTCTATAGAAACAAAGCGGTAAATATAGAGGTAAGCGTTTATACACAACACATTTATGTTTGTTGATATTAACGTTGCCTTGTGTGCTCTTGTATAATACAAGTACAGGAATGTTTGTAACACTGTTAATAAAAATACATTTACAAACAAGTTACGAGTTAATATACTGAAACTATAAACTTTCATTTCTTAGATTCCTTTTGAAGAAAGGTTTTTACCACGAAATTATAATTTTAATTATAATTTTCAATGCGGTTATTTTCATTCTTTTCGAAGCGTTAGAACAGAAGACTATTTGTAGGGTTTTTGAGTCCTTTTAATTAACCATATAGTAAACCTTAGTTAATTTAGGTAAGTTAAAAAGGCTCAAAAACCCCATAGATATTATACATGCATCTCCGTTATAAGAGGCCTAACTGTATTTCTTTTGTTTGCTGACTCAAACTACGCTGATGAGCCTTGGATATACGAAACTGGAGTCCGCACAAAAGGTGCGACCACACGAAAAATGCCTTAAGCCTTTACGTCGCAGATTCTATCTTTAGTCTTTCCTTTGGTGTAAATGTGAATAAATCTGTAACACACAAACACACACATATATAATCAGAAAACGACTTAGTTTTATGTGTTTATGATAAATTTTGTTAGTATAAACTACACTTAAATGTTTCAAAGTTTATAAGACGTTTCATTACTGCTGGTATGTTGAGAAATATGGGAAAAATAATGCCTCAAAACAAGACTAAACATTTGCTTACAATAAAGACTGAAACATTGTAACAATAATATATTTATCTGTCTCCAATGTTACGGAGTCATACGTTTTTAAACATGATAATAATAGTTCCTGATAAAATAAACAACATATGAACTACATGTTTGGCCGGCATGGCCAAGCGTGTTAAGGCGTGCGATTCGTAATCCGAGGGTCGCGGGTTCGCATCCCCTCGCGCCAAACATGCTCGCCCTTTCAACCGTGGGGGCGTATATATAATGTGACGGTCAATCCCACTATTCGTTGGTAAAAGAGTATCCCAAGAGTTGGCGGTGGGTGGTGATGACTAGCTGCCTTCCCTCTAGTCTTACACTGCTAAATTAGGGACGGTTAGCACAGATAGCCCTCGAGTAGCTTTGTGCGAAATTCAAAAAACAAACAAACAAACTACATGTTTTTACCGTAATGGGTGACCAAGGAAACATTTATACTACGAACGTATTTATGTTGCTGGCTGTAGGTTCTCCAAGTTCGTTGACTACAACCAGATTTATATTGCTGTAGGTTCTCCAAGTTCGTTGACTACAACCAGATTTATATTGCTGTAGGTTCTCATGTTAATTGATTACGACCTGATTTATGCTGCTGGCTGCAGGTTTTCCATGTTGGTTGACTACATCCAGATTTATCCTACTGGCTACAAGTTTCACCATGTTAGATGAATGATTGGTCCATAACTTCGTCAGCTTGTCTATCAAATCTTTATCACCTCCACCCGTTCATTTACGTCAGTTACGGTAATGGAAAAAAATAGAAAGAAGTCTTCCATGAATGATAAAAGGGTTTCAACCAGTGAGTTAAATTTCGTTAGTACAATGCTATGATTAATGAGTTTGCTGCGACGAAGACATGAAGTTAGCAAACGTATGTAGTTAATATGTGAGATTAGACCTATTGTTGAATTTTGGCTAGACTGATGTGGGATATGAAGTAATAAATCATTTTTTTTTATTATTAAATAGACTAGGCTTAGCGTTATTTTTTGATTTTTGGATAATACAAAATAACTTAGCCAATAGCAGAAGCCGTTACAATAATACATGTTTTCAGTTTTGTAATGACTTCTGTTATTGGCTACAATGTATTCAGTTTATATTTTTGGAATGTTCTATTTTTATAGTGCAGATGTAGGTTCGAATGTTGATCCTAGAGGAGACACAAATGTTCTCGTTTCTTATGAAGGATTGGTAAAGTGGAATCCACCTGTTACCTTTAAAGTGTACTGTCCAACTAGTCTTAGAAGCTACCCCTTCGATAAACATACTTGCAACATGAAGCTCGGTTCGTGGACTTTAGACTCTAAAAAGCTCAATGTATCTTCTTTGGAAAGGTAAGAGCTTATATGATCACGTATATGATCTAGTAAAACTGAAATTATTAATAAGAACAATAACGATGGTTATATCATGTAACATTCACGGCATTAATTAAGTTTACAACAGTAATGTTCTTTGATCATAAAACAAAACAACTATTTTGTAGCCAATAACTTTGTTCATTTTCTCTCTCATGTTGAAGGTAGCGCATGAAAAAGGAAAATTCGTCTTCGAGTCACCCTATTTACTGCACAATTCCTCATTATTAACAACGATTTTAAATTACTATAAATTATAAACGGAAATGTGTTTCATTTCCTAAGTGTGTTCTTTTAATATTAACAGTCTAAGAATTGTCAGTGTCACACAATTTTATCATTATAGTCTATTGTGGCCAAATAATAAACAAAGTGTCCAACATGAATATCATACACATATTAGGGTATTCAACCTGTATGTTTTTTTACAACTTCATTATTAATATCAGATATTTTATCAATAAAGGAAATAATTAATAACATTATTTGTGTAAAACAAAATGATATTGTTTTAAAACCTTGTGATGTAACACCAAAATATCAACGTTATTTTAAGCATATTTTCAGCTTTCTCATGCGGACTACTTTTAGACAATAAGACATATTCACGTGTACCCCGCTAGTACCGCGGTAAGTCTACGGACTTACAACGCTAAAATCAGGAGTTCGATTCCCTTCGGTGGGCTCAGCAAATAGCCAGATGTGGCTTTGCTATAAGAAAATACACACACACATATTCAGGCAAGTTATCATTAAATAAATTAGACTTTGAGCAAATTTATCTTCAAAAGAATCATTTCTAGATACTAGCAAACGGGGCCCGATTGTATTTGACAGAGCTCTGAATTCCAAATTGGTGTCTTGAAAATTCAGAATAGAAAACAATATTCGATATCATTTTGAAACGCTGAAAAGTTTCACGCCTATGAGCCGGAGCTTCGAATCTTTTAAATACCTAGCGACATCTATGACCTCAATAAATTTTGTTGTAAAAGAATGATATTGGATATGTTTTATTTAGGTCAAACATGTCTACAGAGGATTTCTGTTTGTTTGTTTGTTTTGGGAATTTCGCACAAAGCTACTCGAGGGCTATCTGTGCTAGCCGTCCCTAATTTAGCAGTGTAAGACTAGAGGGAAGGCAGCTAGTCATCACCACCCACCGCCAACTCTTGGGCTACTCTTTACCAACGAATAGTGGGATTGACCGTCACATTATACACCCCCACGGCTGGGAGGGCGAGCATGTTTAGCGCGACGCGGGTGCGAACCCGCAACCCTCGAATTACGAGTCGCACGCCTTACGCGCTAGGCATGCCGGGCCCCAGAGGATTTCTAGGTTATATAATAAACGAAACTATTTACTAAAAGACGCACTTTAATTGAATGTACAAATAATAATCGGATATTTAATTACCTTACGAGGAATATCTGACTAATAAAATCTATAAAACCATAAGAATTAGTTGAAAAATTGTGTTCTCGATTGGAAAACGCAATGAAGATAGTACATTTTATTACTCTTTTAATCCGATGGTTGCGGGTTCGCATCCTCGTCGCACCAAACATGCTCGCCTTTTTAGCCGTGGGGCGTAATAATGTGACGGTCAATCCCACTATTCGTTGGTAAAAGAGTAGCCCAAGAGTTAGCGGTGGGTAATGATGACTAGCTGCCTCCCCTCTAGTCTTACACTGCTAAATTAGGGACGGCTAGCACAGATAGCCCTCTTGTGGCTTTGTGCGAAATTAAAAAACAAAACAAAACTCTTTTTAAAGTTTCATTTAATGCTAGACAAACAAATTTAACTTTTCTATGTTTCATTTAAAAAGAGAACGTTGTGAACCGGAAAGATGATGTTCTAAAAACATTTGTCTTTGGGTCGATTTTAATCCATAATCAAAATAATCATCGTAATCACGCGCTTACGCGGAAGGGGGGATATTTGAGGAGGATTCGGCCGAATTCCCTACTTTTGTAACGTAAAACATTATTCTTATATGGTTACAGCGCCAGGTATTTGATGTTTTTTACCTAGTTTACATTATTTTGATGAAGCATTAGCATTACTTCACTTGAAATAGTTGCATGCTATCCAACATCCGTAACATTAATATGCTTTGCACGCTGATATGTTGGTTTTTGATTTCACAAAATTGAACATTCTGCGGCGTACAGACCCGGTAATACTGAGGGAATACTGAGATGTAACACATTCGTTATTAGAGTTAGGAAATACTGGTGTGTAGCAGATCGGTCAATAGATTTAGGATGTATTGAAGTGTAACAGGTTTATCATTAGAGTTAGGATGTATTGAAGTGTAATAGGTTTATCATTAGAGTTTTGATGTATTGAAGTGTAACAGGTTATCATTAGAGTTTAGGGTATACTGAGGTGTAACACATTCGTTATTAGAGTTAGGAAATACTGGTGTGTAGCAGATCGGTCAATAGATTTAGGATGTATTGAAGTGTAATAGGTTTATCATTAGAGTTTTGATGTATTGAAGTGTAATAGGTTTATCATTAGAGTTTGATGTATTGAAGTGTAATAGGTTTATCATTAGAGTTTTGATGTATTGAAGTGTAACAGGTTATCATTAGAGTTAGGGTATACTGAGGTGTAACACATTCGTTATTAGAGTTAGGAAATACTGGTGTGTAGCAGATCGGTCAATAGATTTAGGATGTATTGAAGTGTAACAGGTTTATCATTAGGGTTAGGATATATTGAAGTGTAATAGGTTTATCATTAGAGTTAGGATGTATTGAAGTGTAATAGGTTTATCATTAGAGTTTTGATGTATTGAAGTGTAACAGGTTATCATTAGAGTTAGGGTGTATTGAGGTGTACATATCCATCATGAGAACTAAGACATACTGAGGTGTGACAATTAGCGCAAAGAGTGTATAGGAATCAAGTTGTATATATTTTAAATCAGCGTTTAAAAAACTATTTATTGAAGTTTGATATACTACTTTACATTTTTCAGGGTTGTTGTAAAACCTTCTGAGGTCACAAGTGTTCACTGGAAAGTTGAACAAGTTTCCCAGTTTTGGGAAAGTGTCGTCTTCGTACCCGATTCCTACAACGTTGTTCACGTTTCTTTGGTTATTCAGAGAGTGGCGCCCTTATATCATCTGACCTGTGTGATGCCTGCAGTTCTAAGTGTTATTCTTACAGCATCAGGTCAGTGGTTCACAACCGAAACATGTTCGTTAATCTTAAGAATTACATTAACTAATTAATACAATTAAAACACTGTTCAAACACTCAACTGCATTAAGTTTCTTTTATTATTTAGCTACGGAGGCTAAAAACAAGGAATAGTTAAAGAAATCATACACATCTAATATACGGCCTGTGGATGCCTCAGAAAGCGTTAAAATGTGGAATATATGAGATTATCAGTTTTTCAGTGTGTTATACTAATGTAACTAGTGTAAAGTTAAAGGTTTTTCAGAGGAAATGAATGTGTTGAACTTGACGTCCCTTTTCTCTGTTTACACTTGAAAACTATTTCTCCAAAGATAATCAGCAATGTCCGTTGATTCAACACAGTTTTCTCTTTTTTCTCCATTATTTTATAATCATACCCATATTTGTTGGTTTAGATAAGAACTCTGGGATGAGTTCAACAGTGAATTTTTGCAGTAGTAAGTGTTACGTTTCTGACTTATTAATGTTTTCAAAATAACATTTCCCTGAAGCGAGAATGAGTCTCTAATCAATGGAGGCAGGATCTCTTTTCCTCTTTTTATAAATTTTTACCATTTCAGTTACTGGATACTTTAATTAAAGAAAAGACAATATAATAAAAGCGCTTATAACTAATTCTTAATGGTCTGGAAACCAAATAAAAGATAAAATCGGCCATTTCAAATGAACTGAAAGACACAGAGTACCATCTTACCTTAATACCACGTGGAAAAGTAATATAAAGATTGCGCGTAACTTGTTTGCTTACTAAATAATGTACAAAAACTTCAAGTCATGGGTCTTAAGTGAAAAATTTCTACAAAAGTAACATAAAAATCTCTACAAAAACTAAATTATTTCAATGTATAACAATAGTTATTATATCTCCGTTGTTATTATCATAGTTTAAGGAATGATTATTTTCGTTTAAGCTACCATAGAAACAATGATATATATTTTTTTAATTCTGAACTCTTTTATATATAGAACCAATGTACACTGCGAAAATAATTTCAAGAGTTTGGTAGCAACTGGGCGTTAGTCAAGTCGGTTACAGGACAAATTGATGATAGTAAATTATGTCGAAAGACAGGTCGTCGACTGGACAAAAGTCGGAATACAACTTGTTGAGCAATCAATCTGTCAGCAATTGCGTCATGAAATGTGCGTGTTTTTTTAGAACAAAGCCACATCAGGTCATCTGTTGAGTCCACCGAGGGGAATCGAAACTTATTTTAGCATTTTTAATTCGTGAACTTACCTAGGAAGGTCGAAACGTTGTTCTCTGCTTAGTAAAAGTGTTAATACCCGTACCAACCATTCTGAGATGCATTTTTACTTCAAGTGGGTTTCTCGTCATCAAGGTGTGTAACCACATTCCGTATTCGTTCATTTCTTGTCACAACCTTTTTACATAAGTTTTTCCGGTTGTTTCGCTGGTCAGTATTTATCCGTATCAAAGCAGCTTCATTGTCGTGCTGCTACTTTCTTATTTCGTTCAGCAAAGAAAACATCAACATTCTTCTCTTGTTTACCATTTTGTTATATTTGTTATGGCATCCCTCTGCAATATTACTCCTAATAAGGATTTATACAGTAAAAATAGCTCCAGTCTTGCCAAAAATTCGAGCTAATTATTTTATTTCGATAGCCATAAGCACTCACCTAGTCCACTATCGGCAATACTACCGGTGCATTCGAAATATTGGTATGTGAACGAGTCTGTATGCAAGTAATAATATTGTCAGCAAATGTCGACGAATTGAGTGTCGCCAATTTGTCCTGTCGCCGTTTAGCTATCGCTCAGTTGACTCTGAACCACTTGAAGTTTATTGTGATTTTTACATTCTATATACGACAACCCACAACTACTGTTGTTGAATACCAGTGGCTCCTGACACAACTACTGCTATTAAATAGTATCAATGGATACCATACAACTACTGTTATTAAAGTACATAAGCAGAGAAAGATAATCACTACAGACCATGCCTAAGCCTAAAAATGTAACGGAAACAGTATTTTTCTTAAGTTAGCAGCTTGAGCAATACTGTAAATTATATAGAAATCAGGTTGATGTGAAACATGCCGAGATCACTTGAACAATTTCATTGCTCAAAAAGCAAAAAACTGACTAAACTTATCAAACAAAAGGAGTCCATGCTGAGTAACTTACAACGGTATTGACGTCTTCAGACCTTTAACGACAACCTTGCAAGACAACTGGCGAGCGTCCGTTTCACAACTAAATTGAAAGTTCAGAAGATTAAGTGAACGACATGTCAGAAGACACACAAATTTCACGGTTAGGTTGACTGTGTTCCTCTAACCCGCCATCTGAAAATGAATCGTTTCAAAATGATGGGGACATCGCACTGATTGTTTAGTGAATGTCTTGTTCACAACGAATCACGTCTCAAACGGAAACGAAACTCAGTTGCAGGTGGCGACCCCCAATTTTACAAACGGAAGACACCATATTACGTCTTCAATGGACGGGTCCAGGTAGAAATCAGCATTAACGAGACCAGTGTGATATCTATGGAATTCGAGGTGACACCATGAAAGCATACGGTTTAAGGATGAAGACAAACGGCCATCGGTGTTGCTATATGCAGATTGTCAGAACCTTTGCCTAATGGAAAATAACACTCTGTAACGACACTTGACAGCACGAGATACACTTCCAAGCAGTGTTGAAATGAAAAAACTTTGGAGTAAAAATGGGCTGTATTTCATTGATTCACACAATTTGAACAGGCCAGTAATTATATACGATTTTCAGTAGTTTCTGAGGTGCTAATACTTCTTACTAACAGATATGTTTTGGTTATTTTAATTTTTTAAAAAATTAGCACCAAATATGCATTGGTGAACATAAGCTCCAATGTAAGGTATTTTAATATAGATTACATAACTGAATATGTGACAATTATTTTAGATACAAAAATAACCAGGAGATGTCGCTAATATCAGGTACTATAACAGTAGCGGTGCTTTTATGAAATAAGTGAGAACGTCAACATTTAAAAATGTGCAATAATTTATTGTATGGAGTTAAAAGTAAAACATACAACTGAAAACTCTATGTGTTTCGGTGGATCATTTGTTTGTTTTTTGAATTTCGCACAAAACTACTCGAGGGCTATCTGTGCTAGCTGTCCATAATTTAGCAGTGTAAGACTAGAGGGAAGGCAGCTAGTCATCACCACCCACCGCCAACTCTTGGGATACTCTTTTACCAACGAATAGTGGGATTGACCGTAACATTATATCGCCCCCACGGCTGAAAGGGCGAGCATGTTTGGCGCGACGGGGTGCGAATCCGCGACCCTCAGATTACGAGTCGCACGCCTTAACACGCTTGGCCATACCGGGCCAGTAAATGGTTCCCCAGGTGTTTCGGTGGATAAAAATCCCACCATTTTCAGGAGACCAGAAGAAACACGGGAAGTTTTATTTCTACACAATTTCCTGCGTTTTTTCACTTCTTCTGAAATTGTGAAAATTGTTTTCATTGAAACATGTAGAAGTTTAACTGTATAAAGTTTTCAGTTGTGTATTTTACTTTTAACTTGATACAGTAAATTAATGTACATTTGAAACGTTGGAGTTCTTAGTTATTTTATGAAATATGTGCACAAGAATGACCACAAAATATACTGAGTAATTGTAATTTCATAGCGAAATTATAACGTAGTTAATGGCTTCATTTTAGTTTAATTAATGAAATATTATATATATGTATATATATTGTATGTTTTGGGGTCCAGGGTTCTTCTTTGATTCTCGTCATGCCAGCCGTTACATTGTTGGCCTAGTAAATTTTGGAATAGTGACGTTTTTGCTACTTCATCTAAGTGTAGCCCTACCTGCCGGTTCAGAAGTACCAATTATTGGTAAGTTTGTTATTTTGTTGTTATCCACAAAGATACCTAATTGACTTCCTGTTCTTTGTCCACTGCAGAGATCAAATTCAGAATTTTAGAACCATAAACTCTCAGCCTAATTGCTGTTTTTTTTTGTTTGTTTGTTTGTCGTCAAGTGCAAAGCTAACACAATGGGCTCTCTGTGCTGTGCCCACAACTGTTATTGAAAGCTGTTTTAGCGTTATAAACCCGCAGTGTTACTTGTGGGAAATTATTGGTGAGAATTATATATGCCCATTAACTCATTGAATATTAGAATATTTAAATACATGTATATAATATTATTGCTTAGCATTTTAATATATTTATTTTATAACTTATAAAGCCGTAACGAAAGCTTTTAACGAACTATTGATGAAAAACCTCTCTCTTTTAATACAAATTAAAATACTTTTGTTTCACCACTTGGATTCACGACCTAAAGTTAACTTTCGTCGATTACGAAGAAAATAGTACACAAAATAAAAAGTGAAACATACCAATCAACTGCATTATATGACAACCATAAGTCTTATTAAATCAGTACTGTTAACATTTTCAACGTTTTAATTTTTATATCTTGTAATGTATATCAAACCTTCTATCAGTGCCTAAAGTAAAGCCCCACGCTAGTACAGCGGTATGTCTCCGGATTTACAACGCTAAAATCAGGGGTTCGATTACCCTCGGTGGGCTGAGCAGATAGCCCTTTGTGGCTTTGCTATAAGAAAACACAAACACAGTGTTGATTTTTATAATTAATTCAAACGCGTCTATGAAATTCAGATATCATTTTGATAGGTACTAAAAAGGAATGTTTTATTTTCTCCATGTTAATTGGTATTAGAAATTTATCTCGAAAATACACCCTGGCAGTATAAAATACAACAAGAATAAGAAAATATCAAATATTGAACTAACATTTTATTCAAAACTTTTATATTTTTAGTACGATTCTGTGGAGCGTGTAACATCATGGCTGTAGCTTTCTTGGTTGTTACGGTTATCGTCAACTCCGTGGGACGAAGAAATGGAACACCACCTACACAACTCGTCCGTTTATTTAGGGGGGCCTTAAGTAAACCACTGTGTCTTCATGTGTTTTCCAGAGACGACTTTTCTTCCGAGAGAAAAAATTATGCTGAATCGAGCGATGGAACCAATGAGATAGTGGATGATAAGTCCCAGCCTCATCTACGTCAAGACTGGTTGTTACTGGCTGACGGTCTTGATCGTGTATTTTTCTTGTTGTTTAGCGTAGTGTATGTAATCATATTAGCTGCAACTCTAGCAGCTTGAGTGGTGTTGAAGTATATCTACATCACGTAGTATAGACATGTATTTAAGACGTAAGAAATATATTTTTTTTTGTAACGACAATTATCCTAGGACTAAAATTATATCAATTTATTGTAGAAATTTGAAAGCGAAAAATAATAAGATGATTTTCACAATAAAATATTTAATTTATTTAATTTCTCTTTATACGTAATTTAAATGTTATTTAGGATCAGTCCAACAATGCTTTGTTTTACAGTTTTAAATTTTTAATTAAGAAACAGCTTTCTACGGGGATGCTATCTTCAGCTATGTTTAGAAATTCTTTTAGTGATGCTAGAAAAACACGCAAATTCAAGAAATCAACTTTACACAAAAATATACCTATAACCCGAGCACTTTCCAAAGGTGTTTTTCTTTTTCTTTAGGGGAAACTTGAGAAAGAAGGTGCACTTTTAGAAATTCTCTTGTTGACCTTTCTCTTGTAACATTTTGTGCAATTATAGAATTAAACTTGAAGCAATATTCGTTGCTTCAAACACGCCATGTTTTCGTTACATTATCCGCGCAACTCTAATAAACAATTTCTATGAAAATCTTGACAGTGGGTGGTGATGACTAGCTGCTTTCCATCAAGTCTTGCACTGCTAAATTAGGGACGGCTAGCACAGATAGCCCTCGAGTAGCTTTGTGCGAAATTCAAAAACAAACAAACAATTTTATGAAAAATCCTACAGTTGCCTTAGTGTCAGTTCATCTAAAGTTCGTTTTGTAAAGTATATAAAACACCTGAAAAAGAAGAAAAAATGGTGGTAATTTTGTACTTCTGCCACTGTGCGTATTTATGTGTTGGTCAGTAAGATTTCTCGGAAAAGACTAAGTGGAGTTGGAAGAAAGCTAGTATACATTTGATGTTTGATCTAACTTAGAAATAATTAGTTTTTTTGGGACTAAGGTCCAGGTCATAGCAAAATGAAAATTGTTTTGATTGTTTTGAATTTCGCGCAAAGCTACACAAGGGCTATCTGCGCTAGCTGTCCCTAATTTAGCAGTGTAAGACTAGAGGGAAAGCAATTAGTCATCACCACCCACCGCCAATCCTTGGGCTACTCTTTTACCAACCAATAGTGGGATTGACCATTACATTATAACGCCCCCACGGCTGAAAGGGCGAACATGTTTGGTGCGACAAAGGTTTGAATCCCCGTCACTCCAAACATGCTCGTCCTTTCAAACCTTTCAGCCCTTTCACTGCTAAATTAAGGGCAGCTAGCGCAGATAGCCCTCGAGTAGCTTTTCGCGAAATTCAAAACAAACAAACAAAACAAATACATGTTTACCATACACACAACACGTGATTATTGTTTTGATTGTTTTGAATTTCGCGCAAAGCTACACAAAGACTATCTGCGCTAGCTGTCCCTAATTTAGCAGTGTAAGACTAGAGGGAAAGCAATTAGTCATCACCACCCACCGCCAACCCTTGGGCTACTCTTTTACCAACCAATAGTGGGATTGACCATTACATTATAACGCCCCCACGGCTGAAAGGGCGAACATGTTTGGTGCGACAAAGGTTCGAATCCCCGTCACTCCAAACATGCTCGTCCTTTCAAACCTTTCAGCCCTTTCACTGCTAAATTAAGGGCAGCTAGCGCAGATAGCCCTCGAGTAGCTTTTCGCGAAATTCAAAACAAACAAACAAAACAAATACATGTTTACCATACACACAACACGTGATTATTGTTTTGATTGTTTTGAATTTCGCAGTGTAAGACTAGAGGGAAAGCTCACCACCCAAAATCCTTGGGCTATCTGCGCTAGCTGTGCGACCTGAATCCCCGTCACTCCAAACAGTGTAAGACTAGAGGGAAAGCAATTAGTCATCACCACCCACCGCCAACCTTTGGGCTACTCTTTTACCAACCAATAGTGGGATTGACCATTACATTATAACGTCCTTTCAAACCTTTCAGCCCCCACGGCTGAAAGGGCGAACATGTTTGGTGCGACAAAGGTTCGAATCCCCGTCACTAACGCCCCCACGGCAAACATGCTCGTCCTTTGAAACCTTTCAGCCCTTTCACTGCTAAATTAAGGGCAGCTAGCGCAGATAGCCCTCGAGTAGCTTTTCGCGAAATTCAAAACAAACAAACAAAACAAATACATTTTTACCATACACACAACACGTGATTATAGGTTCAACTTGCTCTAAAAAAGGCAGTATCACAAAATGATTAAAACTTATACTTTATAGAAGATTTTACTTCCTAAACAAAACATTTCTCTAATTTGACTTTATGCAACAAAATAATTTACACATATGTTACTTTATCTCATGTTTTACAAAGGTGGAGCCCTAAAACGGACATTACATTTCCTTATCGTTAATTAGAACTACGAGGACATTTCGATAATTAAAACTTACTTAATCAAGAGACTGAATGTTTTCAGTACTAAATTATTATAATTCCTGTCCTAAAAAGGACTGTATCTTACTCAATCAGACGCACACAATATATCAATATATGTTTACAATATCATACAGTAATTAGAACTTTCACTTTGATTTTACACTATATTTTATATTGTTATTAAAACGCTTATTATACAATAACATGTTTGCTAATTTGTAACAAAATAATTTACACATATACTTAATTACTATTATTACCAAAGGATTTTAACAAATATTCTGTAACAGAATTCTTAAAATATTTGCCACTTCACAGTGGCACAACGCTATGTCTGCGGAGTTAAAACATTAGAAACTGGGTTTCAATGCCTTTGGTGGACACAGCACAGATAACCCATTATGTAGTTTTATTCTTAATTTCAAGTACTATTAAAGTTAAAACTTTCATTGAAGATATTCATAAAAGAGTTGCATAACAGCGGAAGCCTCCATGTTGTGTATAACACGATAACACTGAAGCCATTATGAAAATAACGTTTAACTTTATAAAAATCACATGTCTCTAATGTGCGTTAAATCTATCTTCTTTAAAATAATCCGGTTCGTGAAATGTAAAGATTAGGAAGGACTTCACAGATGTAGTTATTGGAGTTTCAAGGTTAAAAAGGACTTTAAAGAGACAGCTGTTGGGGTTTAAATATTAAGAACGATTTTAAAGAGACAACTGTTGGAATTTCAATATTAGGAATAATTTTAAAAAGACAACTGTCCATAAGAAGAATTTTATGGAGATATTGTTTGAGTTTCAAGATTAGTAATGACTTTACAGAGACAACGGTTGGAGTTGCAACATTGGGAAAGCTTTCATTGGAGAAATTGTTAGAGCTTGGATATTAGAAAGGACTTCATAGGGGTAATTGCTGGTTTTCGTCAGACAGAGGTCAGTCAGTGGTGCAACAACTTTAACTTAGTTTGGGGTGAACTTTCTGCTAACCATACGAGGGATCTGATTTCCTGTTTTGTTGTTGGTGTTGGCGAATCTTCTGTGCAGGTTACATTCTCCTTTTTCATGGCTATCTGTTGGTCCTCTACCTTGTGTCCAACAAACTCCAGCACAGAATAGCCTATGTTGCACTTAGATAGCCTGATAGTCAGATCTGATGTCCTCAGTCATTTGAAAAGCTAAGTTTCTTTATGTGGTCCTAACATCTGGACGTGTAAGAGGGGATGTCAAAAATATACTATTTGACGTTGTTACTAAACCTAATGGCATTCTCTTAAATTGGTAACATCCATTCAGTATCACAAATACTGTTTTTTCTTTACATTCTTTCTTCATTGGGATTTTCAGTAACATTTACTGAGGTCAATGTTTGAAAATAACTTGGCACTGTCTAGTTTTGCTATGATAGCCTTTGGGTTACACAGAAGTTTGGAGTCATATTTCGTCGCTATGTTTTCAATTTCTGAAAGCCTGTGCAGAAATGGTTTTAGCCATCAATGATGAACAATAAGCTGAATTCAAAGGCATAATGCTTCCAGTTTCTAACATTGCCTCAACTTCCTGCTTTATCAGGTTTCTCAAGACATAGACTCATAGAGCAACTGATAGAGCATTGTTTTGATAGGATCCTTAGTAATAGTCTCGATCTTGTGTTGCACAAGGTCTGTTTTGCCTGTAAATACATTTGCATACTGGCACAGTAGATCTTGTAGTTCCTTCTTCTGCTTGCCATTCAGTTTTTCACTTATGTTCATATTTCTGTACGTGTCATATCCACCCAATGGTCTTAGGTCTAGTCGGTGTTCATCTTCTACAACAAAATCATCATCTTCTGGTCCTGCATCTATGACAGCACCACCTGTCCCTCAATAGCAGCACCAATTAGATCTTCTTCTCACTCGAAGTACCTCTTCAACAGATTGACTTGGCATATCTTAGTCTTTCCAGCCACTTTTACGTTTCAGTCAGTTTTGTTGAGAACTTCTTGCACTTCAAAAGGTTCGTCCTTTTCACTGCAGGATGGTTTGTTGTTGTCTATAAGAATTACAACCAAGACCTCCTCTTCGACCTGTTAACAGCATAAAAGTATTCCTGACTGTCTTGAGATGCAAATAAACTATCTTGAGAGAGTTGATAAATTTTCTCCATCCAATTTCTGAGATATTTTTCTCACTTCTGACTTTTCTCTTGTCTATAACTCTTTCAAGATTTGCATTGGACAACATACTGTTCTTTTATACAGTAACTCAAAGGGTGAAATCCCTTTAATCAGTTGTGGATTTAGCAAACAAATAATAGTGCTTGCAGTCACGTGGTATCTCCTAGTACATCTTCTTCAACATGCCTTTTGAGACTCCAATGATTCTCTCACAACGTTCAATACATTTAGTGCTCTACAGTGGAGTAAAGTCTTTCCTAATGTTTACGAGTCTGTGTACCTCTTGTAGCAGTTTTCTCTGTTTGCCTTTCAGAAAGCTCAATTTGCAGAATACTTCTTTGGTATGTTCTTTAAACCTTTATTGACAGTTTTACAAAGGTTGTACAGGGTTATTATTGTCTACACTGTTATCACATTACAATATACGATTATTGCACTTTAAATGTCACCATACTATATGGATAAATTCAAGATTACCTAGTATGTATCTTTCTCTTTTCGTTTCACTTAGCTTCCTATCATATTTTGTTCACGTATTTGTAAATAGCTCAACTGAGGCCTAGAACTTTCTCCACTCTAGTAGATATGTGATGTAACAATACTTACTTAGCAACGAGAAAAATGGACCCGGCATGGCCAGGTTGTTAAGACGTTCGAGGGTCGCGAGTTCGAATCCCTGTCACACCAAACATGCTCGCCCTTTCAGCTGTGGGGGCATTATATGTGAGGGTCAATCCCACTCTTCGTTGGTAAAAGAGTAGCCCAAGAGTTGGCGGTGGGTGGTGATGACTAGCTGTCTTACACTACTAAATTAGGGATGGCTACCTCAGATAGCTCTCGTGTAGCTTTGCGTGAAATTCAAAAACAAACAAACAAACAAACGAGAAAAAGAAAATCAAAAGGTTCGAGTAGCTTGAACTCAATTTACAACAACTGAATTACACAAGAAGTAAATTTACGTATACAAACTTGCCACCACTGTCGCTTCTAAAATAACTTTAACGTTTGGGCTTTATAAACTAAATAATACTATCGTATTAAAGTTAAAATGAATAGTCATGTATATCTAACAGAATTGATATATATGGTTTGTAAAATATATATTTAAATCTGTGAATATAACTATTATAATCATTAAATAATTAATTAAGTATATTTTATTTGGGATAATTAATTGAAATATATACATATATATATCTTATTTTTTAATGTGTTACTTATATAATTTTGTACAAAAGGTGAAACTTTTAAATATAATAAATTATGCACATAATAACAGACTATGTGTGACGGAAGTTAATTGTATTTTAGGAACTGTATAATTAATCTTTTTAGTTGTTTGTCTCGTACCTCGTTGGGACGGCGGTAAGTTTTCGGATTTACAATGCCACCATCAGGGGGTTCGATTCCCATCG